>NC_071997.2:68765897-69080897 GCF_028885655.2 Pongo abelii
CCAGCTAATTTTTTGTATTTTTAGTAGAGAGGGGGTTTCACCATGTTGGCCAGGCTGGTGTCGAACTCCTTACCTCAGGTGTTCCATCCACCTAGGCCTCCCAAAGTGCTGAGATTATAGCTGTGAGCCACTGTGCCCAGCCCACAAATTTTGATATATTATATTTTCATTACTTGTTTACTTTCCAAGTATTTAGTGATTTTCCTATTGTCTTTCCATTGTTGATTTCTAATTTGACTTCACTGTGATCAGAGAACATACTCTGTATTATTTCAGTTATTTTAAATTTGTTGAGGTTTGCTTTATTGCCTAGAGTAAGGTTTATCCTGGTACATATTCAGGAAAACTTGAAAAGAATGCATACTCTGCTGTTTGGGGGGTAGAATTCTGTTGTTTGATGTTGTTGAGTTCTTCTATAGCTTACAGATCTTTCTGTCTCATTGATCTATCCATTGTTGAGAGAGAGGTGATAATATCTCCAACTATAATTGTGTCTTTGTCTATCTCATTAATCCTATCAGTTTTTGCTTCACATATTTTGCATCTCTGTTGTTTGGTGCATACATATGTAGGATTGCTATGTCTTCTTGGTGGAATGATCGTTTTATCATTATGTTACAGGCCTTCTCTGTCCCTGGGAGTTTTTTTCTGTTTATCCGATATTAATATAGACACACTTGCTTTCTTTTTGATTAATGTTTGCATGATATCTTTTTTCATTCTTTTACTTTCAACCCTGTCTCTATCATTATATTTGAAGTAAGTTTCTTGTAGACTGTATGTAGTTAGGTCATCTTTTTAAATCCCTTCTGTCAATCTGTCTTTTAACTGATGCCTTTAGACCATTTTCATTTAAAGTAATTATTGATATATTAGAGTTTAAATTTGCCACTTCATTTTTGCTATGTGTTTCCTCTGGGTTTTGTTTCCATTTTATTTTTCCTTAATTCTTGTGGGTTACTTGAATATGTTTGTGAATTCTATTTATTTAGATACAGTTTTTTGAGTGTATCTTTTTGTTATAATTTTTTCATGGTTGCTGTAGATATTGCACATCACTTATGCTTAGATTTTCTGATTTTTCGTTTGTTCCAAGCATGTTCATAATTTCTCATTGAAGCATTTATAATAGCTGCCTTTAAATCCTTGTCAGATTTAAATCATAACATTTCTGTCATCTCAGTATTGGCATCTATGCATTGTCTATTTTCATTCAGTTTGAAATTTTTTAGTTCATGGTGTGACAAGTAATTTTCAATGGAAATCTGGACATTTTGAGTATTACATTATGAAACTCCAGATCTTAGTTACATGTTTTGTTTTACATGGCTTTCTCCGACAGTGCTATGGCAGGAAGGGTGGGGGTACCACCTCTTTATTGCCAGCTGAGGGTAGACATTTAGGTCCCTCACTCAACCTCCACTGATACCCAAGTGGGGTTGAGGGCTCCTTGTTACTGCCGGGTGGGAGTGGGAGTTCCAACTCTCTACTAAGCCTTCACTGATACTTTCTGACTGAAAGGGGTAGGAATGTATCATCATTGCTTCCCGCATGGCCTCCACTGCCATCAGGAGGGAGGTGGCCTTCTTTGCTGGTATAAGTCCTTACTGTCCACTGGCTCTCCTCTGACACCACATAGCATGTAGGTGGGAGAGGAGTGCCTCATTAATACCAAGTACGGTGGAAGTCCAGACTTCCCATGTAGTCTCCACTGATACCGTAAAATTTCTCAAATTTCCCAGTGGGATGAAAGTCATAGAATTCTACTTGGCCTTCTCTGATACTTCCCTAGTGGTGGGGTTAGGATGCCTTTTTACAGCACGGCCTGAGGGGAACTTTGGGCTCCCCATTTGGCATTTGCTGGTGTAGGTAGGGTGGGGTTACAGTTCTTTTCTGTGGTATAGAGCAATTATTGCCTAGAAGTTTTTTCTCTTGCAAAGCTGCCCCCTTTCCTGCTCCTTTGGCTAGAGAGAGCAGGCTTATGATGGGCTTTTTTCTTTGTTTGTCTGTGCCTGTTGGTGTTTCCAGTTTGCTGGCTTCTGGGATCTATACAAGGTAAAAATAAAGCCCAGAGAACTCACCACCATGTTACTCCTTTAGTTATACTTAGAGGAAAGAATAGATGAAAGAATGTCTACTTTACCTTTCTAGAAGCTAAAGCCCTGTGAAATTTTGTTTTGTTGGGTTATTGTTGTTTTGTTTTGGAAACTCATTGTTGAGTCCAAGTGTGGGACCATTAGACTAGGTAACTGTGAAGCCCATTCCAGCTCCAAGTTGATTTTCTGTATTGTGGTCCTGGATCTGGGTTCTTAGGAGGCAACTTGCAGGCATTAGGTCAATTGGTTGCTAAGCCAGTTGCCATAGGATGTGCCCTTCTCTCAGACCCCTGTGATTGTCTATTAAAAAGTTGAGCAGCTGCTGTAAAGGACATTGTTACCAACTCCCTTAGGCCACATACCAAGATGTCAAATTGGGAGCTGGTCCTTTGTATGGAAAAACTGAGGCCTCCTAAACCAGATGGTATCTAAACTCACAGCTGTGAATTTCCTCATAGAACAGAAGCTTGCAAAATTTTCTGTTTTGTATCTGAAACTGAAACCTCTCTATTTTAAGATCACTCTGTCTTAGTTTTTCCTCAGTTGAAACTTATGCTTTTTAAATAGATTATTTTAAGATAGCTCTGTTGTGGTTTCTGTTTATAAAGTCATAAATAGAATTGTCAGAAGGTATGTTCATTAGCAAAATATTTTATATTATATTTGACATTATACAAAAAAGATGATATCTATTATCCTCTCTCACTGAGTGAATGTAATTATCTTTATGATATTCGTTTTGTTTTGAAAGTGGAAGATAGCATTTTTTTCTATTGAGAAAAATTTTTTTATCGTTATAAAATAGAAAAATAGTAGTTACCATTATCCTATTTTGTAGAGCAGAAAGCTGGTATATAGACTATATACAACATTACTGCAACAGGAGATTTTCCCTGACCCCTTTGCGGGCCTCGGCGACAAGGTTGCCTTCGCTTTCTCAGCCCACAGCTCTCAACCCCTAGCAGGACGGGGAGCACGCAGGTGGGCGGGTGCCAGGAGTCCTCGCGGCAGGATCTAGTCTGGGGATACCCATGACCCCTAAAGCCCCAGAGGGTGTGCGTTACAGTGCGCTCTATTAGTTTTGCCGTCCGAGGACGGGTCAAGTGTTAAACAGCTCAGTGGGCCCTCTGCGTTTTTGCATCAGGCAGTTGCTCTCCACCAGGAGGGCAGAGGGTCAGTGTGACAGCCTTTAGCATCTGCAGACATGGCACCCAAGCTCTTGTTCGGCGTCCAGGAAAAATCAGGTCCCACGAACGAATTGAAGGGTGGTGAATACAGAGGATTTTATTGCCGATGGAAGTGGTGCTCAGCTGGAAAGGGAATGGAGCGGGACGGTATTCTTCCCTTCAAGTCTGGCAGTCTCTGGAGGGACTCTGCTCCGAAGTCCCATTGTCAAGCCGTCCCGTTGAAGTTAAGCTGCTTCTCTCCAATGTTCAACTACTCCTTCTCTTTTCCCCTTCTCTGCTCTCTACTAGTGGAGCCTAGGGTTTTTATGGGTACAAGATGGGGGGCAGGTCGGGCCATGGGTGGTTGGAAAAGGCAACGTTGGAGTGGTAAAACGGGAATGCATATTCTCACTTTGGGCTGTGGTTCCAGGCTTGAAAGTGGAGCTTCGCAAGGGACCCCGCCCTTTTCTGCCTAGAATTTCTCTGCCTCCTGTCCCTATCATTACAGATATGATTTTCAGTATTTTTAAAGAACGAAAAGAAGTTTCTCTATGTCTCTCTAATCTCCGTGTCTCTCTAATCTAGTCACTGACTAGGGTGTAAAAATCGTCAGTTGAACACTCCTTGAATATTATAACTCCAGATCATGACAATCCTGGGGGAGGTTGACAGTACAGGAGCTTTGTCTTTTCAACTAAATGTTGTGTTCTAGCAATCCTGTTATTGGAAAACTGAGAATAAAATTTATAGCATTTGAGATTAATGTTTTAGAAAACAAAATAACTAAGGTCAAAGCAGAAAAATTACTTATTAATGGAAGTAGTCACCAAATGTGTCATTTAACTAATCCTTGGATTTTTTTTTTGTTGTTGTATTTATATATTTTATTCTCTTGGGCTTTTTTTTTTCTTTAATTATGCTTTAAGTTCTGGGATACATGTGCAGAACGTGCAGGTTTGTTACACAGCATGACATGTGCCATGGTGGTTTGCTGCACCCATCAACCTGTCATCTACATTAGATATTTTTCCTAATGCTATCCCTCCCCTAACTTTGCACCCCATGGCAGACCCCAGTGTGTGATGTATTGTATTTCTGGTTCTAGATCCTTGAGGAATGGCAACAATGTCTGCCACAATGGTTGAACTAATTTACATTCCCACCAACTGTGTAAAATCGTTCCTGTTTCTCCACATCCTCTCCAGCACCTGTTGTTTCCTGACTTTTTAATGATTGCCATTCTAACTGGCATGAGATGGTATCTCATTGTGATTTTGATTTGCATTTCTCTAATGACCAGTGATGATGAGCTTTTTTAAATATGTTTATTGGCCGCATAAATGTCTTCTTTTGAGAAGTGTCTGTTCATATCCTTTTTTAATGGGGTTATTTTTTCTTGTAAATTTGTTTAAGTTCTTTGTATATTCTGAATATTATACCTCTGTCAGATAGATAGATTGCAAATATTTTCTCCCATTGTGTAGGTTGCCTGTTCACTCTAATGATAATTTCTTTTGCTGTGCAGAAGCTCTTAGGTTTAATTAGATCCAATTTGTCAATTTTAGCTTTTGTTGCCGTTGCTTTTGGTATTTCGGTCATGAAGTCTTTGCCCATGCCTATGTCCTGAATGATATTGACTAGGTTTTCTTCCAGGGTTTTTATGGTTTTAGGTCTTACATTTAAGTCTTTAATCCATCTTGAGTTAATTTTTGTATAAGGTGTAAGGAAGGGGTCCAGTTTCAGTTTTCTGCATATGACTACCCAGTTTTCTCAACACCATTTATTAAATAGGGAATCCTTTCCCCTTTGCTTGTTTTTGTCAGGTTTGTCAAAGATCAGATGGTTGTAGATGTATGGCCTTATTTCTAAGGCCTCTGTTCTGTTCCATAGGTCTGTATATCTGTTTTGGTATCAGTACCATGCTGTTTTGGTTACTGTAGCCTTGTAGCATAGTTTGAAGTCTGGTAGCATGGTGCCTCCAGCTTTGTTATTTTTGCGTAGGATTGTCTTGGCTATATGGGCTCTTTTTTGGTTCCATATGAAATTTAAAGTAGTTTTTTCTAATTATGTGAAGAAAGTCAATGGTAGCTTGATGGGGATAGCATTGAATCTATAAATTACTTTAGGCAGTATGGCCATTTTCACGATATTGATTCTTCCTATCCATGAGCATGGAATGTTTTTCCATTTGTTTGTGTTCTTTTATTGCCTTGAGTGTGGTTTGTAGTTCTCCTTGAAGAGGTCCTTCACATCCCTCTTCACATCCTTGTAAGTTGTATTCCTAGACATTTTATTCTCTTTGTAGTAATTGTGAATGGGAGTTCACTCATGATTTGGCTCTCTGTCTATTATCGGTGTATAAGAATGCTTGCGATTTTTGCACATTGATTTTGTATCCTGATACTTTGCTGAAGTTGCTTATCAGCTTAAGGAGATTTTGGGCTCAGACGATGGGGTTTTCTAAATATACAATGATGTTATCTTCAAACAGAGACAATTTGACTTCCTCTCTTCCTATTTGAATACCCTTTCTTTCTCTTGCCTAATTGCCCTCGCCAGAACTTCCAATATGCTGAATAGGAGTGGTAAGAGACAGCATCCTTGTCTTGTGCCTGTTTTCAAAGGGAATGCTTCCAGCTTTTGCCCATTCAGTATGATATTGGCTGTGGGTTTGTCATAAATAGCTCTTATTATTTTGAGATACATTCAATCAATACCTAGATTATTGAGCATGAAGGGGTGTTGCATTTTATCAAAGGCCTTTTCTGCATCTGTTGAGATATTCGTGTGGTTTTTGTCATTGGTTCTGTTTATGTGATGGATTACATTTATTGATTTGCATATGTTGAACCAGCCTTGTGTCCCAGGGATGAAGCTCACTTGATAGTGGTGGATAAGCTTTTTGATGTGCTGCTGGATTTGGTTTGCCAGTATTGTTTTGAGGATTTTCACATCAATGTTCATCAGGGATATTGGCATGAAATTTTCTTTTTTTGTTGTCTCTGCCAGGTTTTGGTATCAGGATGTTGCTGGCCTCATAAAATGAGTTAGGGAAGGGTCCCTCTTTTTCTATTGTTTGGAATAGTTTCAGAAGGAATGGTACCAGCTACTGTTTGTATATCTGGTAGAATTCGGCTGTGAATCCATCTGGTTCTGGGCTTTGTTTGGTTGGTAAGCTATTAATTCCTGCCTCAATTTCAGAATTTGTTATTGGTCTATTCAGGGTTCGACTTCTTCCTGGTTTAGTCTTGGGAGGGTGTATATGTGCAGGAATGTATCCATTTCTTCTAGATTTTCTAGTTTATTTGCATAGAGATGTCTATAGTATTCTCTGATGGTAGTTTGTATTTCTGTGGGATCAGTGGGGATCTCCCCTTTATCTTTTTTTATTGTGTCTATTTGATTCTTCTCTCTTTTCTTCTATATTAGTCTGGCTAGAGGTCTATCTACTTTGTTAATTTTTCAAAAAACCAGCTCCTGGATTTATTGATTCCTTGAAGGGTTTTTCTGTTCTAATCTTCAGTTCTGCTCTAATCTTAGTTATTTCTTGTCTTCTGCTAGCTTTTGAATTTGTTTGCATTTGTTTCTCTAGTTCTTTCAATTGTGATGTTAGGGTGTCAATTTTAGATCTTTCCCGCTTTCTCCTGTGGGCATTTAGTGCTATAAATTTCCCTCTAAACACTACTTTAGCAGTGCCCCAGAGATTCTGGTACGTTGTGTCTTTGTTCTCATTGGCTTCAGAGAACTTATTTATTTCTGCCTTAATTTCGTTATGTACCCAGTAGTCATTCAGGAGCAGGTTGTTTAGTGTCCACGTAGTTGTGCAGTTTTGAGTGAGTTTCTTAATCCTGAGTTCTAATTTGATTGCACTATGGTTTGAGCAACTGTTTGTTATGATTTCCGTTCTTTTGCATTTGCTGAGGAGTGTTTCACTTCCAAATATGTGGTCAATTTTAGAATAAGTGCAATGTGGTGCTGAAAAGAATGTATATTCTGTTGATTTTGGGTGGAGAGTTCTGAACATGCCTATTAGGTCCACTTGGTCCAGAGCTGAGTTCAAGTCCTGAATATCCTTGTTAATTTTCTGTCTTGTTGATCTGTCTAATATTGACAGTGGGGTGTTAAAGACTCCCACTATTATTATGTGGGAGTCTAAGTCTCTTTGTAGGTCTCTAAGAACTTGCTTTATGAATCTGGGTGCTCCTGTATTGGGTTCATGTATATTTAGGATAGTTAGCTCTTCTTGTTGCATTGATCCCTTTACAATAATGTAATGTTCTTCTTTGTCTTTTTTGATCTTTGTTGGTTTAAAGTCTGTTTTACAGAGACTAGGAATGCAATCCCTGCTTTTTTTTTTTTTTTTTCTGCTTTCCATTTGCTTGGTAAATATTCCTCCATCCCTTTATTTTGAGCCTGTATGTGTCTTTGCACACGAGATGGGTCTCCTGAATACAGCACACTGACAGGTCTTGACTCTTTATCCAATTTGTCAGTCTCTGTCTTTTAATTGGGGCATTTAGCCCATTTACATTTAAGTTTAATATTGTTATGTGTGAATTTGATCCTGTCATGGTGCTAGCTGGTTATTTTGCCCATTGATGCAGTTTCTTCATAGTATTGAAGGTCTTTACAATTTGGTATGTTTTTGCAGTGGCAGGTACCAGCTTTTCCTTTCCATATTTAGTGCTTCCTTCAGGAGCTCTTGTAAGGCAGGCCTGGTGGTGAAAAAAATCTGTCAGCATTTGCTTGTCTGTAAAAGATGTTATTTCTTTTTCACTTATGAATCTTAGTTTGACTGGATATGAGATTCTGGGCTGAAAATTCTTTTCTTTGAGAATGTTGAATATTGGCCCCCACCCTCTTCTGGCTTGTAGAGTTTCTGCAAGCAGATCCACTGGTAGTCTGATGGGCTTCCCTTTTAGGTAACCCGACCTTTCTTTCTGGCTGCCCTTAACATTTTTTCCTTCATTTCAACCTTGGTGAATCTGATGATTATGTGTCTTGGGGTTGCTCCTCTTGAGGAGTATCTTAGTGGTGTTCTCTGTATTTCCTGAATTTGAATGTTGGCCTGCCTTGCTAGGTTGGGGAAGTTCTCCTGGATGATATCCTGAAGAGTGTTTTCCAACTTGGTTCCATCCTTTCCATCACTTTCAGGTACACCAATCAAACTAAGTTTAGTCATTTTACATAGTCCCGTATTTATTGGAGGCTTTGTTCATTACTTTTCATTCTTTTTTCTCTAATCTTGTCTTCACATTTTATTTCATTAAGTTGATTTTCAATCTGTGATATCCTTTCTTCTGCCTGATCAATTCGGCTATTGATACTTGTGTATACTTCACGAAGTTCTTGTGCTGTTTTTCAGCTCTATCATGTCATTTATGTTCTTCTCTAAACTGGTTATTCTAGTTAGCAATTCCTCTAACCTTTTTTCAAGGTTCTTAGCTTTCTTGCATTGGGTTAGAATGTGCTCCTTCAGCTCAGAGGAGTTTGTTATTACCCACCTTCTGAAGTCTACATCAGTTAATTTGTCAAACTCATTTTCCATCCAGTTTCATTCCCTTGCTGGTGAGGAGTTGTGATCCTTTGGAAGAAAAAAGGTGTTCTGGTTTCTGGAATTTTCAGCCTTTCTGTGCTGGTTTTTCCTCATCTTTGTGGATTTATCTACCTTTGGTCTTTGATGTTGATGACCTTCGGATGGGGTTTTGGTGTGGGTGCCCTTTTTGTTGATGTTGATGCTATTGTTTTCTGTTTGTTAGTTTTCCTTCTAACAGTCAGCCCCTCTGCTCAGGTCTGCTGGAGTTTGCTGGAGGTCCACTGCAGAGTCTGTTTGCCTGAGTATCACCATCAGTGGCTGCACAACAGCAAAGATTGCTGCCTGTTCCTACCTCTGGAAGCTTTGTCCCAGAGGGGCACCTGCCAGATGCCAGCCGGAGCTCTCCTTTATGAGGTGTCTGTTGACCCCTGCTGGGAGATGTCTCCCAGTCAGGAGGCAGGGGGTTCAGGCACTCACTTGAGGAGACAGTCTGTCCCTTAGCAGAGCTCAAGCGCTGTGCTGGGAGATCTGCTGCTCTCTTCAGAGCTGGCAGACAGGAACGTTTAAATCTGCTGAAGCTGTGCCCACACCCACCCCTTCCCCCAGGTGCTCTGTCCCAGGAAGATAGTTTTATCTGTAAGCCCCTGACTGGGGCTGCTGCCTTTCTTTCAGGGATGTCCTGCCCAGAGGGGAGGAATCTAGAGAGGCAGTCTGGTTACAGTGGCTTTGCCAAGCTGCAGTGGGCTCTACTCAGTTCGAACTTCCGAAAGGCTTTGTTTACACTGTGAAGGGAAAACTGTCTACTCAAGTCTCAGTAATAGCAGATGCCCCTCCCCCTACCAAGCTTGAGCATCCCAGGTAGACTTCAGACTGCTGTGCTGGCAGTGAGAATTTCAAGCCAATGAGTCTTAGCTTGCTGGGTTCTGTTGGGGTGGGATCCGCTGAGCTAGACCAGTTGGCTCCCTGGCTTTAGCCCCCTTTCCAGGGGAGTGAATGCTTCTGTCACGCTGGTGTTCCAGGTGCCACTGGGGTAGGGAAAAAAAACTCCTGCAGCTAGCTTGGTGTCTGCCCAAATGGCCACCCAGTTTTGTGTTTGAAACCTAGGGCCCTGGTGGTGTAGGCACCTGAGGGAGTCTCCTGGTCTACGGGTTGCAAAGCCTATGGGAAAAGTGTAGTATCTGGGCTGGAATGCACCATTTTTCATGGCACAGTCCCTCACGGCTTCCCTTGGCTTGGGGAGGGAGTTCCCTGAACTCTTGCGCTTCCCAGGTGAAGTAATGCCCCACTCTGCTTTGGCTCGCCCTCCATGGGCCGCACTCACTGTCTAACCAGTCCCAATGAGATGAGCTGGGTACCTCAGTTGGGAATGCAAAAATCACCCACCTTCTGCATTGATCTGGCTGGGAGCTGCAGACCAGAGCTGTTCCTATTTGGCCATCTTGCCAGCCACTTCCTAATCCTTGTGTTTTTATGTGAACCAGTTGCATGGTGCTAATATTTGAAATCAATAATAATTATTGAAAGATCTCCCTAGATACAAAGCATAGTGCCAGGCACTGTTAAAGAATAGAAGATGTAGATCCTGTTTTTCAGGTGCTTACAATCTAGTAAAATAGGACATAGACCGAGGAAGAGTAAATAATGACAGCAGTTAAGTTCAAAGGGAGGCAATGCTGCAAGGAAGTGCATGACCAGTGGCCACATGAGTTAGCTGTACCAAAAATCTATGAACGCTTTGAAGAGGAAGGCTCATTTTAGATTGAGCTTTATAGAGTAGATGACAATTGAATCAAGTCATCAAGGGTAGGAGGGATGTGGATATATGAAGGTAAAGAAGGTTGGGTATTCCAAGTCTTGAAATTCCTTCTGTTAAAATCTTTTAAAAGGAAGCTGGATAATTTTCTCTGATGATCTGTTACCCATGACCCAACATACTGATATCAGTTTAAAACTCTTCTCTGCCCTTCACTATTTTTTCGTGCTCCCTAAATGGCCAGCCAACTAACATGGATTGGAGGAAGGGAGTGGTGGTCAAGAAACAAAGAAGATGACAGAATAAAGTCCTCCTGGGAGACCTGATAGTGGTTCTGTTTAATTTTACATTTTAACATGGATCAGGATGAAATAGATCCTCTTCACACCATACAATTTACAACCCATTTAAAACAAAAAATGATTATCCAGGCTGGGTGCAGTGGCTCATGCCTGTAATCCCAGCACTTTGGGAGGGTGAGGCGGGTGGATCACTTGAGGTCGGCAGTTTGAGACCAGCCTGACCAACATGGAGAAAACCTGTCTCTACTAAAAATACAAAATTAGCTAGGCGAGGAGGTGCATGCCTGTAATCCCAGCTGCTCAGGAGCTGAGGCAGGAGAATTGCTTGAACCTGGGAGGCAGAGGTTGCGGTGAGCCGAGATTGCACCATTGCACTCCAGCCTGGGCAACAAAAGCGAAACTCCATCTCAAAAAAAAAAAAAAAAAAAAAGTTACTATCCCACTTCTATCCTTCTATCAGAAGTAACACATTTTAAAAGGGCCACAGTACCCATGCTTCAAAAAGTGAACCAAGGGCATGCAGAATTGTCAACTAGAGCCCAAGAGTGTTGAATTAAGAAATTGTTCCAGTGTGGTGGTATCAGTATCCAAGGGAGGAACATAGGGGATAATCACTGATCATTTCACAATTGCAGTAAATGAATTCAGGAAAGAAAAAGAAAATGCTTAACACCTGGGCAATTAAATTCTTAATAATAAATTGGTGATCAGACTCAAATGTACTCTGTGTATTGAAGGAAAGCAATGAAGTCCATTTCTACCTTAGTTGCTAATTGTACTTCCCCTTAAGCTATTAAGTTCAAAGATGCAGTTTCCCCCCAGGAAATAAAACCTTCCAGACAAAGCTTTCCCAGTTCTTCATTCCACTCGGTGCTGGCTGAGTTTTCATTCTAAGCACTTGCTTGAGCATTTTGGGGAATCTTCTTCTCAACAGGGCATTGATATTTGAGCAGAAAAGAAAATTGTTCTCATTTCTGACTCAAAGGTGGTATATTTACATAAGCCTCTCTTTCATTTAAATCTGTCTTAATCCTCAAGGATTTAGTAATTGAAATGCAAAATGCATTTTTTTATCAATGGAAAAAAAATAAGAGAAAACAAACAGTACAGATAAAGAATTTTTAAAAACTATTTTCTTTTTTATTTTCATGTTGTCTTGCCTAAAAGCAGTGTTATTTCAAGATAATTGTTTGTATTTTCCTGATCTGGGTTGAAAACAAATGTGTACATATATGCATATGAAGGGGTTTAGAACATGCCACTCTAAAATATGTTGCTTTGGCATGCTGATTATTTTGAGCTAAAAGAAATTGAGGACCAACTCTTTATCTCAACTGCCTAAAATAAAGTATAAATTTCCCCTTTTATAAAGGAAATTTACATTTATAAAGGAAATTTTCATTAGTAAAAGTATCTGTTCCAGGAAGACGGCCATCCCTGAAGACAACTTTTATCACCTGAGAGACTCTTATCTGTATAACAAGGAAGGCAACTTTTATTCACTATACATTTCCTCCTCTAGCCTTCCCACAATTTGCCTCCACCACCCCTGAGCAGCCCCAAACCCCTATTCCTTTCTGTAACTCCGGACAATATGAAAGTCTCAATCACCTGGCTGCTTAGTTTCATATTTCTGTGGGACTCCTATGTGTACATATGTAATTATTTTTCTCCTATTAATCTATGTCAGTTTAATTCTTAGACCAGCCACAGAACCTAGAAGGGTATAAGAAAGCATTTTTTCCTCCCAAACACGTATGAAATAAGGAAGAGATGAGGTTATAATTTCATTTGAAAGTACAATGTAATCATTTTAATCTTACTTTCAACACATCTCTAAGTTCAAGATAATTTTGAAAATCCTTATTTTCAATTTCATAGCTGAATTGAAAGGCAGCTGGTCTACATTATCTCTCCAACAAATACATTAAAACATGGTTAATTATCTCTTATGGTTGCAAGAGCATGGCCAATGTAGAATTTATTCTGTGTCTTGAATGGCTTTCTTGAGAGTTATTACAAATTTTTCCTGTGGTGAGGTGCTAATTACAAGTGCTCAGTTCTGCCCCAGAAGACCTGCTGCCAGATCAGAGACAAGGCAAAAGCTCCTGGTTTGCATCCATTTCTAAATTTGTTTTTCCACTTACTCCAGCTTTATTTTTACTTTTGGGGATGTTAGAGAAAGGCATTTTGTTTTTACAAACAAAAAATTCTTAAACCTTAAATATCCTTGTCATTACTTCAATTAAAAAAAAAGCATTTTGCTGGATAATCTCAAAGTTTCTTCCAGCTTTAAAATCCTTCTATGGATTGTAATTTTATTTAGTCCTTTTCATATTATCACTAATACCCTTATTTGCATATACTTTTTAAAATAATGATTTTTTTCTTCTCCACGTGGGTTGCTGTGTTTAAATAATGCTACTTATTTGCATTCTAATATAGGAGGAAGGGAGGAGAGTAATATGGTCTCTTTCCACATAAGCAAAGTTGTCCACTAATCAACATTATTGGCGATACTAAAACCACTAGAATCTTAAAATTATTTCTATTTTTGTTTTATATTTCTTATTTTATGCTATAGAGTAAAGGATATATAAAAGACTCAAATGTGCACATTAGACTTACTTTTGCATGTTAAAAAGAAATCTAGCCTATTAGGCTAAGGTGACGGTCTAGCATGGACTGGCTCCTACTTACCTCTCCAATTCCATTTTCAGTCCCTTTACCCTCCCTCCCTTAATTCCCCCCAGTTTGTTTTAGGCCTAAATAGACTTTTTCTTTCCTAAAACAGGAGGAGTTTTTTCCAGGCTCAAGGCTTTTCCATTTATAATTCCCTTTGTGAGGTAAGGAAGGAACTCCCCCTCTCCCTTCTTATTCTTCAGATCTTGGCCTTAAATATCAATGCCTCAGAAAGATTTAGAGAACCATCCCTATCTAAGTAGATTCTCACCTCTGTAAGTTTCTTAACATTGCACTATTTTCTGCAAAGAATTTATTGTAATATATGTGTGTTATTTATAGTATGTTCCATAAAGATAGAATTCATCAATGTACCTGGAATTAGCACAATGCCATGCACAGACTAATCTCTCTGTTGAAAAAATAAATGAACAGGAGAGCATTAACTCTGAGCAACTTTATTCTGGAAATGCCCCAGCTCAAGCCTGAGAATATTATTATTACCAAGGTAACTTCCAGCCAGAATAAGTAGTGCTATGAATTTAGCTCTATGGTGAAATGAGAAAGCTTATTCTCAGGGCCACAAAGTAAGAGAAGAAGCATGAGAAGAAAATCATGCACACATAAATCATGTGCAGAACCCAGGTGTAATCCTAAGGGTTGTGGCTGACACCCCTCTTGAGATTGCCTGGGGTGGCACCTGAAGTTCTTGGTCTCGTGGCCAAGGAAATCAAGGACACAAACACACCAAGGGTGAGGTTAGAGTAGAAGTTTAATAGGGAAAAGAAACGGCTCTCTGCTGCAGAGTGGGGTCCCCAAAAGGGTTGCCATTCTGCAGGGAAATGCAAGGGTTTTTATAAATTAGTGGGGAGGGGGTATCTTATTTACCTAGAGCGTGAAAAACAGGTTAGAACCAGCTGTGCCATCTGCATAGAGCACGCATCTCTGGCGGCCCCCACTCCTACCTTTTATTATGCAGACGGCTCCTTGGCCTGAGCTTCTTCGCATTGCTTATTTCTTTCCTACTGTGCATATGCTAAAAAAGGGGAGGTAGGGCCCACATGGTGGACATGCCTGGCCCCAGGTACTCCTTTCTGTTGGTGCGGCTGCAGGCATCTCCCCATGAATATGTCGAAAAAAGGAAAGGAATGTGCTCACTAAGGCCCATTGTGTTTACTGGGACCCACTGTATGCATGTGAAACTTGCCAATTACCCAGGAAGCTCCACCTCTGTGTCATAGCTGCTTCCTTATGTATGTTTGCAGCCTGATCTTCCAGGCTGCTCTTTGTTAAAAGGGAAGTGATTTCTTGGGCTGCTTTTTGTTAGAAGGGAAGTTCTGCCGAGAACTCTTTGCCCTAACTGTCTGCCTAGCTAGTTTCTTTCTACCTCCTCTCTCACTATAACAAAAACAGGTTAACAGGAGAAAAGCATAACAAACTTATTTTATCAAAGTTTTATGTGATACAGGAGGCTTCAGAACGAAAATCCCAAAACCTAGGGAAAATTGTCCGTTTTTATGCTTAGGTTCAATGAAGAATAGACAGTTGTGTAGAAATGTGATTGGATACAGGGTATGATCTAATGGTAATCAACTGAGGGGAGAAACCCAGCAAGGCCTGTCTGTTCAGATTCTTGAAATGCCTTTCTGGGAAGCATTTCATCCTCCAAGGTATGGGGCAGAATCCCTATGGAATGAGGTTCTTCAAGTGAAAAGGGAGAAAGAAGTCTTTCTAGGTTTTCTGACTTGTTTTGGGGAACAGGAGTTTTAGTTGCTATGACTCACCTTGGGGAAGAGGAATACTAGTTTATAGGCCTGCTTTCGGGGAGGAAAAGGGATGGGAGACAAGAGGATGAGAGAAGGTCAGAGAGAGACTTTGCTTCTGTGGTTCTTCCAGTCTCTTTCATTTCAAAGTACTCAGCATACCAAAGACATCATACTTTGGGCTGTTGTGTTCTGAGCCCTAACAGTGCCATCTCCCTTTAAGTATAAAATGATAGAGTTCATCTAGCCTTCATTAGGAGTAACACTAAGTGGGTAGACATAGGAGTGGAGGAAAAGTTTGCCATTTGCCTTCTGAAGGTTTGCTGAAATGAACTGACAGTAGAGAGATTAACAGGAGAAAGAGGCATACAAATTTATTAACATGCAAGTGTGTACAGAAGCCATACAAAATATGAAACTCAAAGAAGGGTCAGATGGTTGAGGTTTAAAAATCTTCTTCATAGGGGAAAGGGAATGGGGGATGTAGGCAATTTTGAGGGGTAGTAAATTATTTTCAGGATAATTGAATGAGCCCAAAGAACAAGCATTGGTCTGCTCAAAACTTCATTCTGAGCACTAGGGGAGGTGGTGGGATAGTGAGGGGCAGAACTTCCCTGTGAACGGAGGTTCTTATATTATGTAAATAAAGTCTCCCAGGTAATCTCTTGGAGCTGCTCTCAGAAAAATGAATAAAAATCTGTCCGACCATGGTGATGATGTTTAGTCTTTTCTCCAGTGGTTAATCTTGCCTAGTTATTTGATGAGATTCCTAGGGAGGGGTCTTAAGACAATTGCATTTCTTTTGAAAGAAGTTTTCCTCAGTCAGACAAGGGACATTCCAGAGACAACCTCTCCCTGTGCTTGGAGTTTGGGGTAGAAATAAGAAGGCTAGAAACTCCTCGGTTCTTAGCCTTTCCAAGTTCCTTTAATTCAGAAGTGTTCAGCATGACAAAGCATCATACTTTGGGGTATTGTTCTCTGCACTCCAACAGTTGAAATGGTGAATAATATTGGTGCTTCTGCCCAGATCCCTTTTAGCACCCATGCTCCCGTTCCCTTGGACTTTCCTTTGCTTCTAACAGCTATAGCATCTGGGGTTCTTTTTGGAGGACTGTGCCTGTACTGCTACAGCCTGCTTTGCTGGCAGCATAGAGAGCAGGCAATGGCTGGGAAGTACATTCTCCACCCCCATCCCATGATTGGGAGGTTTGGGAGTATGAAATAAAAGCCCCAGGCTCCTTGCCTAAGAACAGAAGTTCCCTGATTTCATCAGGCTAGAGCCATCCTTGGCTAGATGCACCATTGCTTGGCTTCCTCCTTTTCCCTGCTCCTGCTCTTCTTCCTTAGAGATTTCTGCTGGGAGTACTGCCTTAGTAAATCACATGCACTTGAATCCTCAAAAACCTCATTTTAGGGTCTACTACCGGAGGACTAGTCTTAAGACAGTGGGACCAAGGTTCTTGGGATTTTCCCCCCCTTAATCAATATGCACATGTTGACTACCTATGTGTAAGGCAGTCTAGAGAAGCAGAGAAGAGCATTCTAAGCAAAGAGAACAGCCAAACAAAGGCATGGAGCCATGCACGTGACTAACTGTCCAAGTACTTTAACATGGCCAGCATGGAAGGTATGTAAGGTACAGGGAATAATAGTCAAAGAGGGGGCTGGAAGGTGTCACTTTAGGCCACATTATAATAGACTTTGAAGTGATGCTAAGAAGTAAAAAAAAAAAAAAAAAAAAAAAAGAGAAAGAAAGAAAGAAAGGAAAAGAAAAGGAAAAAACCTATGGGGAGAAAAAAATAACATTTTTCCCCTACCTGCCTAGGTCCTAGCCTCCATTTGGGCCCTGGAAATCTGACTGACAAAAGACAGATTAACAAAAGAAAAACAGAATTTACTAACACATGTAGTACACATACATGTGGGAGAAACTCAGTGATGAGTAACTAAAAACGATGGTTAGAATTTGAGTTTATATAGCATCTTCACAAAAAACCAGCCCACTTAGATGTGACGAGACAAAGGAAAAGGTTTTCAGCTTTCAAGGGTGGTAAACTGTGGAAAGGTAAGTGTATGGGGGAAACTAAAGGAATAAGGTTTGTTTTCATATGTCCATGTCAGTACCAACTTTCTGTCTTCTTCATGGTCATGAAACTTCCCTAGGAGAGAGGATTTATGGCAGTCCTCATTTTCAGAAGTTTCTGCTTTTAGTCAGACAAGGGAGGCGCTGGGAAGGCTGCTTCTGTATCTGTTGAATCTGAAATGACTTTAGCTCAAAATACTTCTTATGCTAAAGTGGCATATTTTGGGGTGGCGTATTTTGATCCCCTACAAACCCAATAAGTAAATTGAGCCCTTACCATGTGCTTTCCATTTAAATAATCCTCACAAAAACATTTTAAAGGATATACTATTAATATCCCCATTTTGTATCTGAGGGAGTCAAAACGTAGAAAGGTTGTTTAAGGACACCTAAAAAGAGTCAGAGCTGGAATCCAAGCTTGTCTGACTTCCAAGCCCATGAGTTGGTCTATTCTCCAAAAAACGTGAAGTAAAATGTCGTTGTTAATCAGTAACTCTGGTGCAAGTCTGGATTGGACTAGGGAGAGAGGGGAGGCATAGACTCCAAACTGAGCTCCCATTTCCATTGTTATTGCAGAAGTCTTTTATGAAGAAATAATGATGGCTTGGACCAGGGCGATGGTGGTAAGGACATGAGAAAACTGGATGGTTTTAAAGATGTCTATTCTGCTTAAAAGTGCTTTACTCAATTGTGCTACTCAGGTCAGGCTATGAGTGTGATTTAGAATACAAGTCTATTCCCAGCAGAGTTAGAGGGCAAACTGACAAGAACCCATTTATTCAACAATGTGTATTGAACTGTCACTATATTGTGCTGGATGATACCAATTAGGTGACACTACTGGAATGAAAGCATATATATTTCTACTGAGTCAGTAACCATTTTAGTTTGTCTAAGAACCCACCAATATTCAGAAATCAAAACAGATATGTTTCTTGTTTTGAGGTTTCTTTAAAGCCATAAAGATCATAAAGATGATGAGTTCTCATACCAATTTCACAAGGACAACTAGGAACTTATTTTTGTTGCTTTTTGTTTTTCGTAGTCAAATTCTTAAGCTTACATACCAAAAAGGTACTTTCTAATAGATTTTTCCCCTGGTCAACATTTCTTGAGAAATATTGTGGCTGGTTTAATCAAGGTATTATTAAAAAAAAAAAGTGGGGGGTTAGAAAGGACAGTTAAAATGGTATTAAATGTACATATAATATCAAATCCAGAAGGCTGCTGCTTTTATAACAAACTAGATTCAACAGTGTTTAAAAAAAAAATCTGCTGTTTTAGGAATTTATCCTGCAGATACACTTGCACATGTATGAAATAACCAACTTACAAAAATAGTCCAGCAACTTTATAGTAGTAAAAGATTGAAAAGAATCTAAAAGTCCATCAATAGGAGACTGGCTAAATAAAGTTCGGTGTATCCATTAAATGGAGTACTACATAACTTTAAAAATGAATGGGGTGGCTCTGCAGGTATCTATATAGCTTTTATGTTTTTTTTGAGACAGGGTCTTGCACTGTCACCTAAGCTGGAGTGCTGTGGCATGATCTCAGTTCTTTGCAACCTCTGCTTCTGGGGCTCAAGCAATCCTCCCACCTCAGCCTCCCAAGTAGCTGGAACCACAGGTGTGAGCCACCAAACTGGGCTAATTGTTTTATTTTGCTTTTGTAAGACAGGGTCTTGCCATGTTGCCCAGGTTGGTCTTGAACTCCTGAGCTCAAAGTAATCTGCCTTCCTGGGCCCCCCAAAGTGCTGGGATTACAGGCATGAGCCACTGTGCCTGATGCTAGGTATCTATATAGCTTTAAGATGTATTACTAAAGGAAAAACACAGAGTGCAGAACAGTGTGTTATAATTTATGTACAAAAGGGGATGGTTACATGCACACACATATATTTACATACATACTTTGGTTATGCATTGAATATTTCTGAGCTATAGGCCATGGGACAAAAATGAGGCTTAAATAGGTGGGAGTCAGGTGAGCAAAGAACACTTCTTTTCACTATGTATTCCTTTTTTTTTTTTTAATTCTCAAAATAAGTATGTGTATTTTTTTTCCTGTAAGGATAAACACAAACTTGGTTTTCATTTAACACCATTTCATTTATTTTCTAATGTATATATAACTTTTATTTAAATTATTATTTAACTAGCAGTGGAATTATAGGGTTTTTCCCCCACTCCTTCTTTATGCTTTATTAGAATTAAATAAAGCTGCACTGGCCATCCACTTGTTCAGGAAACATTACCAGGGTCATGATCTGCAGAGGTCAATATTCCCTTAAGGTTTAGGTTTATACAGATTGTACCTCTTTTGGAAAGCTTCTTAATCTAACTTTATTGGCTTAAAATGTAATGTCTTTTGCCCTGTAATGCACCCATGTATCATTTCCTCAAGTACTAGTAAAAATGCTTAGGAAAGGCATAGGCTTTTCACATATTATCATGCTGCTTAAAGACACAATTTCCTGGGCCTGGACTCCATTAAGAGAAGGAGCAACAAAATGCTTTCTTCTCTTGGTAAAGGTGATGGAAGTGAAGAGCATTTAAAAAATGGCATAAAGAGATAATCAGTTTCACAATGTGAATATTCAAACCGAAATCCGTGCTTCAAAGGCACAGTTGGTGAAAAATTACTTGTTTCTACAAGTAATCTAGATCTCTCCAATAACTTTCATATATACATACTTTCTTCATATAACATTTTCTTTCTTTTTTTTAAAAGACAATCTTGCTCTGTCACCCAGACTAAAGTGCAGTGGCATGATCATGGCTCATGGCAACTTTGACCTCCCGGGCTCAAGCGACCCTCCCACCTCGGCCTCCCGAGTAGTTGGGACTACAGGTGTGCACTACCATGCCTGGCTAATTTTTTATTTTTAGTAGAGATGGGGTCTCACTACATTGCTCAGGCTGGTCTGTGATCCTCCCACCTTAGCTTCCCAAAGTGTTGGGATTACACGCATGAGTCACTGCACCCAGCCAAGATTTTCTTTTTAATTCTACATGAAATTAGTTTTCATGCTTCCAACTAATTGCTCTTCTAAAGATATGTTTGATTCATTTGTTTTTTTCTTTTCTGGCTTATATAAAGTGGATAGACTGTAATGATAGAGGAAACCAACAGGAAGGAGTAAGAGCACGTTTTCTTTCTCATCTGCCATCCAGTCCCCCTCTAGTATCCTTTATTAGTGTGTGTGTGTGTGTATATATATATATATATATATATATATATTTTTTTTTTTTTTTTTTGAAATGGAGTCTTGCTGTTACCCAGGCTGGAGTACAGTGGCACGATCTCGGCTCACTGCAACCTCCCAGGTTCAAGTGATTCTCCTGCCTCAGCCGCCTGAGTAGCTGGGATTACAGGCATGCGCCACCATGCCCGACTCATTTTTGTATTTTTAGTAGTGACAGGGTTTCACCATGTTGGCCAGGCTAGTCTTGAACTCCTGACCTCAAATGATCTGCCCGCCTCAGCCTCCCAAAGTACTGGGATTACAAGCATGAGCCACCGTGCCTGGGCTATTAGTACATTTTTAACAAGGAGCAGCTGGTAAAGAAATGTGGCTTGCCAAATTCCAGTCCTAATGTCACGAGAATATAGAAGGGAGTGTTTGGAACTGAAAGAAAATAACAACTGGTACAATTCATACTTACTTTATACAAAATTTTGTTCATTCTATATGAAATTTTGTTTTTATGCTTCCGATTAATAGTAGTCCTAAAGGTAGTTTTACTCACTTGCTTTTTCTTTTCTACATCATATAATGATCTAGGTAATTTTTAATTTTTTAAAAAGGAGACGGTCTCGCTCTGTTGCCTAGACTGGAGTGCAGTGGCGTGATCCTAGCTCACTGCAGCCTTGAATTTCTGTGCCTAGGTGATCCTCTTGCCTTACTTTCCTGAGTAGCTGGGATTACAGGAGTCCACCACTGCACTCAGCTAATTTTTAAAATTTTTTGTAGAGATGGGGTCTTGTTTTGTTGCCCAGGCTAGCCTTGAACTCCTGGCTTCAAGTAATCCTCCTGCCCTGGCCTCCCAAAGTAGTAATTTTAAATAAGTCCAACCAACAAATATTTGAGCATCCATGAAGAGTACTATGTTAGGCCTGGAGATATTTATTAATACAATATTGCCTATTACATGTGGACAGTGTGTTAAGCATGAGGATGAAAAGATAGAGAATGCCTTCTGTCATCTATTACATGTGGACAGTGTGTTAAGCATGAGGATGAAAAGATAGAAAATGCCTTCTGTCATCACAGGTTTGGGGAAAAAACAAGACTATTAAAAAAACTCCACTATTTTTCTAGTAATAAGCTTAGATTATTACTTACTCCTAACATAATAACACTATGCTAGTGTTAATCCTAACACTAGCATAAACTTCTGTGGCATTAGTGGTTTTGAAATATAAATGATTCCTTATCTGCTAAAAAGTAATACCTCCAGTGAAAACCTATTACCATTTTTTTTTTAATATAATGAAAATGTTCTAATTTCATCCAATGGCATAACACTGTTAACAATATTATCTGCAACTTATTTAATATTAGTAGCTAGCCTTAAAATCAAATTATCTACAAAGCGTGAACCCTTGAGATTTTTAAAATATGGTATTTGTTCAACATAGGTAATGTTTACAAATAAATGCTGAAATAGACTCATTATCACAAGGTGGGTTTCTATATTCTATTTAAATACGAGATTTATGCTTTATCTTTCTAGCCTTACTGCCTTCCCCTGGTTAAAAAAATGTATATATATATCTATCTCAAAATTATTTAGGCAACCTGGGAAACATCCGAGTTTGTTTTCTTTTCTTTTTTTTTTTTTTGAGACGGAGTCTTGCTCTGTGCCCAGGATGGAGTGCAGTGGCGCCATCTGCTCACAGCAAGCTCCGCCTCCTGGGTTCACGCCATTCTCCTGCCTCAGCCTCCCGAGTAGCTGGAACTACAGGTGCCCGCCACCACGCCTGGCTAATTTTTTGCATTTTTAGTAGAGACGGGGTTTCACCGCGTCAGCCAGGATGGTCTTGATCTCCTGACCTAGTGATCCGCCCACCTCTGCCTCCCAAAGTGCTGGGATTACAGGCGGGAGTCACCGCGCCCGGCCCTCTTTTCGTTTTTTGAGACGGAGTTTCCCTGGTAGCCCAGGCTGGAGTGCAGTGGCGCAATCTCGGCTCACTGCAACTTCCACCCCCGGGACAACCTATTCTCCTACCTCATCCTTCCAAGTAGCTGGGATTACAGGCCTGTGCCACCATGCCTGGCTAATTTTTGTATTTTTAGTAGAGACGGGGTGTCACTATTTGCCCAGGCTGGTCTCAAACTCCAGACTTCAGGTGATCCACCAGTCTCAAGCTTCCCAAAGTGCTGGAATTACAGGTGTCAGCCACTGCGACTGGCCGCAAGTTTATTTCCTGAATAGACACTAAATATTAGCTAGAAACAGAGTCTGAGTCACTTTCATTTGAATATATATTTATTTAGAATGCACACTAACAGCATGACAATAAACTGTCATTCACAAATCTGTACCAAGAAGCACGCAATCTTTAAAATGTGTTGTTTTTCACAAGTAATTTAAGTATAGCATTATTATTATTTGGTACTTGAGTCAAAGACGACATTTAGATTCTTCAGCTTTGAAGCATTTAGTAACATCATTGTCTAGTCAGGCAGAGGAAAGAAATTCAAAAGCAGTTTCTTTTTCTTCTGTCAGTTCGTTTGCAGTAAGATCCATCTTCTCACGTGAGAAATCATTAATAGGGAGACCTTCAACAAACTTCCAGGTCTTATTCTGTTTGAAAATAATGCAAATAAGAGATTTAAACTGGAACTGATCTTTCAGTAAGCAACAACCTTGTTTGAACTTATATTTAGAGGTATATCTGTTTTAAAGTCTGATTCTAAAGTAAATCAAAATCCAGATTTTAATTAATAGAGAATTCTAATAAAAACTCAACACTTGAATTTTAAACCCCTTGAATCTAAAAAAAAAATCTTCAAAAATGACTGACTTTAGCACAGTTATAATACAGAGCAACAACACTGAAAACCATTGCTTCATTTAGAAATATACTATTTGTAGGTCTCTAATACTAGAGGCATAATAACATAGTGTCTAGTGGGAAGAGCTGAATCTTCCTTTCCAGATTAATTTCAATCATAAAAACTTTTAATGACCTGAAGCTGAAATACATATAGTTTTAAAGCTGAGAAAAATGTCTATTTTAGTAAAGGAACAATTTTCTAGATTAAGTTATACCATTCTGTTTTCTTTTTTTGGGGGACAGGGTCCTGTTCTGTTGCCTGGTGGAGGGGTACTGTCACGGTTCACTGCAGGCTTGATCTCCTAAGCTCAAGTGATCCTCCTACCTCAGGCCCTCAAGAACCTGGGACCACAGGTGTGTGCCACCATGCCCGGCTAATGATTTTATTTTTGCAGAGATGGGGGTCTCACTATGTTGCCCCGGCTGGTCTTGAACTCCTGGGCTCAAGCAATCTTGCCACCTTGGCCTTCCAAAGTGTTGGGATTATAGGCGTGAGCCTCTGTGCCTGGCCAATAATACCATTCTTAAGAGAAACATATAACTACTTCCTCAAAGAAGGGAAATAGCTCCAAAATACCTTACCTTGATTACAACAGGGAATGAGTAGAGCAGATCATCAGGAACACCATAGGAGTTGCCATCAGAGATAACACCCATGGACACAAACTCTCCCTGAAAATAACAATGTTTCACATACTCATGATGATTAGCTTACACAACTGACACATGAACTAATAAAATTAAACCAGGTGACCCTTTCTTACTATGTTCATAACATCATTACTGTGTAAGGAACTATCATCAGCACCAGGTACTGGCGACAAGATAACCTTCATGGATATTATTTCATTCCATGCTTCCATATCATATGTGAAGCAGGCCAGGGAAACCTAATCCTCATTTTACAGATGAGGAAGCTGTGGCCTAGAAGAAAAAATTTCACCCCTACTAGGTATCAGGCATTGTGCTAGGTGTTTTCCATATGCAATCTCCTTTACCCCTCACAACCCTGTGTATAATAGTAATGTCATGTAAAAGATGACAAAACAGCTCAGAAAGGTCAAGGCTAACAAACTCCGAAGTTTACTTAGTTAATAGGCAGCTGAGCTGAGAAATGAACCTAACCTGACTGACTGCTAAGGCTATATTCTTTTTATATTATATCATCAGGCAACAAAAACAAAATAGAGTGACCTGTGCAAATCACTAAATTCTTACCTCTGGGGTTCCAAACCAGATGTCCCTGACGTGGTCACAGATGGCTTTTGCAGCAGACATGGCACTGGATAGTTTTCGAGCCTTGATGACAGCAGCACCACGCTGCTGCACAGTCTGGGAAGGGGGCAGGCGAAGGCAGCAGTATTACTTGGTCATGATAGCAAAGTTTTCATTATATCCAAGTCGACCTTGGGGTGAAAAGCTATGACCAGAGCTTAATGTGTCCCCTCCAAAATCATGCAACAACCCGATGTCAGCCTTACCAATCCTTCTGGAAAAAGGAAACTATATATCTCCATACAAAGTTTATCATAGGTCAGACAAAGACATGGATCTTGGTATAAATCTCAACTGCTGTGCTACAGATCACATCAGATCACACTGGATCATGACTGGCTTACTATGATCCCGAAAGTATGCAGTCATCAGAGCAACTGTGAAAGACCTGCCCTCCTTGAAGGTTTTCTGTCCTAAGAGTCTCTCAAGAGTTCTTTATGCTCAGTGTTAAGAAGGCTCACAGATTTTTCTTACCGTGACAAATTCTCCCTTGAGCCAGCTGTCATCTTTCAGAGCTTCATAAACACCAACTTCCTTTCCTTGCAATTTCACCTTGGCATGGTTGACATCTGGATACTGAGTCGAGGAATGGTTTCCCCAGATAATGACATTCTTTACATCATTAGCAGTCACACCAAGTTTAAGAGCAATCTAGTTAAATTGAAAACAAATACATTACTGAGACAAATGGTTTTTATTTCCAGTTGGGACCTATTTTGACAAATGCCCTTAAATAAAGATAAAAAGCTTCTGAAATTTCAAGAGAATTTACAAGAGTTATATTGACTTGTAAAAAATGTAAATTTATTGCTTGGCAATTTCCTACAACAGCTTAACAGTGGTAACAACTGTGGACTTGAAACCTTATGGAGTGGAATGTTTAAGGGTATGAAGGATCCCATAGTTTGTGGTTAACTTATTAGTACAGTAGGTGTATCAAACATAAAACATTAATCAAGTTACTATTATTTATTAATCAATTTACTATTTCTTGAATATGTAAATGTGATCTTTTGTTTCACTGTTAATGTTTACTTGGAGATGTCTTCTCAGTGCTTCTGAGTAATCAGGTATTTAGGCACTTTATATTTAGGTAAAATTTTTATTATATACCATATAGAAATTAATTTTCAAATAACTCTAAATATGAAATTTTAGAGTTGGATAGGACTCAAATTACCAAGATATGACTGTTCTCATTTTATATATCAGGAAACTGAAGGAAAGAGGTTTTATATGTGTGTGTGTGTGTGTGTACACACATATATACACACTAAAATTATAACATATGTAACAATCTCTAGCTATAACTCCAGAAAGCACTTTAGGGTCCTGCAATGCCTTGCAATCACATGTAGTATAGTAGCCACAAAAAAGGTTAGAAAGTTATGTCTTGGGCTGGGCATGGTGGCTCATGCCTGTAATCCCAGCACTTCGGGAGGCCAAGGCGGGCAGATCACCTGAGGTTGGCAGTTCGAGACCAGCCTGACCAACATGGAGAAACCCTGTCTCTACTAAAAATACAAAGTTAGCCGGGCTTGGTGGCACATGTCTGTAATTCCAGCTACCCGGGAGGCTGAGGCAGGGGAATTGCTTGAACCTGGGAGGCGGAGGTTGCGGTGAGCCAAGATTGCACCACTGCACTCCAGCATGGGCGACACAGCGAAACTCTGTCCCAAAAAAAAAAAAAAAAAAAAAAAAAGAAAAAAAAGAAATGTCTTGGTAGATTTAAATAAAATCAGCCTGCTTGTTATTTGTCTGATAAATTTATGTGCAGAAAATAAATTATGATCAGGTATATATATAATTTGTTTCTAACTAGACAACAGAATTTATGATGAACCAGAAGGGAATGTGGAAAAATATTTTAAGAAGCTGATCTGTTTTGGTGACATTGTGGGCAATTCTTCCTTCCTCTGTGTCCCAAAAAGAATGGGAGAGAAAATTAGTTGTGCCAGAGTCTGTAGCTTTAGCACACATAAATAAAGCATTTGAGTATTTACCATGTAAGAAAAGGAATACACTTAGATATTTTAAGGAAAATTTTAAAACAAGGGTAATAACAGCTCCAAACTGAAACAACTCAAATGTCCTTCAAGAATGGTTAAATACACCAGGCGCGGTGGCTCACACCTATAATCCTTGCACTTTGGGAGGCCGAGGTGGGAGGATCACGAGGTCGAGATCGAGACCATCATGGCCAACATGGTGAAGCCCCGTCTCTACTAAAAATACAAAAATTAGCTGGGTGTGGCGGCGTGTGCCTGTAATCCCAGCTACTCAGGAGGCTGAGGCAGGAGAATCTCTTGAACCTGGGCGGCGGAGGTTGCAGTGAGCCGAGATCGTGCCATTGCACTCCAGCCTAGGCGACAGGGCGAGACTCTGTCTCAAAAAAAGAAAAAAAAAAAAAAAAAGAATGGTTAAATAAACTGTATTATGTTTTACATATGCAATGGAATACATAAAAGGGGTAAGTAGAAGAACAACAAAAAGAAACAACCAACAACCTGGATGGATCTTAAAGGCATTAAACTGAGTGAAAAAGAGCCAGTCTCAAAAGGTTCCTTACTGCATGATTCCACTTTTGTAAATTCTCAAAATGACAAAATTATAGAGGTGGAGTGCAGATAAATGATGTCAGGGACAGAGGGAGGTGTGACCATAAGGGAGAGTATGAAGGAGTTCTTTTGTGAGTGATGAAGAAATTCTGTACCTTGACTATGGGGGCAGTTATAGGAATCTATACTTGTAATTAAATGTCATAGAATCATTCAAAACGACACGGAAAAAAATAAGTGAATATAAAACTGGTGAAACTTCAGTAAGTCTAGTTAATAGTATTGTGTAGTTCATCAACTTCCTGGTTTTGATAATACTTTGTAGTTATGTAAGATACCATCAATGGGTGATGGGTACATGGGACTTCTCTGTACTATTTTTTTGTGACTTCTGAGTCTAAAATTATTTCAAAATAAAAAGTAAAAAAAAAAACCCAACCAACCAACCGAAAAGGATAAAGATGAAAAAAAAAGGCCATTACCTAAAATGTCTGCAATGACTCGACTGGTCTTCATACTAATTTATTCAGTTAAGTAAGAAGTAAACTGTCTTTACTTTCACTCTCACTCTTAAACTAGCTGAGACTGCTTTCTTAAATCCTAAAATAGTTAAAAGTTTACTTAAAAATTTCTGTTTGTGATATTGTAAATCACTTTTGACTGACCTAATCCCTGCAAGTCTTGTAAGTATTAGGACTATTATCTACAATATTTGCATTAGTCTCCACAAATTAGTTGACAGTTGGGTTTCTGGGGTACCCAGCTATTAATCTGCTTAGACTGTGGGGTAGCGTAGAGTGGCACGCTGTTCAATGAGTACCATTTTTTACGTGTGCCATGACCGGAAAGAACTGGGGAAGAAACTGCTCTTATATTTATACTTAAATTTAGCTGGTATGGTATATAGAAAAAGATAAATTTATACCTTGAAGAATTAACTCAAGATATATATTCCAGGAAGTTAGAGCCTATAACTTCCCTGAACGTCCACTTCAATGCTCCCAAGTACAGTGAAGACAAAATGCCTCTAGGCCTCTCCGCCCTCAGTCCTCCTTGGCTCCCATGCCTTCCTTTGTTCTTGTTGCCCTCCTCCTCTTGCTCCTTCTATCTCTTGAGCTAATCCAGTTCTGTCTGGACAGCAAAGGCCAGGTACTTTGCACCCAGCAGATAATAATTTCTTAATATGATTCATGTCACAATTAATCTAAATTAATACATACCCAGGATAACAGCTCTTTGCTCCCTTAGACACTCATGTCTGTCACATAGGTCTGTTAAAAGTTTTTGATTAATTCTCCAGCCCTAGTAATTTTCTTACCAGCTAACTGGTATCATTGTCAAATTACCTTATCTGGTATCACCGTCAAATTACCTTATCAGCAGACATAAATACAGCACTGGTTTGCAAATACATAGGGAAGTTCTGCAGGTGTTAAACAGTCCCTAAGTAGCTAAGGCCTCTGAATTCCAAGACAAAAATATCTAGCAACCATTCCTGTAAGAAAAACTTATCTTTGGGTTTGTTATTTTTCTCACTGGATAAACAACTTCTTTTAGAGGAAGAAAGTGCTTCTTCAATGACTCCCTAAAAGCTCTCGCTATGCCAGATTGACATGCTGAAACAGTGCCTAGCCAAGGTCCCAGGAGTAACAAAGAACATGTCCCCAAGTGAAGGTTAAAGTCTGAGGAGATAGCACTTTCTTTCCTCTTTGCTCATTCAGACTTTAGCCCTGCAGTGAGAACTGTTTCAGGCACTAGGACAAAGTATCTCTTTGTAGTACCTTTGGAAGCAGAATTTTCCAATGCCTGTCTCCACCAAAGCCTCAGGTGAAACAACAAAAAGTGGTTGTTAGTGTCATTGTTGTAGGAACTAAATAAGTCACTTTCTGGCAATCCAGAGTTTACAACTCTAACACGTATAATATCTCTTCCTTTACAACTGTCCCACAGGACTCAAACTGCCTGCCATTCAAACAAACTCCTATTCGTTCTCAGCTACCACCAGACCCAGCTCACAGCCTATAGCCTCTCAGGGAATATTTGCACTTTAAGCTAAAAATTTAAGGGTTGTTATCCAACAACCCTCTAAATTAGGAATGTTTAGGCTGTATGCTTCTTAGAAAGAAGAAATCAACTAATAATAGCAACCAACCTTTCTTGTATTTACTATGTGCAGGTACCATGCTAAGGGCTTAAAATAGATCTTATTTAATCCTCATAAGAACTCTCTGAGGTAGATGTAATTATTACATTTTAACATTGAATATACTTTCTCAAAATCACAGAGCTAGTAAGTGGACTAAGGTTAGTTGATACCATTAGGTAAGAACATACATAAGGGTTTGGAGTCAGACAAATCAAGGTGGCTCCGTAATTTATGAGCTGTATGACTCTGAGCAGGTTCTCTGACTTCCCTGGGCCTCTGTTTTCTTACCTAATGCAGGGATAATATGAGATACCCATATGGTTACTATAAAAATTAAATGGAAAATTACATGTAGAGCATTCAATTTACAGTAGATGCTTAACAAATGTATATTCTTTTCTCTTTCACTAGGTATTCCAGAGCTGAAGATTATTAATTCTCAGGTTAGGGCAGTAGTGCTTCAGCTTAGACCTCACAGCATCTTCTGGTTAACAACAAATTTTTTTTTTTGAAACTAAAGTTATCTTCTCTAGAAGAAAAAGCACTGAACTCATAGACCTATCTAGCAGTGATGACCTACAGACAAGAAGGGATGGCCAGAAAAGCATTAAGGCAAAGGAAAGAGGTTCTGTCCAAGAACGGGCACCAGGACCAGTTAGATCTGAAAAAGCCTAGGAAACTAGCTCAGATCAGTTGCCTGGCTTCTAATTTTTTGAAAAGCTATTGTTAATTCCCTGGTCACTGGCTCCTTGGCATACTTATCTATGGCTCTAAGAGTAAAGAAAATTAGCAACAGACTTTAGCTCCTAAGTAGTGAAAGTAGGAAATTTTACAGATACACATAGAATATTAAAAAGACATAAAACTGAAAATTAAATATAAAATTAAAAATTAAAATCTGAATTTGATTGCTTAGCTGCAGCTAAAATAGAAGCAGAACGACACAATCACACAAAGCTCAAGTCTTTGTTTATATGAGATTATATGTATCTGAAAAAATTAAACTAAATTATGTACCATCATGTATAACTAATTTTTAACCACTGTAACAAGAGAACATTAGTAACTGCATTTCATTATAGTTAGCAATTGAAATATAGTTAAAGACAAAATCAAGTAGGAAGTCCAGCCTCTGGTCCTTTAAGAGAATACATTTAAAGACTCCCTAACAAATTAATAATAATTTACTTTTAATTTAATAAAAGTAATAGGTTCCTACTAAACAAAAACAAGAAAAAAGCACAAACTCAGATTCAGTTATTTTAAAAGTGAGAGAAAAATGTTTTAAAGTTGAACAATCACAAGATTTAAAAGACATTTTTCTTACTTGCGCTTTAGCTCGGTTGTGATCCAAACGAGTCAAGCAACTGAAGTTCTCCTTGGGGATGGATGGAGCCGACTTGGAGGCAGTCAGGCAGTTGGTATTGGCTGGATTACCCACAACAATAACCTAGGAGGAATGGAAGGCACTGAAGAGTTACAGACTATATAGTTACTAATCTATGTTAAAATTTAACTGAAAATGTCTAACAGGTAGGCTTTGTACAGGGGAGGCTTGGGAAACACCAAATACAATATAGCATAGGAAAATGCATTTTAAGTTATAAAAATCTTTAATAAAATGGTAATAAAAAATTTTGAAATAATATCAGATTTATAGAAAAGTTACAACCATATTACAGAAACTGACTCCCATATATCTTTTTTTTTTTTTGGTACCTCTTTTGACAAGCTGTAGACAAGATACTTCATTATCTCTAAGTAGTGCAGTGCTGGCAAATATTTCTCACAAACAAGGACGCTTTGCAGAGGTGGAATTACTGTGCAAGGAGTACTTTACCTCCAAATAGCCTGCAATTTAGCAGTCTGAACAACCTTCTAATCTTTTACTGGCACCTGTGGATTTCTATTCAACTCATTTATATTATTTTCTGTGATGACAGAAAATAAGTTAACTATTTAAAATGAAGTCCACAGAAAGCAAAAAATGCAGACATCTATGAAATGTTATTGATAGAACATTATAATGGGCAACTTAAAAAATCTTATAAAATTTTCTTTCACCTTTTTTTGAAAGATAGGAAAGTATATGGAAATCAGTTAAACCTTTAACCGGCAAGCCTATTTGCTGGGTGACAATTAAGTTCTAGTTAATTCATAGTTCACTAATAAAAGAAGGTTTGGCTGGGCGTGGTGGCTCACACCTGTAATCCCAGCACTTTGGGAGGCCAAGACGGGTGGAGCACCTGAGGTCAGGAGTTCGAGACCAGCCTGGCCAACATGGTGAAACCCCGTCTCTACTAAAAATACAAAAATTAGCTGGGTGTGGTGGCGCACAACTGTAGTCCCAGCTACTCACGAGGCTGAGACAGGAGAATTGCTTGAACTCGGGAGGCAGAGGTTGCAGTGAGCCAAGATTGCACCACTGCACTCCAGCCTGGGTGACAGAGCAAGACTCCATCTCAAAACAATTGAAAAAAAAATAAAAAATAAGAAAGGCTTACTGTAATATTAAGACATATTAGAATCTAAAGTAAATAGTTCGAACACAAAGAGAGAACTATAAGTCATACTGACTCAATTCTTCAAGAGACAAGCATATTAAAATTCCTCTGCATTAAGAAAATCTGAGCATTCAGAAACCACTATCTTCTACTCCTGAGAATAAACTTACCTTACAGCTAGCTATCTCCTTTCACAATCACACACAAATTTAAATGTCTAAATAAATATTCCCATGCAGCAAAAATGCACCAGAAGGTCCTGTGCCTTCTCTATAGGTTTAATAACTAATACTAAATTTTCACGTTATACTAATAGGAAAAATATTTTTAACCACTCTGAATATAGATTTCTACACTGTAAGAAAAAACCCAGAAAGGGAGAGCTTATCAAGCAAAACTCTATAGCCGTATTTACTGATGTGTACAGAACTAGAAAAAAGGCCAAATAATTCTGGTTTTGCTTAAATGCTAAAAGCGTAAGTTTCAAATGCTAATGATGAAAAATCCCATAAAATACAGTGTTGGTCACCTTAACTGACTTCTTGGCGTATTTATCTAAGGCTGCACCCTGGGATTTGAAGATTTTCACATTTGCTTTCAGTAAATCTTTTCTCTCCATGCCTTCCCTTCTTGGCATGGAGCCCACAAGAATGGCCACATCCAGGTCTTTGAAGGCAATCTCTTCTTTATCTGTTGCGATGACATCTGTGGACATGGCAATAAATATGCAGAGCTACTTAAACATAAAAGTTTGAAGTTTTCTTTTTCATATTGAATCCACCCATTAATTCTTTCACTTGTTGCAAGTGTTTACATATCACACTGATATACATTTCAGGAGCCTAAGAAAGATAATATATTAATTTAACAATCATAACATCAGAAATGTCAATAGATTTATTTTGCTTTTCCTATTTCAATAATTATCTTAAATGTCAAAACTCCATAGCTTTTATCTTTTATAATCATATATGATGCAAGGTATAATGATGACTTTTGAAGCAACACTTGTTATTCACACTAATTACCACACAACACAAAAGAGCAACTAATTCACCTAACCTTTAAATTACAATTACTTTAAGGTCTAAGACACCAATCACAAATTTAAAAATAATAAATGTTTATTGAGGAGTTTTGTGCCAGGGATAATGCTAAGAGATTTATATTATTATCAAATTTAATCTTAACATTTTATAGATGGAGACACTTAGGTTTAAAGAGATTAACTCGCCACCATCAAAAGATAATGGAGCTGTAATTCCAGCTTAGGTTGGTCCAGAGTTCAACCACTATGCTCCAGTGCTAGTACAATAAGCAAACATCACTTGCTTTTTGACTAAAGAACATAAGTCATCGCACTTCTTTGTTGATTGTATTAAAAAAGCTATGACCAACATTCAGCATTTTCACTGGAAAATTGGCTAGTTGCATCATAGTCAAGGCTGCCATAAGTCTGAAAATGGGCATAGACAGGAACACCAGTTCGAGAAAAAAAAAAATTATCTTCCTCTTTCCCAGTCACATGTCCTTATTTGCTGAACTTTCCCTTCCCTGTCATATTCACATCTGGCAGAGGATGTGAATACCAACTGCAATCTGGGCCCTTTAGAGAAAAAGCACAGGGAACTCAGCAGAGAAAGGAATACAAATGGGAAAAAGCAGCAAAGCTGATTTGGAAAGAGCTGTGGGTGAGAAAACGGAACCAACAGAATAGTGTGGGCAGTCATGTATTCTTCTGCAGAACTTTGCAACCAAAAGACTTAGATGGCAGAGTATCCCTTCTAGCAAATGTTTATTCAAAGATGAAGAACTTTAAGGAAAGTTTTTCTTGGAAGGTATATATTATTTTGCTTTGTGCAAAACTTCTAGGAGAGTATCATTAATTAATCCTTACCAAAAGAAAGACTATGATGAAGATACAGCTGAAGAAAAATATTCAAAAAAATTTAGAATATTTTAATAAACTTTTCAATCAAATTTAAGGCTTCCTTATTATATCTGTGTTATAGTTCAATGATTTGCAAAGGCCCTTAGCTGAGCTCTTCTGGGTTTTTTCAAACTATAGAGCATATGGTAAGGACAATTTACACTATGTCTCAACCTGATGATTGGTAGATGGGATGGGGACCATATAAGAGGAACCAACCAACTTCCAGAGCAATGTATAGATATGAAGGACATCCTTCAAAACAGAAAGTTTTCCATGACAGGATGCTACTATTACCATTTAAGCAGACTCCATAACAACACAACGTAGACAATTCCTACGTTGTCTATAATGTGTGTGTGTAGACAATTTCAGGTGTATAACCCTTGTGCAATATTACACTTAACTGGTATAATAAATTATATACACACACACATTGGGGAAAAAAGCATAGTCCTTTACCTGACATTGATTGTTTCTCATTTTTTACCCTTATTTATCCTTGGTATACATAAGTAGTTAATAAGTAGTGGTAGTTCAAAATAAAAAGTCCTCTTATGAAATAATTTCTAATTGAGAGCCTTTAACAAAAACCTAAAACCTGTATTTTGTAAGAAATCAAATATCATAAAACCCCTTCTCTACTCCCCAACCCACCTTTCAGGAGGGGAAGGGCACAGTCTTGCAGTTCCATTAGGACACCGTCCAGGACACCCATCATGGGGGTGATATCCAACAGCACAAGAATTATAGGCTACCAAATAGCAAGGACAGCATCTGTTAGTGCAGGCTATTTCATTTAGACACAAGAAAGTCTTTTCACATAGTTTTTATTTGGTATGTAAATGCATGTAATTCCCATTAATTAGTCATGATAATTATTTTAGGAAGTCAGGTATCTAGCACTATGCCACTTTCAGAAAGAAGGATGCTATAAAACCAGCATTGGTTTGCTAACAGACACAGTGAGAGGAATCACCACTACTCAATTTTAACAGTACATGAAAAAAACATTAAACTGAGTGACATGCCATAGCTTGCTCTTATTGTTAACAGCTGTATGTTTGATTTCAGTTCATGGAAAGCTAAGTACAGTATCTGACATGAAAGAATAATTCAGTATCCATGGGTCAAGAAACTGAATAAATGAATACCTTAGAAAAGGATTTTAGTATATATTAATCAGGCTTGCTGGAAGTCGGAGTGCCTGCTTCAGCTGGGAAGCAGATTTCCTTACTCTTTTGGTTCCGAAGGCCATTTATGAACAAGGGAGTGCTTACTGAGTACTCTCTCTCACATGACTGTAAGTTACTGTCATTAGTGATATCTCCCATTGACTGACACCTGCTGGTTGCACCAAGTCAACTAAGTACAATATATGGAAGAGTTCTCATTTGCAAAGTGTTTTCAGTGCCTGGAGGCACACATATAAATACCTTAGTAGCTCCCATTTATAGCAATGTGCCTATTACATTTACTGGGATTACACATTCCTTCACTGTTTTACAATTTGTGTACAACTAAATACAGAATTTATTAACCATATTCTTACTCTAATAACTTAAGATTTATAGACACCTGTTCCTACCTGATCTTTACCAAAGACAGATCCATTTCCAATACTGTACAGCAGTGAATATGCAATTTGACCAGCTGCTCCAGTCACAAGGACTCTGATTGGTTCAGACTGTAATGAAAAAGACCCATTAACATCTTTCAGTACTACTGTACCTTAAAAATATCCAGGATTTTAATCTATAGTAAGAAATCCACATACTTTAAAAGTGAATGTAAAATTTTAAAGTCCTTTTGCATCTGGCTCAGTAGAAAATGAATGTGCTGCATATTTACATGGTGTTATTTAACTCTCACCATGTAGGGAGCTAGAAGTGTTATCCTGGATTTACTTACATAATCTTATCTACCTTTTTTGGGATATTTTACCACTAAAATAGGCTCAACAATGTTGATGTGTTCAGTATGTGGTGATCCAAACCCTGGCAGCCACTAGAGCCACACAGATCCTTATTATGCAAAGCCCCCACTCCCATCTGCTCAATAGAATCTTCATACCAAGAAGAAGAGTAAAAGAGGCTAAAACTTTCCATTTACATTGAGCCAAAACATTTAAATAAGACCATTAATCATGCTTCAACTTTATTGTCTGGAGGAGGAAAAACAAGATTTTTTATTTCGCGAGAAACAACAGCAACACATAGTGACAGAGAGCTGACAACCTGATTCCAAGGGAAAATTATTTTTAAAAGCAAGGAGGGAAGACATACAAAGAGAGATATCAACAGTTCCTGAACAAAATACAGACACAGAAACAAAGATAACTGATATTCAAAGTGATGACTCTGAGTAAAAAAAGACTAAGCTGACAGAATTTTAAAAAATAGAAATATTTCTATTAAAAAGAACAAAACAATAATGTTTAGAAACGTAATGAGTAGGTTTAGTTAGACAGAAAAGGTGAACCATTCCTTTCCCCAATAATGCTGGGTAAATGTACTTCCACTGTCACCTTTACCCCTACCTGCATGGAGAAATGGTCCACTGATGTGAGTAAGCCTAGAAGTGTTTGGTTTCTTTTTATTTAAAGTTCCTTCTTCCAGATGAGAGTCATGTCTCTGAGATGAAACAAGGATGGATAGCCTTGAAGGCTTCTTTTAAGCTTCTGACTCTAAGCTCTGAAAGTCAGCAGCACTCAGCAATTTGGTACCGACTCACAGAAGTCAAAGAAAAAAAAATTTCAAAAAAGAAGTGTCAGGCCAGGGATGGTGGCTCATGCCTGTAATCCCAGGACTTTGGGAGGCCGAGGCAGGCGGATCACCTGAGGTTGGGAGTTTGAGACCAGCCTGACCAACATGGAGAAACCCTGTCTCTACTAAAAATACAAAATTAGCTGGGTGTGGTGGCAGGCGCTGCCCAGCTATTTGGAAGGCTGAGGCAGGTGAATCGCTTGAACCCGGGAGGCAGAGGTTGAGTGAGCGGAGATCGTGCCATTGCATTCCAGCCTGGACAACAAGAGCGAAACTCCTTCTCAAAAAAAAAAAAAAAAAAAAAAAAAAGTGTCAACTGGTGTAGAGAAATGAATTTGATCATAGCCAACTATATACTACACAATATTTGTTTTTTAATTTATTACTATTTATAGAAAAATCTTTAATGGCCTACAAATGTTTTTCATTCTGTCATTTTCCCTTCTTTCCTTAAAGTAGAGTAGGTGAGGAAAAGGGAATACAGGAAGAGATTATTACTCCATTTCGCTTTAGAATACGAGATCCTTAAGGACAGGGACTTTGTCTATTTTATTTACTGCTGTATCTCAATTGCCTAGAACAACGCCTGTCCCGTAGCTGGAACTCCGATATTTGCTTGAAGGAATAGCTCGGTCCTGTAAAACTACCAAAAAGATGGAAATGTATAAGAACTGTTTGAAAACATATGTAATGTGCTTTAAAAATTTTTAAAGATATTTTATTTATTTAAGCTATTTCAGGCTGAGTGCAGTGGCTCACACCTACGATCCCAGCACATTGCGCAGGGGGCCGAGGCGGGTGGATCACTTGAGCCCAGGAGTTCGAGACCAGCCTGGGCAACACAGTGAAACCCTGTCTCTTAAAAAAACAATTTAGCTGGGTGTGGTGGCAGACACTGTAGTTCCAGCCACTCAGGAGGCTGAGGTAGGAGAATCACTTGAGCCTTGGAAGTTAAGGCTACAGTGAGCCATTACTGTGTCAGTGCACTTCAGCCTTGGTGACAGAGTGAGATCCTGTCTCAAACAAAAACTTATTCATATATACTATGAAAACAAAAGGTATTTTATTCATATATATTATGTATTGAGAAAACTGGAAACTTAGTGACCACAATAGTTCCAACTATAGTTAACAAAATTGTCATTAGTACTAATGATATTACCTTATAAATCCACTGATGAACTGTTTTCTCATTTAATTCATTCATTAAACAAAACATCATTAAGTTCCTATCATGTACTTGGTACTATTTTAGGCCGGGGAATCTACTGGTGAATCACGTGAAGGAAACAAAAGGATACACCAATTTTCTAAAACAGGGGGCTAGAGAAGCAGTAGAGAGTAGTAATTAAAGAGATGGACTCTGGAGCCAGACTTTCTGGGTTCAAGTCCTGGCTCCACAACTCATTAACTGCATGCTCTAGGACAAGTTACTTAACCTTTCTGTATTATTTCCCCATAGTAAAATGGAGATGATAATAGCAATTACCTAACAGAGTAGTTTTAAGGATTAAAAGAGTTAACACACAAAGCACTAAGAACAGTACGTACTGAGTATTTATAATTATCACAGAATTTTCCTCTAAAGACTTTAATAGCCTGTGGTTTTCTATTTACATTTCTGTTGCTCTGTACTAGGCCATGAAGCGCCCTTGAGAACAGTCTGTCTTTGATATGGATTTGCATTTCCATATAGTGATCAAAAAGTATTTGTTGAATGAAGGAAGGTTAGGGTATAAAGTATGAACAGATACTACTTCAATGAACAGCAAACTAGGATAAGAAAAGGGGGGGCTGGAGAGAATGAAGATCACTATCTATAAAGTTTAACTTCCCATAAGGTCACCTATATGGTTAGAATAATGCAGTCAATTTTAGTAGCTACTTAAAAACATGTTCACAGTATCACAGTCCTTAGTGAAGGGGTTGTGGCCACCTAATGAACAGTTAATTCCACCTCAGCAGTTTTCTTCTGTGTCTTTGGGGAAATTACTTTCCCAGGTAGGTAATTCCATCTTATTAACGGTGGTATGAGGCTTAGTTAGTGTTTGAATGTCTGAAGATGAAACAGAGAAAGAAAAGTCCATGTACGGTTCTTTCTGCTCTTCTGCAACATTGCAGTTGAAAAACAGGAGGGTGGGAGAGTCCTGCTGACTTTCACAATGTTATAGTGTGAACATAGGTTACTATTCTTTGCTCAGATATCTGGGCAGTCTGCCAAGATCCAAAGAAGGAATGTCTTTGCTCTTAGCAGGGCACCAATGACTTTCCTGCAGATGCAGGCTCTGTGCTAACTTCTCAGCTATAAAGACTGAATTTAAGTGTCTCTGTTATTCCACAGACAGATCCACATATTCCTTTTTCACTTTCAAATTTATATATATTTCTAAATTACATGTATTTCTATAACACAAAAACCTAAGCAGTACCATTTAGATTCCTTCATACAGTTTATTTTGCTGTCACTCCCTATAGACAACAAGCAAAGAATCCTCCGCTTTGAATGAGCTTACAAAAGAAGGCTCTTTTCTAACTCTGTCCATTCACACACCCTCCTGAGGGGGCAGGGAAATTGAGTCATGTGTGAGTTTGCTGTCAGTTCCAGCAAACTGCCAGATAAATTCTTCCTCATGTTCTGTCTCTGTATTATCTGGCACCCCAGTGACCTTCCAGCGGTGGGGCCTTGCTAGGGAAACTAGCTAAGAATCCGGGGCCCAAAATCTCTCTGTGACCTTGGGAAAATTATCTTGACCTCACCAGACTACATTATAAGAGTAGATAATATAATCTCCAAATTCCCTTTTAATTCTGGAATTCCAGTATTTTGAATTGCAAGGAATAAAGCTATCAAGTAATCTATATGCTGATAACATATTTGAGTTTGTATATGCAGTATGAACTGGTAACTTCATCCAGAATCTCAGCTAGTAAAAGTAAGTTTTCAGGGAGTTGAGTACACTGTCTCTCCCCCGCTGCGAGACCTCACTGCGGTGGTCCCTATAAAAATAAAAATTCAGAAAGACTTGGTAAGTGTAAGACACAATATAGAAAAATGGCAAGAGTGTGAGACCCTTGGGGCAAATCACATTCTCTTTGGGTCTCGATAAGCTCAATTTTAAGATCTGAAGTGGGTAGATTCGTCAGGATGACCTTTAAAAGATCCCATTCAGTTCTAAAAGCAAAAAGTCGAAGGTTCTCAGATAATAAGTACCTCTGCTTTCTAGCTAAGGTTATTAGGACAGAAACTACTGAAACCATAATTTAAATGACTAATTATGTGACAAAACATTTAGGAAACCTAGGTTTAACACCTACTGGAAATTAGTAGCTGTCTCCACTGGCCCCGTTAGACAGGCAGAGAGAGTAATGCCCTTGCCTTGAAAACGCGTCTTTTCAGGTTCTGGGTAATTTCCAATTCATTCAAACATTTCTCCACATTCTCCAGCCATTTTAGTATTTTGCAGATAAAATAGGAAAAACAGTCGCAACTATAAATACAAGCCATTGTATTGATAGTATGAAGCAATTTCTCTGAGTTTGATGACAAATGTCACCTTCAAGCAGTACGCAGATTATTCCTACGCCAGAGTTCCTTCACCAACCCTCCCCCTCCCCCTCTCTTTCAGCAGAGACAAGCGATGGAGATATAGGTTACCCAGGTCTTCCATGACAAAATGGTTACTCTGTTAACATTTAAGAGAGGTGCTTCTGGAATTCACAACATACAGTTCAATAAAGAATATCTGCAGTAGTTATTTGGTTAGTGATGCTGTCACTTCAATATGTCCTGGCATTACAAAAAAGGTCAATGAACGGGTTCCAAATAACATTTTGAGAAATTAGATATGGCGGAAACACGTCTCCTGCAAACGCAGATTGTAATCTGGAGCACCTGGTAAATACTACCTTTCCAGCTTTTTGCTTTCAAGGGCCCTATGACAAAAGCAGTTATAAACACTGTGGGCAAATGAAGAGAAAAAGGGGTTAGGACCCAACCTTTCCCTCCCATCGCAAACCTTATCGTCCTTACCAAACACCGTAACGTCCTTTGGAAAATAGCTGCAGCGTCGGATTTTGTCCTCCCGCCATGCAGCAGGATTAAGATCGCGCCTCTCCCAGGACAACTACTTCTCCAGAGTCCTCCTAAGAGCGCCCCATGCCCCGCAAGGTGGAAATCAATCCCTTCCCATTACTGGGTCACTGCGACAATCCCCAGAAGATGAGTCCGAGCTTGCCAAAGGGCGCGAAGGACAGTGCCTTGCACAGCTGCCTCCCAAAAGTCCCTAAAGTGCAAGAAACCCCACACAAGGGCGCGAGGGCCAGAGGTGGGCAGGAACCCGGGGCCCACACTCACCATGATTGAAAACTGCGAGGACAATTTCAACAACTGCAAAATGAGCCTCAGAGAGTCAGGTCACCTCTACCGCGGAACTGACTCGAAGAGGGCGAGCGGTGTTAGCGAAAAAGGCTCCGCTCCCGACGCGGCGCTCTCTGGGAACTGTAGTTTACGCTGCCCTGGTTCTGGCGCAATCTCCAAAGCGTTTCCTTCAAGTGTTGAACTACACTTCCCGATACCAGAGGTTTTTTTCAAGCTCTTCTCACTGCGCTCTGTGCCGATTGCAAAGTAGTCCCTGAGGATGAGCCCCTGTGATTGGAGGACGACGACAAGCGGATGGTTTGGGCTCAGGAGGAAAGGACCTGCCTGATGGCGCCCGGCAATTGGCGGGAGAGATAGCTTGTGTAACTCTAGGGAGGGGAGAATGACCCCTTAGCGACATCACCCCCACGCGCGTGACTGAGACCGCATCCTCCCGTGAGGGTAAACGTGGGAGGTAAAGAGACCTTCCGCTGCGTAAAGCTGGATCGACCCGGAAACAAAATCTTTTAAAAAACGATTGACACTCGGAGGGGCGGGGGAATTGATAAGTTGGGACGACCGGACAGCTTCTCAGGTTGCTAAGCGACGAGGCGGGAGCGCACGCACACCCTGGCTGCTTTGTGGCACCTGAGGAAACTGTGGCGGCGGCGTCGTCGTCGTCCTGGAGACCCAGGAGACCAAGCGAGCGTGTCGCTCCCTTTCCGGTCCAAGGACCTAGTCCAGGAACCTTCTGCCTGGGGTAGTGTCTGGTGATGAGGCGAGAGTTTTGCCGGGACGCCTACTCCAAAGCGGCCGGGAGTCGCGCTTCTTCCCCACTCCCGAGACTGGTGAGCCCTGGCCCGAGGGCAAGGGGTTTTCTTTTAACCTTAGAGTCCGGAATGCGGTGGTGCGCCGTCCCGCTTTGCTTTTATCCACTGGGCGGATGCCTGCAAGCTCGTCGGTCCCTTTTCTGAGCGGAGTATGAGGGGCGTGGGAATCCAACTATTCTGGAGGGGGTGGTGCCCTGGAGTAGGTGCACACCCGACCCCAAATGGAGCTCTTCCAGAGTTATATCAAAAATATTTATTGAGCATTTACTTTGTAGGAGGTGAGCCTCTCCCTTCCAGGAGGTCACAGTATACGGATCTAATTTGCTCTAAGCCCTCCGTGAATGTTGAGTTTTGTCCATTCTCTTTTGGAAGAAACAGGATGCGCCTTAAACCATCTTGAGTCTTACAGTTATGCCAAACCGGCATTTCTGAGGAAAGACTGGCAACTGAAGGGGAGACACGGTTGTTTAGTCAGTCAGTCTCAGCTGGTAAAACAACTTAAGAGGTTCTCTTTAAAATTAATGCTGCCAAGAGAATTGCTGTGCTTTTCGAAAGCTTGTTTCTTGTGGATGTTAAAAGGAAGATATGATGCTCGGGAGTAGCATACACGGCATATACGTAATGAAAATGAATAAAACATCTGTATTAGATAACATTGTTAGAACTTCCGTTTTTTCTCTGTCACTGATAAATGAATGCCAAGTAATATCTTTCAGTTTTTCTCTGTTTCAGTTTGGAGGATTTGCTATTTTTGGAAAGAAACGTAATGCTTTACTTTTAGCATTTATTAATATCATACCTGAATGACTCTCCTTGCGTCTCTTTATTCATTTGGCTCTCAGACAACACACTTTCCTGGTTTTCCTCTTTTGTTACTGGTTCTCAGTTCTGCGGAGTTTCTAAATTTTCTTTAAGTTGTGATCTCTTAACATTGGGGTTCCTGTATTCTCTGTCTATACTAAATCCCTCAGTGAGCTAATTCATAAGTTGCATCACTTTAAATGCTACTTTTATGTCAAAAACTCTCAAATTTATGTGTCTAGTCCTGAATTAGTAGGTGTGCATTATTCTCAAACCTAGGTTCTCTGAGTTTTACTTTTTACTCTGAGCAGTTACGAAAAATTTCTCCCATTATCCTCCTAAATGAATTCTTCTACTAGCTGCTAACAGAAAGATTTTTCCATGTTGTTGTCCTTAAAAATCTCATGATTTTACCTAATGTAAATGACGAGTTAATGGGTGCAGTACACCAACATGGCATGTATACGTGCATATGTAACAAACTTGCACATTGTGCACATGTACCCTAGAACTTAAAGTATAACAAAACAATCTCATGATTTTTGTCCTTGATTTACAGTGAATTTTACAAGGGAGACTTTTTATAACCAGAATTCTCACTGCAGTCCTATAGCAGGACAGGACATTCCCATACTCCAAGAAGGCCACAAACATGTAAGCCCCCCTATTCCCATCCAGTCCAGATATACAGAATTGAAGTCACCTGTGTGGTAGTTCATGGGCCTTGTTCTGGTTATCGCTAGTTGCCCTTGTAAATCAGGTTAAGGAGCAAATTAGCACTGATTATAAGTTACTTTTCTCAGGTAATATAATACACTGCAAGAGAAGATGTTTGGTAAGGTGGGTATATCAGCACATTTCCAATTATACAAATAAGATTGTCTGTGTTCTCTTCCTTTTGAACCGTCTTTGGTAATAGCTAATGTCAAGTAGCACAATATGTCATTGCACTTTCATTGTGAGTTTGAATCTCCAGGTGGTTTGTGAATGTGTTGCAGACATTCATTTTTTGTTAAGGCAACAAGCAGAGCATTAAACTGTTATGCTATATTTGGAGATATGCTTAACATTTTTTTTGCCCAGCCTCACATTATTTAGTAAGGTAATATTTAATGCAAATTGTAGAAAATGTTTGAAATACCATTCTAACAACATCCAGCAAAGATATTAAAGGAGCATTAAGTTTCAAATCCCTGAAATAGAATGTTGGCTCTTGATACCCAAGGCACTTTGGAACTCACAAGATCTTATGCTTTTTTATAGTATACAATTATTTAACTTCAACTAGGCGTGCTGGCTCACACTTGTAATCTCAGCACTTTGAGAGGCTAAGGCCGGAGGACTGCTTGAGTCCAAGAGTTTGAGACCAGCCTGGACAATATACTGAGACCTTGTCTCTACAAAAAATTTTTAAAAAATTAGCTGAGTATGGTGTTGTGCACCTGTAGTCCCAGCTCCTCAAGAGGCTGAGGTGGGAGGTTTGCTTGAGCTCAAGAAGCAGAGGTTGCACTGGCATCACTGCACCCCAGCCTGGGCGACAAAGTGAGATCCTGTCTCAAAAAAAACAACAAAAAAAAGAAAATTATTTAACCTCATATTAATTTTATCTCTAGCATATATAAAATTGTTATAGATCTAGTTAAAACTCATTCATCTTAATGTTTTCTTTAATGAAGTTCTATTACACTTTTAAGCTATTTTATAACAATTTTGTTATAATCTGGTTCCTTTTTGTTGAAAGTAACAATGTAATATTTAGAGAGTACTATAATGTAAAAAGATGCCTTTACATTGTTGTCGGTCTAAGTAGCTACATTTTTAGAAATATGTACTTTACCATAGGATCATGTAATTAGTAACAGCCATGTTAGATAATGGAGTGTGATTGAAAATACGATTATTTATAAAGCAAGATTAAGACTTGTGAAATAAATCGGAGACCAAATTATTACAAATATTTCTTAAAGGAAAGATTGCAGAGCTAAATAGTTGACCTTAGCTGAAAAAAAAACTTTGGCTTTTTACCCTTTTTAAAATTTAAGTGTAATGCTAGGTATCTTGGAAATTATTTGGTTGGCTTAAGTGACATGCAGGTCATTTTTGAAAGTATTCTCAAGTAATTTCTAAAATGAATATGTAGTATTTTAAAAATAATTATTACATTCACTTCAGTGAATCTTAAACATAATAATTCCAAATTTAGTTATGGCAAAAATAAAAGTGCTTGTAATTTAATTTAAAACTGTAGTCTCAATGAGAACCACTTTATTACTATGTCTTATAATTTTATACATACACAATTTGTACACATTTTAAACTATATAACATTTGACTAGAATTTTCAGGAATGGTGAAATACAGGATATTTTAATGGGATAAAAGTTTTAATCATGATCATTTGTAGTCAAGTTGCTTTGCGTGGTCAAGTGGTAGAATTGAGTGGAATAATTTGCTAGGACCTCCTCGTTTAACTTTAGTTAAACAAGATAAAACATTATTCATCAGGATTCTGTTTGATAATTACATGTTTCCAGAAATATGAGCTACCTAACCTTGAGTTTTTTTCAAGTGAAAGGAGCAGAATTTATTGGTCTTAACTTTACTACCTAGCTGTGTGACCTTGAAGAAATTTCCTGGTCTCTATAAGCCTTCATTTATTAATAAAATAAGGCTAATAACACAGAGTGATCATTATATTTGGAAACATAATGTAGCAATTCCATTCCTTTACATACCCATTTAAATCAAGAGATGTACAAGATGTTCATAAGCACTGTTTCTAAGAGCACAGCTGTAGAAATTACCCATATGGCCATCAATAGGAAAATGTAAAAATATATTGAGAATGAATAGAACATAGCTACACACCAACATGGATTCATTGAAATCCATTGGATTGATTGAAAATGAATTCATTTTCATTGGATTCATTGAAAATGAATATAGCTACACACCAACATGGATGAGCATCAAAAATACAATGTTGATTGAAAAAAGCAAACCATATAATAATATATACATTATGATTTAATTTTTATAAAAATTAAAAATTTGCAACAGATACTGTTGTTCAGGATTTCATACACATCTGGTAAAACCATAAATAAGAGCAGAGGAATGATTAATTCAGAATTCAGGATAGTGGTTGCTTGGGGAGGAGAGTAGGAGATGGGGTACTGGGGTCTTCAAAATATTAGTAATCTACTTCTTTTTAAGCTGTGTTAGTAAGTGGGTATTTATTCATTCATTTATTTATTTTGAGGCCATCTCACTCTGTTTCCCAGGCTGGAGTGCAGTGGTATGATCATATCACTGTAGCCTCGAATTCCTGGGCTCAAGTGATCCTCCTGCCTTGGCCACCCAAAGTGCTGGTATTATAGGCATGAACCACTGCACATAGCCTGGTTTTATTTTTTGTTTTAGTTTAAGATATACATATACCTCTGACCACTCTTTTTTTTTTCTTATTCTTCTTTGAGATGTGGTCTCGCTAGGTTGCTGAGGCTGGTCTAGAACACCTGGGCTTGAATGATCCTCCTGCCTCAGCCTCCCAGGTAGCTGGGACTACAGGCACTGACCACTCATATGTATCCTATTTTATATGAAACATGGTGACTTAGAACTTTATCTTTTATTATTGAACAACAAATTTGAGAGAGAATACAGTCACTCATGACAATTGTACCCTAAAATAACTATTTCCATTTTTCAAAATTTCTTTCTTTTTTTTTTTTTTGAAACGGAGTCTTGCTCTGTCACCAGGCTGGAGTGCAGTGGCGTGATCTTGGCTCACTGCAAGCTTCACTTCCTGGGTTCAAGCAATTCTTCTGCCTCAGCCTCCTAAGTAGCTGGGACTACAGGCAGGCGCCACCACACCCAACTAATTTTTGTATTTTTAGTGGAGATGGGTTTTCACCATGTTGGTCAGATGATCTCGATCTCTTGACTTTGTGATCCGCCCGCCTGGCCTCCCAAAGTGCTTGGATTACAGGCATGAGCCACCGCGCCCTGCCAGGTTTTCAAAATTTCAAGGTTAAATTTAAATGACGTCTTGCTATTTGTCTTCAATTTGTCACATTTGTTCTCTGTTCTCTCTTCTTTTCTTCCTTCTTTTTGATGAATTGAAATTTTTTACAATTCCATTTTATCTCCTTTGTTGGCTTATTGATAGTAACTTTATTTTAGTGACTGTTGTAGGGTTTATAGCATTCATCCTTTTTATCATAGTGTATTTTCAAGTGATATTATACCATTTCATGTATAAAAACCTGCCAATGATTTACTTCCATTTCTCCCTTTCTGACCACTTTACTTTTACATGTTATGAGCCCCATACAACATCATTGTTATTTTTGCTTAGTCAATTATTTTTAAAAGAGATTTAAATAATGAGAAAATATCTTAAATATTCATCAATATGGTTACTATTTTCAGTCCTTTAATTTCTTTTTATAGATCTGTATTTCTAATATAGTATGATTTTTCTTCTGTCTAATGTTCCTTTTTAAAAATGTTTCTTGTAGTTAGGATTGGCTACTGAAAAATTCTCTCAGCTTTTGTATGTGTGGAAAAATATTTGTTTGAAAGATATTTTCACCGGATATAGAGTTCTAGATTGATAGTTTTTTCTTTCAGTACTTTGAAGATCTTGATCCACTGTTTTTTTTATTTGCCTTGTTTCTGATTAAAAATCTGCCATCATCTTTATCTTTCTGTATTTGTACTTAAGTGTCTTTTTCTCTGGCTGCTTTTAACATTTTTCTGTTTATTACTGGTTTTGAGTAATTTCATTATGATGTGCCTTGCAAGTGTAGTCTTTTTCATGTTTCTTGTGCTTGGGGTTCATGGAGCTTCTTGGATCCATAGGTTTATAGTTTTCAATGAATTTGGGGAAATTTTGACCTTGTTTCTTGAAATACTTTTTTTCTGTCTGCCCTTCGATTCTTGCACTGTTTTGGGGATGACAGTTATATGTATTGTGAGCTGACTGAAGTTGTCTCATGACTCATTGGTGCTCTGTTTATTTTTAAAATTATCTTTTCTTTCTAGGTTTCATTTTGTAAAGTTTCTGTTGCTAGGTTTTCAAGGACACCAGTTTTTTATTTTGCAATGTCTAATATGCTATTCATTCTATCCAGTATATTTTTCATTTCACATATTGTTTTTATGTGTAGAAGTTGGATTTGGGTCTTTTAAAAAATATCTTTCATGTCTACTACATTTGTTTAACATGTAGAATACAGTTATAATCATTGTTTTAATATTCTAGTCTCCGGGTTATAACATGTCTGCCAGTCCTGGGTTGGTTTTAATTAATTTTTATTTCTATTATGGGCCATATTTTTATGCTTCTTTAGAAGTCTGGTAATTTTTTTTTATTAAATGTCAGATTGAGAATATTACATTTCTTTTTTTTTTTTTAAGGTAGGGTTTTGCTCTATTGCCCAGGCTAGAGCGAGTGGCCAGTGCAGCCTCAACCTCCTAGGCTCAAGCAATCCTCCATCCTCAGCTCCCAAATAGCTGGGACTACAGGTGTGCACCACCATGCCTGGCTAATTTCTTGTAGTTTTTTGCAGATACAGAGTTTTGCCATGTTTCCAAGGCTGGTCTCGAACTCCAGGACTCAAACGATCCACCCGTCTCAGCCTCCCAAAGTGCTGGGATTACAGGCCTGAGCCACCATGCCCAGCCTGAATGAGTTTATCTTTCTATAAATAACTTTGAGCTTTATTCTGTGTTGCAATTAAATTATTTGAAATTAATTTAATTCTTTCAAAACTTGCTTTTAAGATTTATTAAATATTAGTCAGGATCTGAGTATTACTCAGCTACTAGGGCTAATAATTTCCTACTCCTGAGCCAAGACTTTTGTGCGTACTCTACCCAATGACTGTGAATCACAAAGTTTTTCTGTCGGGCTGGTGAGAACAGGCACTATTCCCAGCCTGATATGAGTGCCAAGCACTGTTATCTGTAATCATTTCTAGTTGCTCTTTCTCCAGCCTCATGGTTTTATCGTATAAATGTGCTGTCAGTACTCAGCTGAATTCTCAAGGGGAACCCTCTGAAATTCTCTGGAGTTCTCTCTGTATGATTCTCCCTCTCCAGGGAGCTAACTACCTTGTCTTCTCCAGTTTTTCAGTTCTGTCTCCTCAACTCAAGTTTGCCGGGCTACTCCTGGTTTCCCCTTCCTTGCGCTGTACATTCTCTCACACAAAGACAAATATGTCTTATGGAACTAAGCTCTAACACAGCTTTGTATGCCTTCTATGTTGGTTTTTAGTTCCTACTTTTTGGTGAAGAGAAGTGCTCTCTCTTACAAGCTCAGCTATTTTTTTTTAGTCTTTTATTTTGAAATAATTTCAAATTTACTAAAGAGTTGTAAGAATAGTAAAAAGAACTTCTAAGGCCCCCTCAGTTAGATTTACCTTTTAAACATGTTGTCACATTTGCTTTATCACATGTTCCCACCACACTATCCCCTTGATTTTTTCTGAATCATTCGAGAGTAAGTTGCAGACAATGTGTCCTTTTATATTCCTATATTCTTCAGTGAATATATTCCAAGAACAAGGGCATTCTTTTGCTTAACCACTATACAGTTAAGAAACTTAACATTGATGTGTACGAGTATCTAATATACTCTCCTGTTGACACGCTGCCAGTTTTCTCAGTAATGTCCCATAATGTTTTTCCCCTCATACAGGATTTTGCATTTAATTTAGATGTCGTATCTCTTTAATCTCCTGTAATCTGGAACAGTTTATCGGCCCTCTTTGTCTTTCATGACATTGACATTTCTGAAGAGTATAGGCTAGTTTTTTGGAGACCGTCCCTCAATTTGGGTTTGTTTGATGTTTTTTTGTGGTTAAATTCAGGCTTGCATTTTTGGGAGGAAGATTACATAGGTGATGTTGTGGCCGTATCAGGGCATTAAATCAGTATGTCTTATTATTTATGATGTTGATTTTAATCATTTGGTAAGATATTCACCAGATTTCTTTACTATAAAATTACCATTTCTTCCCCTTGTAATTAATAATCGGTGGGGACATACGTTGAGACTACATTAATATCCTGTTTCTCACCAAACTTTTACTCATAGTTTTAGCACTTATTGATGATTTTTGCCTGAATCAATTATTACTGTGGTTGTAAAATGATTTTCAAAGTCTGTCATTTTTTCACCACTTAGTAAATGGCATGCTACTGTAAGTTTGAGTTTTTCCTTTTCATCTGCCTTTGTTTGCTGCTCCTATATATAACAAATACTACAGACTGAGTGATTTATAAAGAATAGAAGTTTATTTGGCTCATAGTTCTGGAGGCTTGGAAGTCCAAGAGTGTGGCATTGGCTTCTGGTGAGGGTCATCTCATGGCAGAAGTCACCACATGGCAAGCAAGTGTGAGAGACAGAGAGAGGAAGGGGGCTGAACATATCAGGAGCCCGCTCCCACAATAATTAACCCATTCTCCTGATAGCAACATTAACCAGTTTATGAGGACAGAACCCTCATGACCTAATTACCTCTTAAAGTCCCCACCTTTTAATACTATTACAATAGCATCAAATTTCAACATGAGATTTGGTGTAGACATCCAAACTAGCATTATCTATCTTGTCTGTCTGTCTGTCTGTCTATCTGTGTATCTACCTACCTGCCTACCTACCTGTCTAATCTATCTACTCCGTTTGGATTCATGACTTCTCATTTTATTCAGTGGATTGCATCAGTACTAAAGGCTTTGTTTTTCTTTAAGTGATTGTTGATGATTTTTTCTTTTTCTTTTTCTTTTTTTTGAGATGGAGTCTAGCTCTGTTGCCCAGGCTGGAGTGCAGTGGAGTGATGTTGACTCACCGCAACCTCTTTCTCCTGGGTTCAAGTGATTCTCCTGCCTCAGCCTCCTGAGTAGCTGGGATTACAGGTGTGTGCCACCATACCCAGCTATGTTTTGTACTTTTAGTAGAGATAGGGTTTCACCATGTTGGCCAGGCTGGTCTCGAACTCCTGATCTCCAGTGATCCACCCACCTTGGCCTCCCAAAGTGCTGGGATTACAGGCATGAACCACTGCACCCAACCAGTTGATGACTTTTTTCTAATTTGGCATGACTTAATAAGAGGAAATGAGCTAAACATCAAGACAGATGATCTTTGATTTAGCATCTTTTATTTAACACTTATTTACCAGCCTCCAGACTGTGTGAGGTGCCCATTCCTAGTCCACTCAGGTTTATGTGTGGGGCACAGTTGGAGAAGAATTATGTTTAGAGCACACATGATCTTCTATTTAGCACTTTTAGTGAAAAGTGATATAAGATGCCCTTTCAATTATTTTCTGGAGAACATAAGGAACAGAGACCACCTCAGATGCTTTGTCATAGGATGCTATAGTGTAAGGATATGCATGATAATAAGAAGAGATAAATCTTGGCCACTTAGGAAGACCTCAGGGGAACCCAGGGAAAGCCAAACTGTGAGATTCCAATCCTATTCTCTCCTCTCCTAAATAGGAACAAATAGGGCCATTATATGAGCCTCATTAAGAATAAGTGAATCTCATGGAGAATAGAATCGATAGGCCATTCTAGAATCTCAAAAAGTTATGGGTTCTGTGTTACCTGTCCTAGCTTCAGCAGTCCACAGATCTTAATTCTAGTGTTTTATCAATAACCTAACTTAACTTTTAAAATCTTTGTGCTTTTCTTCTTGCTCTTAATTGTCTGGGTGTCCATAGTTCCTTAGAGAGACAGAGGTAGATTGGCCTGGGAGTTCATCGCTGCTGTTGTTTTGGCAGAGCTTCCCCTCCTAAGTTTCCCGTTTTACTTACCAACCTCCAGGCTATGTCAGGTGCCTATTCCCAGTCCACTCAGGTGAGGGCACAATTGGAGAGGAATCATGATGTTTAGAACACATATTTCTTTTCATGGAATATCTTGTGGCTCCCCTTGTGGTAGGGTTGGTGGAAAGTGCAGTTTTCATAAGTTGCTACTATAGATATAATTGGCAATATGGATTTGCATCCTGTTCTTCATCCTAAAGACAGAGTCCTACTCAGAGCTGTACTCTGCCTGTAGGTAATATAAGCTAAGTGGTTTACTTTTTGAGTTATTTTAGGGATACTAATATGGTGAGATTTATTTAAATTAATTTTAAATAATGATAATGCTGAAAATTGGTATAAAACTGGGACAAGAATTTCCAGTAATTTGATACCTTGTATTATTCACTAAAATTGTTATGAAACCATGACTGTTAATTGAGTCTGCCTTATTAATTTGGCCTGATTAAGAGATATAAATATAACACAGTGTATTTTTTTAACTTTTCTGTCATTACCGCATCATTTAGTATTTCCTTAAAAGAGCTATTCAGTATTTCTGTGAACATCTGTGTAGATTGTTTGCAGTTAACATTTTCCAGAAGCCAAAACTAGACTTCCCACAATGTATAATTTACCTTTGAAGATTTCCTGTGTTGGGTATCACTTGTTCATGTGTTCTTATTATTTAATATGAATGAAATATTAATAACTAATTGTTTAAAGTGCAGTATTTAATTCCATGTATAATTAAAAAATTTAAATACATTAACATTTCACAACATAGTCTATGATTGGGATTAGGACTATTTGTGTTTGCTGTTCAAATATTCAGTATAATATTTGATATTTGGATAAACTGCTATTTTTCATATCAAGTATATTTGTTTAAAATTTTAGAGGGGATATACCAGGGAGCTTGGAAAATTTGTATTTGACATAAAATTATTTGATTATTTTCAGATATTAAAAATGTAGAACAGTTTTTGGCAATCTCACAGGCTTACATGACTATTAGATTTTGCAGGTTTGCATCCTTTAATGATATGTTACTTTTGCTGTCTACATAAAATATTTAATTTCTGGGTCATGCTTGAAATGGGATAAAGGAATGGAAAAATGAGATGAGATGCCTTTTTACTTCTTTTCTAGAGAACCTATAGCTGCTTCATTTCCGTTCAGCAAACTCTCCCAAACAATAAACTTTATTTAGAGGAAACATATCTTTAATTTAAGGTACAATACTTTCCATGTACATTGTGTGAATTGTTAAGGGTGTTGACAGTTAAAAAGCTGTCTGACTGAACCAATTATTTACAACAAGCCCAGGCCAGCCAGAACTACTTTGGGAAGGGATATAGACTTACTAATATAAGGCAAGATTACCTAGAGACATGAAGTCTGGGTTTTGGCTTCAGGAAATATCACTTTGGAAATTACACTTTAGGTCAGATTTAATATAAAAAGTTGAAATATGCATCTAAAATGAATTACATTACCATATTGACTAGAACTTCTTGATTGCAAAGGGATTTTTAAAAAGCATTTTTATTACTGTTATTTGAAATTACATTCAGAATGTTTGAAACTGCATTGTGGAACTACCTTATAGTGAAGACTTCAAAAGAACATGGTCTTTTCTGGCTATGAAAATCTGATTTTATTATTAAGTTGCCTATGAGAAACCTATTAATGATGGATATTTATATATCATTTATGATATAATTGGAAATACATATTTGGTCTCTGCCCCTGGTTCCTGGCAGACAACAACCCAAACCCTTGGAATCTCTAAAGTGATAAGTGTTTTTTGTATGCTAGTGAGATGACTGGTAGCTGGAGGGTCCTGGATAGCCTCAGGATTTGGGGGCTGGTTGCCAGAGGAGCCAACTTTGTGATTAGAGGGTTGGCTCTTTCAGCTGAACCCCACAACCTCTAGAAGCTGAAGGTTGGATAGATTCTCCCCATGACTATTGATCTAATCAATCATGCCTACATAAAGAAACCTCCATAAAACCCCAAAAGGACAGGGTTCAGAGAGCTTCTGGATAGTTGAACAGCTGGTGGTGCCTGCAGAGTGGCATGCCCAAAGAGGACATGGCACTCTGTGCCCCTTCCCACATGCCTTGCCTTATGCATTTCTTCCATCTGGCTGTTCATCTGTATCCTTTGTAGTAACTTTTTTTTTTTTTTTTTTTTTTTAATTATGGATAAGTATAAGTAAAGTGTTTCTCTGAGTTCTGGGAGCCACGCTAGCAAATTAATTGAACCCAAAAAGGGGTTTGTGGGAACCCTGATATATAGCCAGTTGGTCAGATGCACAGGTCACAACATGGGGTTTGTGATTGGCATCAGAAGTCGGGGGTGGGGGACAGTCTTGTGGGACTGAGTCCTTACCTGTGAGATCCGATGCTATCTCTAGGTAGATAATGTCAGAACTAACTTAAATTATAGGACAACGCATTTGGTATCTGCTAGAGAATTGCTTGTAGTGTGCAGAGAAACGCACATACATCTGGTATGAGAAATGTGTTGAGTGGTGTGTGAGGGTAGGAAAAACACTTTGGTTTGTCCTGTCTCTATACTGTGTCTAATTGAAAAGATAAAATTACTTAACTGTATGCCTGTAAAAAGGAAATAAACTCTTGATGCCAAATTATGAATTGTGCTCTTATTGTATTAAAATAGTTTACAACTAGATGAAGAGTTAAAATGCCAGAGTTAGTCTAGGGTTCATGTTATTTACTGGATTCCTATTCTAAATAATATAAATTATCTCCCATTTAAATATTGGCACAGTTATTTTCTATATTGTCTATTATATACGTACGCACACACACGTGTTTGTATATACTGAATGCTGTATACTTTATATGTGTCTCTATATTGTATAGTAAATAAGACATTTTTAGTAGTATACAGTATACTGTATAGTAAATAAGATATATTTAGTAGTATACAGTATATATACTGTATAGTAAATATCTTTAGTAGTATACCGTATCTATACTGTAGTAAATAAGATATCTTTAGTTATACAGTATATATACTACATATATACAATATATATACAATATATACCATATATACTGTGTATATATATGTACATACTATATATATATACATGTACTATATATGTGTATATAATATGTATTATATATAGAGAGATATGCTATCTGTAGTAGAGAACAATATATTTCTAGACTATTTCTATTATGTAATATAGAGAAATAATCATTGTATTGATCCCAAGTCTGTTTTGTTATAGTAGTTGTCCCCTAGGCAGCCCTCCTTTGCCATGTTTTTCAAGGTTATACAGTATATATACTATATATATGCAATATATACCATATATACTGTGTCTATATACTATATATATGCAATATATACCATATATACTGTGTCTATATACTATATATATGCAATATATACCATATATACTGTGTCTATATACTATATATATGCAATATATACCATATATACTGTGTCTATATACTATATATATGCAATATATACCATATATACTGTGTCTATATACTATATATATGCAATATATACCATATATACTGTGTCTATATACTATATATATGCAATATATACCATATATACTGTGTCTATATACTATATATATGCAATATATACCATATATAGTGTCTATATACTATATATATGCAATATATACCATATATAGTGTCTATATACTATATATATGCAATATATACCATATATACTGTGTCTATATACTATATATATGCAATATATACCATATATACTGTGTCTATATACTATATATATGCAATATATACCATATATACTGTGTCTATATACTATATATATGCAATATATACCATATATACTGTGTCTATATACTATATATATGCAATATATACCATATATACTGTGTCTATATACTATATATATGCAATATATACCATATATAGTGTCTATATACTATATATATGCAATATATACCATATATAGTGTCTATATACTATATATATGCAATATATACCATATATACTGTGTCTATATACTATATATATGCAATATATACCATATATACTGTGTCTATATACTATATATATGCAATATATACCATATATACTGTGTCTATATACTATATATATGCAATATATACCATATATACTGTGTCTATATACTATATATATGCAATATATACCATATATACTGTGTCTATATACTATATATATGCAATATATACCATATATACTGTGTCTATATACTATATATATGCAATATATACCATATATACTGTGTCTATATACTATATATATGCAATATATACCATATATACTGTGTCTATATACTATATATATGCAATATATACCATATATACTGTGTCTATATACTATATATATGCAATATATACCATATATACTGTGTCTATATACTATATATATGCAATATATACCATATATACTGTGTCTATATACTATATATATGCAATATATACCATATATACTGTGTCTATATACTATATATATGCAATATATACCATATATACTGTGTCTATATACTATATATATGCAATATATACCATATATACTGTGTCTATATACTATATATATGCAATATATACCATATATACTGTCTATATACTATATATATGCAATATATACCATATATACTGTGTCTATATACTATATATATGCAATATATACCATATATACTGTGTCTATATACTATATATACAATATATACCATATATACTGTGTCTATATACTATATATACAATATATACCATATATACTGTGTATATATATGTACATACTATATATATACCCATACTATATATGTGTATATAATATGTATTATATATAGAGAGACATACTATCTATAGTAGAGAACAATTCATTTCTAGACTATTTCTATTATGTAATATAGAGAAATAATCATTGTATTGATCCCAAGTCTGTTTTGTTATAGTAGTTGTCCCCTAGGCAGCCCTCCTTTGCCATGTTTTTCAAGGTTGCATTACAGAATTATTGATGACAGTTATGTATGGTGTCTTTCTATTTTAACCCTCTACCAAGCAGACCATTTTTAAAGGATAAGGTTAAAAAGTGAATATGATCATGATTCTCAAAAAAATATAAAATGATAATTTGTCAAAGATTATATTTAACTCAATAATGATATTATTGCCAGTTGAAGTACCACATATTGAATGCAAAACTGGCAAAACTGATGAATATCCACTGAGCAACAATCAGTTCCATTTTACAGGACATAATTTGCATTTCTATGGACAGGAATTATTTGTATTATTATCAGTTTTCTACAACTTTTCTCTCTACAGAGTTGTAGCATGGCCTAGTCAGTGACAGACAAATGGACAAGCTAGCCAAAACGCTCACTGAGTTTCAGTCTTTTACATTTTTTTCTTATTGTTCGATACTGGTACCCCTGGTACTTCATATTAGCTTGATTTTAGTAGCTTCAGTAGAGTAATTGATTCATGTCTACCCATGTTTTTAATTTATTCATGTCTACCCAAGATGGAAATTCTGTGAGGGTAGGCACCTTAAAATGCATGAATCTATAAATGAATAAAATGATGTTCTTGGTATAAAAGCACAAATTGATTGGTTAAAAACTGTGTCCTGATTCAGAAAGTAGAAGAAAATAGGGATTTTCTAAATCTAATCTTATTTCAGTTGCTACTGGGGGAAATTTAGCCAGATATCGGGCAAAATTCACCCCCGATATTTCACGTAGATTCTTTTCTATCTTCCCTAAGTGTTGGCCAGTCTGAGAAATAAAGGGACAGAGTACAAAATAGAGAAATTTTAAAGCTGGGTGTCTGGGGGAGACATCACATGTCGGCAGCTTCCGTGATGCCCCCTGAGCCGTAAAGCCAGCAGGTTTTTATTAGTGATTTTCAAAAGGGGAGGGAGTGTACGAATAGGGTGTGGGTCACAGACATCACGTGCTTCACAAGGTAATAGAATATTACAAGGCAAATGGAGGCAGGGTGAGATCAGAGGACCACAGGACCAGGGCGAAATTAAAATTGCTAATGAAGTTTCGGGCACGCATTGTCATTGATAACATCTTATCAGGAGACAGGGTTTGAGAGCAGACAACCAGTCTGACCAAAATTTATTAGGCGGGAATTTCCTCGTCCTAATAAGCCTGGGAGTGCTACAGGAGACTGTGGCTTATTTTATCCCTACTGCTTCGACCATAAAAGACGGCCACCCCCTGAAGCGGCCATTTTAGAGGCCTACCCTCAGGGACGCATTCTCTTTCTCAGGGATGTTCCTTGCTGAGGAAAAGAATTCAGCGGTATTTTTCCCCTTTGCTTTTTAAAGAAGAGAAATATGGCTCTGTTCTGCCTGGCTCACCGGCGGTCAGAGTTTAAGGTTATCTCTCCTGTTCCCTGAACATTGTTGTTATCCTGTTCTTTTTTCAAGGTGCCCAGATTTCATATTGTTCAAACACACATGCTCTACAAACAATTTGTGCAGTTAACGAAATCATCACAGGGTCCTGAGGTGACATACATCCTCCTCAGCTTACGAAGGTGATGGGATTAAGAGATTAAAGTAAAGACAGGCATAGGAAATCACAAGGGTATTGACTGGGAAAGTGATAAGTGTCCATGAAATCTTCACAATTTATGGTCAGAGATTGCAGTAAAGACAGGCATAAGAAATTATTAAAGTATTAATTTGGGGAACTAATAAATGTCCATGAAATCTTCACAATCCACATTCTTCTGCCATGGCTTCAGCTGGTCCCTCCATTCGGGGTCCCTGACTTCCCACAACAAGTTGCAATGAGGGAGCCAGTTATATAAAGGAATCCAGCAATGAATCCTTTTTTTTGAGGCAGGTCTTGCTCTGTTGCTCAGGCTAAAGTTCAGTGGCATGATCATGGCTCACTGCAGCCTCTACTTCCTGGGCTCAAGTGATCCTGGCCTCAGTCTCTTGAGTAGCTGGGAGTACAGGCACATGCCACCAGCCAATTAAAAAATTATTTTTTTTAAGAGACAGGGTCTTGCTATTTTGCCCGGGCTGGTCTCAGACTCTTGGCCCCAGTCAGTCCGCCTGCCTTGGCCTCCAAAAGTGCTGGGATTGTAGGTGTGAGCCACTATGCCTGGCCAATGAATACTTTTGAAGAGCAGAAATCCTCTTCTAACTAAAGTTATTTCTTGCCTTATGTGTTTTAAAAATGAGAACTTTGTATATCAGATTTTAAGTTGGGCATAACTTTTAACTCCAAAATAATTAGAAGCATTGAACCAAGGAAAAAACAAGCATGACAAGTTATTTTTACAAATTTCTCATATTGTATGATTTTGCCGTCTTTACTCTCTTGCTAGTGATTTATGCTGTCCAACTTTTTTTTTTTTTTTTTTTTTTTTTTTTTTTGAGACAGAGTCTCACTCTGTCGCCCAGCTGGAGTACAGTGGTGCAATCTTGGCTTACTGCAACCTCCACCTCCCAGGTTCAAGCGATTCTCCTGCCTCAGCCTCCTGAGTAGCTGGGATTACAGGCGCCCGCCACCATGCCTGGCTAATTTTTGTATTTTTAGTAGAGATGGGGTTTTGCCATGTTGACCAGGCTGGTCTCAAGCTCCTGACCTCAGGAGATCCGCCCACCTTGGCCTCCCAAAGTGCTGGGATTATAGGCTTGAGCCACCATGCCTGGCCTACTGTCCAATTTATAATTAATAACAACATATTAGAAATAACTTACAGCTGGATACCCTTTTTATCTGGGGCAAATACTACACATGATAAGGTAGTTTCTACCTATCTACTCCTGGCTGTTAGACTGAGCCAATCAGGTAGTCCTGCCCAGAGAGCTTACTCTTAAGGAAACGATTGGTGTTAGATTAGTTAGATTAGATGAAGTAGCTGTGGAATAGTTGTGAGTCTAGCAGTATGGTGGTAGGGAGTGAGGAAAAGTATTCAGTGGGTTAAGGGATATGGGACTGGAATACACAATATAGGATTTTTGCCATTCCTTGCCTCCTTTGGTTTCCTCTGGAGCCTGATTATCTACACGTCCACTGCTTCTGTGATTTGCCTGATTTCTTTGCGGTAATTTTCTTTTCTGTTAAAGTTTACTGGAGTTGGTTTCTGTTCTTTTAAACAAAGCTAGAAGAAGAAACAACCAAGTACATGATTATGTGTCTGGGCAGATGATCACTATCAAGTTTACATGGGAGAGAGTAAAATATATATAAAATATATGTGGGAAAAATAGAAACAGTGCTGAAATAATTAGGTTGCTGAATTATAACCCAATAGACTACATGAATTAATTTATGGTATGATACGAATAACTATGAATATATCATGTTGAAACATTGTAGTTCATCTTTCACCTGATGGTCACGTGTCCAAGAATGTTTGAATATTTAAAACTTTTCTGGCATCTTAAAATATGAGCCACTTCTAGTAATGGTGGAATAGGTCATATTGAACTAATCCTTTTACAGAAAACCATGATAAATTCTGGACAAAATACAGAAAACCCACAACTCTCTGAAGGCACTGGAGAGTGACCATAGCAGGCATAAACTGAAAGGGAGTCTATACTTGGAAAGAGGGAGTATCACCAAATAAACAAAAATGAGGTTTTGTTGCCAGCAGACCTTCACTGCAAGAAATTCTAAAGGAAATTCTTCAGGTTGAAAGGAAATGATACCAGATGGAAACTTGGATCTGAGGAATGGAGAACTCCAGAAATGGTAAGTATATGGGTAAATATATTTATTTCTCTCAATTAAAAAAAGACTAAGGTTAAAAATTATAACATTCTTCTGTGAGGTTTGTGGCATATGTAAATATAGTACACTGATTTATTTTACACATGAGGAAAGTGACACATGGTAATGTTAAATAATTTACCCAGACCGGGTGCGGTGGCTCATGCCTGTAATCTCAGCACTTTGGGAGGCGAATCATGAGGTCAGGAGATTGAGACCATACTGGCTAACACGGTGATACCCTGTCTCTACTAAAAAAAAATACAAAAAATTAGCTGGGCCTAGTGGCACGCACCTGTAGTCTCAGCTATTCAGGAGGCTGAGGCAGGAGAATCTCTTGAACCGAGAGGCGGAGGTTGCAGTGAGCCGAGATCGCGCCACTGCACTCCAGCCTGGGTGACAGAATGAGACTCCACCTCAAAAAAAAAAAAAGAAAAAAAAAATTTACCTGAAGTTTCATAAAGTGTAAGTGGCAGAGCAAGGATTTGAACACAGTGTGTCTAACTTCAGAGTTTATGCTCCAAGCTACTATATTATACCACCTCAGAAAATGAAAACTGAATTAAACTTCATGACTAGCATATGGCAAATAAAATACAATATATGAATAAACTAAATTAAAGTATTTGTCAAAAATATGAAATATGAGAAACATTTAATTCCCATTTCTAGTGTACTTGGCATTCTGTTTTTCCTACATATAATATATACACTTCAATTTCTCCGCTGTAAACATGATAATGATCATCTACCTCGATGTATCCCTATGGTTAATCCCTAGGGCAGGTAATACCTATCCCAAGTTCCTCATCCCTTGGCTTTATTTTGTCACTTAGCCCTTCCTTTGCTCTCACAACTCCTATTTTAATATGTTTGACTGGAAAACAAGAGCCGACAGCCTAGAGTAGGAAAGCTAAGGGGAAAGTTGATGAGGTGAAGGTTGAGGGGAGGATAGAAAAATCAGGCTATTCTTTGGTGGGGAAGGACATAAACATCCATCAAGTTCATAAAAATTCTCTGCGTTTTGTCCAGTTTGAGAATACATGATAATACATATGTTTTCAGACCTTTTTTAAATAGCAAAGAACCCTTTTTCCGAGTTAAATATTTCATTTTATTGCAGTGTATAAAACAAATACATTGTTTACATGCACGGGTGTTTTTGTGCTTTTACATTTATAAATATTTGCATCAAGTTAATGGGATTAGCCATTTTTTGGCTAATTTGAAAAAGGCAAAATTTGAAAATGAGAGTTGTGAATGTCAGTTGTGATCTTAGTCTCAGCACCCAGTTATTTCTGTAGTTTTAGTGAATAAGTATTGAGATAAGTGGTGAAAATGGCCCTACTAACAGAAGCAGGGAGCCAGTCATTCAACCACATCCTTAACCCCTTTTCTTGAGCTGTCTTTTGTGATTATAACTATATATAGGTACTCGGGGTTCAAAGCATATGAGAGAGTCTGAAGGTGTTTTAAAACTACCCATTGAGGTACTTTCAATGCTATATATAGTCCGATAGTCCTTTCTGAGGGCTTCTAAGTAAACTGAAAATATGCTTGCTAGCCCTGTCTACCAGGATACAGCAAATTTCATGTAGGTGGGGAATTTGGGGAGAAATAGTTATCAACACACTGTTAACTGGCTACTTGATTCTGCATGTCAGTGATAGCTCTGACCCACTGAGCCCTTGCCCATGTGAGTTAGCAAATGTTTGTGAGGAAATTGAGTACAGGCTCCCAGCACTAAAGCTATAGAAGGAAGAAAGCCAGGTGTTCAATATCAGGTAGGATAGCGCTTATAATCTTTGGACCTTCCCATCTTTTTTTTGACATGACATTGCTTCCTTGGGCTTTCCCATTCTGCTGGATCTTTCTTTTTTGCATTGGTGACATAGTATAGCTTTAGCAAGATATATGTGAAACAACACATAACATATATAAGGCCAAAGGAAAAAAAAAATACATGTACCTGCTCTCCAGCTTAAGAAATAGAACATTAACAGTGCTTTTGAACCACCTACAGATCCCTTCCCAATTGCATTCTTCTTTTTCCTCACTAGTGATAACCATTGTCTCAAGTTTTTAGTTAATTATTCTCTTGGTTTTCTTCATAGACTTTTCATTTATATTCTAAATAGTAGGTTTCATTTTGATCATTTTTGAATTTTATAGAAATGAGCGTTTTTCTGCAGCTTGTTTCTTTGTTCAACATTGTTTTTGAGAGTCATCTATATTGTTTTCTACCTTATACTTCATTTATTCTCCATTTTCCATTTAATGACATTTAGGTTGTTTCCAGTTTTTAACTATTTCTAACATTGGTACTGTAAAAAATAAAGTAGAGATTCCTCTTCAAAGACTTTCCTTCCCATTTAATTAGGAATAAGTAGTAACTTCTCTTGGAAACAAAATTTATTCAAAGACCTGTGCTAACATTCTTAAATATCTGCTAGCTGTGATAAAGAAATCAATGTACTTTATGTTGTTAGCTCTCACAATTTAGCCTAAATATTTACCCTGGCATGCTTATACTGGTCCAAGCAAGCATTAGGTCATAGCCTGTTTCTCTTCCTTATTTGAAGGTGTTTTTACCTTTATTAGCATTCCACAAGTTACTTCCTCCTTCTTTTGTTCTCCTCTGCCTTTACCTCTTTTAACAAGTTCTAAGTTGCTAGCCAGTCGGGACAAATACAAAATGTGAGGTACCATTCCAGCCAATGGAAACTGGACACAGCAGTAGGGTGGATGCGTCAGGTTATAAATGACCCTGTCTCCTTTGTTTGGTGTACTCTCGTGGCAAAACTGCTGGCGAGTGTACCCTTTCTGCAGGAAGTAAAAATGGCCTTGCTGAGTAAATTAAATTTATGTTCAAGTGCTATTTCTTTACGGCACTGGGAAACAAGCGTTTCAAACAGTACTATGTGTACTTTTATAAATATCTCCCATTACAAATGAGAAGCTGTTATGGAATTTTTAGAGCTCTTTAGAGAAATAGTTTTTTTTTTTAGGAATTTATTCAGCATTTATAGTCAGAGACTTCTTCCTTCTTTCTAACCTAAAGTAGTTATATTACCCTTAAACTTGTTTCCTTTTATTCTAGAAGGCATAGTAGTTGAACTAGATTGCTTGGGTTAAAAATTCCCAGCTCTCTCATGTTTGTTTAGTCTAGGGCAAGCTAATTAATCTCTCTGACCTTGTGCCTTCGCCTGTAAACAACCTCATATGGCTGTCGTAAGGATCATTGAATTAATACATGTAAGTGCCTGAAACATGGCAAACTTTCAGTAAATGTTAGCTCTTATTATTCTTAGTCTACCCATAATGGAAGTGGAAAAAGCTGTCATTATCTTTTATGGGATACCCATTTATACACTTAAATTCAGTACTCCTCAACCCTATTCTAAATTCAAAGGCATACTTATTGGATTTTAATTCACATTATATCAAAATGAGGTATATAAAAAATTATTTATTCAATGAGTTTAATATCTCCTGGATGCCTGGCATTTTGAAAGGCACTGGGCAAACAATGGTCAACTAAATTGACATGGTTTCTGCCCTTAAGAAACATCAGAGTCTAACAGAGAATAAAGACCGAAAAAAATACACAAATATCGAATTTCAAACTGTTATTAGTGCTATGAAAATAAAGAATATGGGCTATGAAGGGGAAAAAAACAAGGGATGTCTACTTTAGAGGAAAGGATTGGGGAAATATTGCTCTTTTAGCAACTGATATTTAAACTGTAACTGTAGCTAAGTAGGGGGAAAAGTGCTTCTTACAGAGGGATCCGCATGTGTCCAGCTCCTCAGGTGGGAAAGAGCCTGGCGTACTGGGGGCTCAAGAGAAGCCAGAGAGGCTAGAGCTTAGTGAACAAAGTGGGAGCTGCATGAAGTTAAGTTGTAGAGTGTGATATAATGGGAAATGAAATATATACTTAGTCTTTGTTCCTGGTTTTTAGCACACAGCTTCTAAAACCCTTGCAATCTCTGCAGTTGATAAGAATGTCTTGTATGCTAAGATGACTGGTGGCTGGGGGTCCCTAGATAGTTTCGGAATGGGGGCTGGTAGCCAGAAAGACCAAGGGAAGTATAGGGTTTGAATTTTCAGCCCCACTCCCTGACCTCTAGGGGAGGGGAGAGGGGCTAGAGGTTGAGTTCAGTCAGCAATGTCCAGAGATTTAATTAATCACGCCTATTAATGAAACCTTTGACGCCACTAAATAACAGAGTTCAGAGCTTCTGGGTTGGTGAACACATTGCAGTGCTGGGAGGGTGGCAAGCCAGTAGAAGGCATGGAAGCCCTGTCTTAACCATTCTCCCCACAACCACACCACCCCCGACCCCAACTCCACCCGACCCCTGCTGCCATTTGCCCTATGCATCTCTTGCATTTGGCTGTTGCTAAGTTGTATTCTTTATGATAAACTGGTAACAGTAAGTAAGGTTCCTTTCTGAGTTCTATGAGCCATTCTAGCAAATTACAGAACCTGAGGAGGGGGTCGTGGGAACCCTTGAGTATATAGCTAGTCAGTCGTAAGTATCAGCAACAACATGGGACTTGCAACCAATATCTGAAGTGAGGACAGTCTTGTGGGACTGAGCTCTTAAATCTGTAGAGTCTGTTGCTAATTCTGGATATTGTCAGGATTGAACTGAATTGTAAGACATCCAGTTGGTGTCCAGAGAATTGGAGAATTGCTTGGTGTGGAAAACCTCCACACATTTGGTGTCAGAAGTGTGAACCCAGAAAATCTGAGACAGGTCTCAGTTAATTTAGAAAGTTTATTTTGCCAAGGTTGAGGATGCGCCTGTGACACAGCTTCAGGAAGTCCTGACAACATGTGCCCAAAGTGGTCACAGCACAGCTTGGTTTTACACATTTAGGGAAACATGAGACATCAATCAATACAAGAAAGAAGTACATTGGCTCAGTCTGGAAAGGCAGGACAACTTGAAGCAAAGGCAGGAAGACTAGAAGCGGGGAGAGCTTCCAGGTCACAGATAGGTGAGACACAAATGGTTACATTCTTTGAGTTTCTAATTAGCCTTTCCAAAGGACGCAAATCAGATATCCATCTATCTCAGTGAGCAGAGGAGTGACTTCGAATAGAATGAGAGGCAGGTTTGCCCTAAGCAGTTTCCAGCTTGAGTTTTCTTTGGTGATTTTGGGGGACCAAGATATTTTCTTTTCACAGACATATAAAAACAGATCAGAGTGGTACATTCAAGGTCCTGCAAACCATGTAAAGGGAAATGGATGGGAATTCTCGAAGAATTTGAGGTTGGAGAGGAGAAGGTTCCATTTTATGTCTTAAAGGATCTGCCTGTAGCGTAGAGAAAGTACTGAATATAGATGAGTTAGGAGACTGTAATAGATTGTTGAGGTAGAAGATGATGGTGGCAGTGGATATAAAACTAGACATTCAGAAATATTTAGGATATAGAATAGACAGGACTGGGCGATGGCTATATATGTACCTGCAGATGGTGAGAGAGGGGGAGATGTCAAGGATAAGAGTTTTGACTAATCAATCTCCTTTGCAAAGTTTTAAATTGTGTTTGTGGTTTTTTTATTCAGCCTCAGGTTTACAACTTTTCTCTTTAGTTATATAACCTGTAATATAATTCAGTATTTTTTCAAAAATAGAGGCTTAACTAATGTGGGATTCCAGGTTATATATACTGATTTCCTGCTTGCTTTTTAAGATTATCTATCAATATAGTAATTTATTTATTAATTCCTTGAGAATTTACATTTAGCAAGGTGTTGGTAAGATACAATGATTCAGAAGTGAATTGAATGAAAGCACAATGCTAAACCACTGACACCTTATTTTTCTCAGTGATTCCTTGATGTTTTATTATACTATAATTCATATCCTATAGAGTTTAAATATTTCTTTAATTTTCTAAGGTTATTTAAAATACATACTTGTGTATTTTCAAGGTGTATATCTCCAGCTTATTCTCTATTGGTTCTGACCAACAGTCATCCATACATTTATTCAAACTCTTATTGAAGTGAATTGAATTTTCAGTCTATGTATTCTTAACAAATTCATAAGTTTTATAAAAAATAACGCATTCTTTTTTTGGTCTTAAAACAATATCCTGCAAGCTTTGAAGGTTGAAAATTTTAAGTCTAATAATCTGGGATTTGATAATCATTCTGTGTTCAGCCTTTTCATGACCTTCGTGCTTTAGGATAAATCTCGTTTTGCTTTCGTCATTCTGGACAGTAGTCTGGTCTTTTTAAAAAGTGCAGTTTTGGCCAGGTGTCATGACTCACGCCTGTAATCCCAGCACCTTGGGAGGCCAAGGCGGCGGATCACGAGGTCAGGAGATCAAGACTATCCTGGCTAATACGGCGAAACCCCATCTCTACTAAAAATACAAAAAATTAGCCAGGTATGGTGGCACGTGCCTGTAATACTGGCTACTCGGGAGGCTGAGGCAGGAGAATTGCTTGAACCTGGGAGGTGGAGGTTGCAGTGAGCCAAGATCGTGCCACTGCACTCCAACCTGGGCGACAGAGCAAGACTCTGTCTCAAAAAAAAAAAAAAAAAAAGTGCAGTTTTAAGCTTTAATAACATCACAAGTATAAGTACTATATATAGGTTTAGAAAGAACATCATTTGAAACTTTATTTACATTTGTTTTATAGTCATTTATCTTTGTTAATTTTGAATAACAAAATTTTAACTTTGATTTTTCATTTCAGTTGATTGAAGATGAGCAAACATTGAAAAAAAGTTAATTGTGCTATCTGGTTAGCTGAACTCAAACTCACGACGACAGAAAGAAGAAAACTCACTTCCTGTCGTAAGAAGGAGGCTCCCCACAGACATTGAATTAACAACTGGATGAAAACTTCAAGGAAACTGGGTTCATAGTTCACAACAAGCCTAGATCTGGGAGATGCCAGCAAGCAGAAAAACTGTGGCTGAAATTGAGGCAATGTTAGCAGAGTCCCACAAGCATGCACTGCACATTTGCTGAATTGAATATTCCAAAACCACAGGTTACAGAATTCTAACAGTGAAATTCCGAAGCATACCTAAATGTATAAATGCTACAAGTGAACCAGACTGAACTTGGCTTCTGTCATCTAATGGAATGAGAAAATGAAATTTCCAAAAATATTCTTGACAAGTTGACCCTTACAATGAAGCACCTTTCCACCTAAGTGACAATGTTGTCTGTCAAAATTACTTTGTTTTATGTACAGAGAAGCCACCAAAGTTTAGCAACATGAGAATCCCCAAAAGTTAATGTTTGGTGGGCCATTAAGGAGTCTTGCATTACCAGCCCTCCATTTTTATTGAGATATAATTCATATACCCTAAAATTCACCCTTTTAAAGTATACAATTTAATGGTTTTTAGTATACTCAAAAGTTTGCCACCATCGCCACTGTCTTAGCCCATTTTCTGTTGCTATCACAGAATACCTGAGAATGGGTAATTTATAAAGTGAAGAAATTTATTTCTTAGAGTTTTGGAGGCTGACAAGCACAATTTCAAGGGGATGAAGTCCTTGCTGTGTGGCAGAAGGCATCATATGGTGAGAGATAGGGAGTGTGTTAGAGGGCTCTTTTTCTTTCTCTTTTTTAAGGCCACAGTCCTTTTGCACTAGGGATCTACCCTTATGACCTCAATTTAACCTTAATTGCCTCTCAAGAATCTATCTTAAGGGATACATTGAAACCATAGCAACCACTATCTAATTGAGAACATTTTTATCAACCCAAAAAGCAATCCTATATGCATTAGTAGTCATTCCCCATTTCTCCCTACCTCCAACCCCAGCAAGTAATCTACTCTGTGTCTCTATGGATTTGCCCCATCTACACATTACATATATATGAAATTATACAATATGTGGCTTTATGTGTCTATTGGCTTTTTCTTTTTGAAGAACCTATAATCAATGATAAATTTTACTTGGCAGTGCTTCAGTATTTTTTCATTTCCATACTACAGTTGTTATTCCATTAAATGATGCTATTTTTCAACAAGCAGAGGACTTGTTATACATTGCATATGTGGCATTTTCTGGATGACACTTTTTCAGACTAGTGGATTAGTAGTAGAAGAGATTGTCTTGCTTGCTGTTCTGTGTCTCACCTGTTCTATTAACATTACAATTTTTTGATGGAGTTATGTTAAAACTGTCGTATATGCATCAAAACCTTGTTCTTTGGATGATCTTAAGACTAGAATTAGAAATGCAATCCTTTCAATCATTGCACCAGCAGTGAGCTGTATGTATGTATGTATGTGTGTGTGTATTTGTGTGTATACCTACATACATTTCCTACCTCTGATCTCTGAGAGGACTTAGAAGCAATGACAATCTAGTAGGAGTGAGCACACTAGTGTCCACATCTCTATTTTTAACTATCATTTTCCACCAAAAGGGTTCAGGGCCTCTTAGAGAAATAGCTTGCTGTGCCAGAAAACAATGAAATGTTGAGAGAATGATAAAACCATGTCAAAAGCACACAGGAGCAAGCTTGAAGGAACTCCACTGGCCAAATCTGGGACATTTTGAATGTCAGAATAAATAATAATACATTTAACTCATTGAGTAAGTTGAAATTCACAAGTACATACATGAAATTTATAAATAAGTGTCAATTGGAAAGCTCTACCTTACAGTATAATACCAACTTATGTAGAAAAATGTTGGAATTAGAAAATCATCTTTGGCAATTCTCATAGTAATAATTTATTTGGGCAGAATCATCAGTGGATTCTATAACTGGTAGGTGAAATTTTTTTTGGAAAATTTTTATTTTTAAAAATTTTATTATTTTTAAAGTTTTAAGTTCCAGGATACATATGCAGGATGTGCAGCTTTGTTACAAATGTGTGCCATGGTTGCACCTATCAACCCATCACCTAGGTATTAAGCCCCACATGCATTAGTTATATATCCTGGTGCACTCCCTCCCACCACAACCCCCGACAGGCTCTACCCAGTGTGTGTTGTTCCCCTTCCTGTGTCCATGTGTTCTCATTGTTCAGCTCCCACTTATAAGTGAGAATATGTGGTGTTTGGTTTTCTGTTCCTGTGTTAGTTTGCTGAGGATAATGGCTTCCGGCTCCATCCATGTCCCTGCAAAGGACATGATCTCATTCCTTTTTATGGCTGCATGCTATTCCTGGCATATATGTGCCACATTTTCTTTATCCAGTCTATCATTGATGGGCATTTGGACTAATTCCATGTTTTGCTATTGTGAATAGTGCTGCAGTGGAAATACGTTTGCATGTATCTTTATAACAGAATGATTTATATTCCTTTGGGTATATACCCAATAATGGGATTGCTAGGTCAAGTGGTATTTCTGGTTCTAGATCTTTGAGGAATCATCACACTGTTTTTCACAGTGGTTGAACCAATATACATTCCCACCAACAGTGGAAAAGCTTTCCTGTTTCTCCACAGCCCCACCAGCATCTGTTGTTTCTTGACTTTTTAGTAACTGCCATTCTGGCTGGCATGAGATGGTATCTTATTGTGGTTTTGATTTGCATTTCTCAATGATTAGTGATGTCTAGCTTTTTTTTCACATGTTTGTTGGCTGCATAAATGTCTTCTTTTGAGAAGTGTCTCTTCATGTCCTTTGCCCACTTCTTAGTGGGGTTGTTTGTTGTTTTCTTGTAAATTTACATTCCTTGTAAATTCTAGATATTAGACCTTTGTCAGATGGATAGATTGCAAAATTTTCCCATTCTGGGGTTGTTTGTTCACTCTGATAATAGTTTCTTTTGCTATGCAGAAGCTCTTTAGTTTAATTGGATCCCATTTGTCAATTTTTGCTTTTGTTGCAACTGCTTTTTTTTTTTTAATTATTATTTGAGATGGAGTCTGGCTCTGTTGCCCAGGCTGGAGTGCAGTGGCATGATCTCAGCTCACTGCAACCTCCGCCTCCTGGGTTCAAGCGATTCTCCTGCCTCAGCCTCCCGAGTAGCTGGGACTACGGGTGTGTGCCGCCACGCCTAGCTGGTTTTTTTGTATTTTTAGTAGAGACAGTGTTTCACCATTTTAGCCAGGATGGTCTCAATCTCCTGACCTCGTGATCCACCTACCTTGGCCTCCCAAAGTGCTGGGATTAGAGGCATGAGCCACCGTGCCTGGCCTGCAACTGCTTTTGACATTTTCATTGTGAAATCTTTGTCCATGCCCATGTCCTGAATGGTTTTGCCTAGATTTTCTTCTAGGGTTTCTGTAGTTTTGGGTTTTACATTTAAGTTTTTAATTCATCTTGAGTTAAATTTTGCATAAGGTGTAGGGAAGGGGTCCAGTTTCAGTTTTTCTGCATATGGCTAGCCAGTTCTCTCAGCACTATTTATTTATTTATTTATTTATTTATTTATTATAGTTTAAGTTCTAGGGTACATGTGCACAACGTGCAGGTTTGTTACATATGTATACATGTGCCATGTTGGTTTGCTGCACCCATCAACTCATCATTTACATTAGGTATTTCTCCTATTGCTATCCCTCCCCCAGGCCCCTACCTCCCGACAGGCCCCAGTGTGTGATGTTCCCCTCCCTGTGTCCATGTGTTCTCATTATTCAACTCCCACTTATGCGTGAGAACATGCAGTGTTTGGTTTTCTGATCTTGTGATAGTTTGCTGAGAATGATGGTTTCCAGCTTCATCCATGTCCCTGCAAAGGACATGAAGTCACCCTTTTGTATGGCTGCATAGTATTCCATGGTGTATATGTGCCACATTTTCTTAATCCGGTCTGTCATTGATGGACATTTGGGTTGGTTCCAAGTCTGCTATTGTGAATAGTGCCACGATAAACATATGTGTGCATGTCAACAGCATTTATTAAATAGGGAATCCTTTTCCCATTGCTTATTTTTGTCAAGTTTGTTGAAGATCAGATGGTTGTAGATGTATGGTCATATTTCTGAGATCTCTATTCTGTTCCATTGGTCTGTGTGTCTGTTTTTGTACCAGTACAATGCTGTGTTGGTTACTGTAGCCTTGTAGTATAGTTTGAGGTCGGGTAGCATGATACCTCTGGCTTTGTTCTTTTTGCTTAGGATTGTCTTGGCTATACTCACTTTTTTTTGGTTCCATATGAATTTTATTTTATTTTATTTTATTTTTTTGTGACAGATTTTTGCTCTTGTCACCCAGGCTGGAATGAAATGGTGTGATCTTGGCTCACTGCAACTTCCACCTCCCAGCTTCAAGTGGTTCTCCTGCCTCAGCCTCCCAAAGAGCTGGGATTACAGGCATGCGACACTACGCCTGGCTAATTTTTTTTGTAGTTTTAAGAGACAGGGTTTGGTCAGGTTGGTCTCGAACTGCTGACCTCAGGTGATCCACCTGCCTTGGCCTCCCAAAGTGCTGTGACTACAGGCGTGAGCCACCACGCCTGGCCCCATATGAATTTTAAAGTAGTTTTTTCTAATTCTGTGAAGAATGTCAATGGCAGTTTAATGGGAATAACATTGAATCTATAAATTACTTTGGGCAGTATGATCATTTTCATGATATTGATTCTTCCTATCCATGAGCATGGAATGTTTTTCCATTTGTTTGTGTCCTCTCTGATTTCCTTAAGCAGTGGATTGTGGTTCTCCTTGAAGAGGTCCTTCACTTCCCTTGTTAACCATTATGTTAAATATTCCTAGATATTTTACTCCCTTTATAGCAATTGTGAATGGGAGTTCACTCATGATTTGGCTCTCTGCTTGTCTATTGTTGGTGTATAGGAATGGTTGTGATTTTTGCACATTGATTTTGTATCTTGAAACTTTGCAGAAGTTACTTATCAGCCTAAGACACTTCTGGGCTGAGGTGAAGGGGTTTTCTAGATATAGGATCATGTCATCTGCAAACAGAGACAGTTTGACTTCCTCTCTTCCTATTTGAATACCCTTTATTTCTTTCTCTTGCCTGATTGCCCTGGCCAGAACTTCCAATACTATGTTGAATAGGAGTGGTGAGAGAGGGCATCCTTGTCTTGTGCTGGTTTTCAAAGGGAATGCTTCCAGCTTTTGCCCATTCAGTATGATATTGGCTGTGGGTTTGTCATAAATGGCTATTATTTTGAGATAGATTCCATCAATACCTAGTTTATTGAGAGTTTTTAACATGAAGGGATGTTGAATTTTATCAAAGGCCTTTTCTGCATCTATTGAGATAATCATGTGGTTTTTTTCTTTAGTTATGTTTAGGTGATAAAATATTGATTTGCATATATTGAACCAGCCTTGCATCCCAGGAATGAAGCTGACTTGATTGTGGTGGATAAGCTTTTTGATGTGCTGCTGGATTCGGTTTGCCAGTATTTTATTGAGGATTTTTGCATTGATGTTCATCAGGGATGTTGGCCTGAAATTTTCTTTTTTTGTTGTATCTCTGCCAGGTTTTGGTATCAGGATGATGCTGGTATCATAAAATGAGTTAGGGAGGAGTTCCTCCTTTTCAGTTGTTTGGAATAGTTTTAAAATAAATGGTACTAGTTCCTCTTTGTACCTGTGGTAGAATTCAGCTGTAAATTCATTTGGTCCTGGCCTTTTTTTGGTTGGTAGGCCATTTATTGCTGCCTCAGTTTCAGAACTTGTTATTGGTCTGTTTAGGGATTCAGCTTCTTCCTGGTTCAGTCTTGGGAGGGTGGATGTGTCCAGGAATTTATTCATTTCTTCTAGATTTTCTAGTTTATTTGCATAGAGGTGTTTATAGTATTCTCCGATGTTTGTATTTTTGTGGGGTCAGTGGTGATCTCCCCTTTATCATTTTTTATTCTATTTGATTATTCTCTCTTTTTTCTTTCTTTTTTGAGATGGAGTCTCACTCTGTTGCCAGGCTGGAGTGCAGTGGTGCGGTCTCGGCTCACTGCAACCTCTGACTCCCTGGTTCAAGCAATTCTTCTGCCTCAAGCCTCCCAAGTAGCTGGGATTACAGGCACGCACCACCACGCCCGGCTAATTTTTGTATTTTTAGTAGAGACGGGGTTTCACCATGTTGGCCAGGCTGGTCTCAAACTCCTGACCTCGCGATCTGCCCGCCTCAGCCTCCCAAAGTGCTGGGATTACAGGCGTGAGCCACCATGCCAGGCCTCTTTTCTTCTTTATTAGTTTAGCTAGCCGTCTATTTTGTTAATTTTCAAAAAACCAGCTACTAGATTCATTGATTTTTTTTTTAAAGAGGTTTTTATGTCTCTTATCTCCTTCAGTTCTGCTCTGAACTTGGTTATTTCTTGTCTGCTTTGATTCTCTAGCTCTTTTAGTTGTGATGTTATGGTATTGATTTGAGATCTTTCTAGCTTTTTGATGTGGGCATTTAGTACTATAAATTTCCCTTATGACACTGCTTTAGCTGCTCCCCAGAGATTCTGTTATGTTTTCTCTTTGTTCTCTTTGGTTTCAAAGAACTTCTTGATTTCTGTCTTAATTTCATTATTTACCCAGGAGTCATTCAGGAGGAGGTTGTTCAATTTCCATGTAGTTGTATGGTTTTGAGTGAGTTTCTTAATCTTGAGTTCTAATTTGATTGCACTGTGGACTGAGAGACTGTTTTTATAATTTCACTTCTTTTGCATTTGCTGAGGAGTGTTTTACTTTCAATTATGTGATAGATTTTAGAATAAGTGACATGTGGCACCGAGAAGAATGTGTATTCTGTTGTTTTTGGGTGGAGTGTTCTGTAGATGTCTGTCAAGTCTACTTGATCCAGAGCTGAGTTCAAGTCCTGAATATCCTCGTTAATTTTCTGTCTAATATTGACAGTGGGGTGTTAAAGTCTCTAGCTGTTATTGTGTGGAAGTCTAAGTCTCTTTGTAGGTCTCTAAGAGCTTATTTTGTGAAGCTGGGTGCTCCTGTATTGTGTGCATATATGTTTAGGATAGTTAGCTTTTCTTGTTGAATTCAACCCTTTACCATTATGTAATGCCTTTCTTTGTCTTTTTTGATCTTTGTTGGTTTAAAGTCTGCTTTGTGAGAAACTAGAATTGCAACCCCTGCTTTTTTTGCTTTCCATTTGTTTGGTAAATTTTCCTTCATCCTTTTATTTTGAACCTTTGTGTGTCTTTGCACGTGAGATGGGGCGCTTGAATACAGCACACTGATGGGGGCTTGATTCTTTATCTAGCTTGTCATTCTGTGTCTTTTAATTGGGGGCATTTAGTCCATTTACATTTAAGGTTAAATGAGTGAATTTGATTCTGTCATTGTGATGCTAGCTAGTTATTTTGCAGACATGTTGTAGTTGCTTCACAGTGTCATTGGTCTTTGTACTTCAGTGTGTTTTTGTAGTGGTTGATAACGTTCTTTCCTTTCCATATTTAGTGCTTCCTTTAGGAGCTCTTGTAAGGAAGGCCTGGTGGTGATGAATTCCCTCAGCATTTGCTTATCCAAAAAGGATTTTATTTCCCCTTCACTTATGAAGCTTAGTTTGGCTGGATATGAAATTCTGGGTTGGAAATTCTTTTCTGTAAGAATGTTGACTATTGGCCCCCAATCTCTTCTGGCTTGTAGGGTTTCTGCTGAGAGGTCTGCTGTTAGTCTGATGGGCTTCCCTTTGTAGGTGACCTGGCCTTTCTCTCTGGCTGTCCTTAACAGTTTTTCCTTCATTTTGACCTTGGAAAATCTGATGATTATGTGTCTTGCGGTTGATCTTTTCATGGAGTATCTTACTGGTGTTCTGAAAACTAAAAAAGCCGGAGTGCCTCTTCTCTTCCAAAAGATTTCAACACCTCTTCAGCAAGGGCACAGAACTGGACGGAGGCTGAGATGAATGAATTGACAGAAATAGGCTTCAGAAGGTGGGTAATAACAAATTTCACCGAGCTAAAGGAGCATGTTCCAACCCAATGCAAAAAAGCTAAATTTGAATGTTGGTCTGTTTTGCTAGTTTGGGGACATTCTCCTGGATTATATCCTGAAGTATGTTTTCCAACTTGGTTCCATTCTCCTTATCTCTTTCAGGTACCCCAATCAATCGCAGGTTCGGTCTTTTTACATAACCCCATAGTTCTTAGAGGTTTTGTTCGTTCCTTTTCATTCTTTTATCTCTAATCTTGTCTGCCTTTCTTATTTCAGCAAGATAGTCTTCAAGCTCTGAAATTCTTTCCTCCACTTGGTCTGTTTGACTGTTAATACTTGTAGTTGATTTGTGAAGTTCTCATGTTATGTTTTTCAGCTCCATCAGGTCATTGATGTTCCTCTCTAAACTGGTTATTCTGGTTAACAGCTGCTGTGATGTTTTCTCATGGTTCTTAGCTTCTTTGCAGTGGATTAGAACATGCTCCTTTAGCTTAGAGAAGTTTGTTATTACTTACCTTCTGAGGCTTACTTCTGTCAATTCATCCATGTCAGCCTCCACCCAGTTCTGTGCCCTTGCTGGAGAGGATTATTTGGAGACGAGGCACTCTGGCTCTTTTAGTTTTCAGCGTTTTTTTCATTGATTCTTTCTCATCTTTGTGAGTTTGTCTAGCTTCAATCTTTGAGGCTGCTGACCTTTGCATGGGGTTTTTTTGGGGACTTTTTTTGTTGATGCTGTTGTTGTTGTTCCTTTCTGTTTGTTTTTCTTTTAATAGTCATACGCCTCTTCTGTAGGGCTGCTGCAGCTTTCTGGGGGTCCACTCCAGACTCTGTTTGCCTGGGTCCCTCTCACACTGGAGATGTCACCAGTGGAGACTGCAGAACAACAAAGATGGCTGCCTGCTCCATCCTCTGGGATTTCCATCCCAGAGGGGCAGCGACCTGATCCACTGGGAATGCTCCTGTATTAGGTGTCCTGCAACCCCTGTTGGGGGGGGTCTCACCCAGTCAGGAGGCACGGGATCCGGGAGGCACTTAACAAAGCACTCTGGCTGCCCCTTGGCAGAGAGGGTGTGCTGTACTGGGGGGAATCCCACTGGCTTGGACTGCCCGGATTCTCTAGAGCCAGCAGGGGGAAAGACTAAGTCCACTGAGCTACGGAGATCACGGCTGCCTCTCCCTGCAGGGGCACAGTCCCAGGGAGACCAGAGTTCTGCCCATAAACCCCTTGCTAGAGTTGCTGAAATTCCCTCAGTGAGGTCCCCCCAACTAGTGAGGAGGGATGGGTCAGGGTCCAGCCTAAAGAGGCAGTCTGGCCACAATCTGCCACAGGCACTGTGCTACGCTGTGAGGAATTCCTCCTGTGTCCAAACTGCCCAGTCTCCTTGGCACTGGCAGGGGAAAAATAGCAGACCAGAGCTGCAATGATGGCTGCCGCCCCTCTCCCTGGGAACTTGGTAGTCTTAGGCAGTCTCCAGCCAAGTGGCTGTAGAGAATCTGCACAGCTCTGTGCTTTAGACTAAGGCCCTGCTGGCATGAGCTCATGAGGGGATCTCCTAATCTGTGGGCTGCTCAGATCTGTGGAAAAAGTGTGGTTTCTTGGGCAGGGTAGCACAATTTCTCACCCCCTCTCTTGGCTGAGGGTGGGAGCTTCCTTTCCCCCATGTAGCTCCCAGGTGGGCTGTCATACCACCCTGCTTTTCCTCAGTCTCCATGGGTCTCACCAACCACCTAGTCAGTCCCAGTGAGAGAACCTGGATACCTCAGTTGTTGGTTCAGGATTCAATCACCATTTTTGTTCATCTCAGTAGTAGTTGAAATTTTGATGAGGAGGATACTTGCATAATTTCATAATATCTGCCCACAAAATATTTATTAATCTTTTTTTTTTGAGACGGAGTTTCGCTTTGTTACCCAGGCTGGAGAGCAGTGGCGCGATCATGGCTCACTGCAACCTCCACCTCCTGGGTTCAAGCGATTCTCCTGCCTCAGCCTCCAAAGTAGCCGGGATTACAGGTGCCTGCCATCACACCCAGCTAATTTTTTGTATTTTTAATAGAGATGGGGTTTTGCCATGTTGGCCAGGCTGGTCTTGAATTCCTGACCTCAGGTGATCAAGTACAACATATTTGTTAACTGGGAGAAATCATGGTAGACACCAATTAACCAAGTGACATAAGTTGCCAACCCCAATAATGGGACAAATAGACATTGTGTGCTTCCTGATATAATGAACCTAGAAGAGCATGACATCAGTTCTGCAGTATTCTTGCCAAAAATACGTAAGCCACATCTAATTCCAAGGAAACATAAGAAAAATTCAAAGCGAAGAAACTTCTATAAAGTAACCAGCCTTTATGCATCAGAAATGTCAAAATCAAGAGACAGCAGGAGGTGCTCCGAACTGAAGTGGACCAAAGAGACATAACAGTGAAATGCAAAGCATGATCCTGAATTGGATCTAAACATTATTGGAACAATGGGTGAAACTGGCATTTGGTTTCTGGTTTAAATGGTAAAATTGTGTTGATAGTAAATTATTAATTTTGATGGTTGTACTGTGGTTATGTGAAAGAGTGTCCTTGGTTTTAGGAAATACACACTGACATATCAAGGGGTAATGGAGCATTGTGTCTGCAACTTAATTTCAAATGGCTTGAAATAAATTTGTGTGTGTTTGTGTGTATAAGAGAATGTTAAATTGAATGAGGTAAAATGTTAATTGGGGAATCTGGGTCAAGGGTATATAGGAGTTTTTTTTTTTAAATCGTTTTTGCAACACTTCCATTAACTTGATATTATTTCACAGCAAAGCTAGAAAAACAATCCTCTTTTCTTCTAAAACTGAATATCCCTATGACCCAATTCACATTGAATGCTCTACTTACCAAGAAAAAAGTTTTTTTTTAAAGCATCAGATTGATGTAAAGGTCAGCTTAAATATTTACACAAAATAGAAGAATGGAAAATTATGTCTTGAATATGTTGAGGTCAACATGAGACATGTTGATATTTTAAATCTTTAAAAAAATACCCTACACCCCAAAATGCATAAATCATTTCCAAACAGAGATGAATTGAGGAAAAATAGCATCCTGGAGGACAAAACACCTCAGGCATTCATCCCCTGACCTAACCAAATGACAGATTTTGAAGCAACTTCAAAGCTGCAAAAATAACTGGCTCTGACATGTACCAGGATTGGGAGGATGGGTGGGAACTACTTCCCACAACCTTGAAATAAATGATTAGTTCTTAAAGAGAATAAAAGAAAGTGTTGTATCATATTTCATAAATGGAATTTAACAGTTGAAGAGTTCACATTACTCATTTGTTATTTTATTATTACTTGGCAAAAGCTCTTAAAATTAAATCAAGCTTATTTTTATATCAATTCTTCCTCTCTCCCCCTTACAGTGGTGTGGGGAGAACTAAACACTTAAAAAATACTGTTGCTTTCCCCAAGTGTCAGTGAGTCTGTTGGATGCTTTTCTTTCAGTGCCATCAGGCCCAGAGAGGTTAAATTTCATTTCATAATTCTTAGTTTGGCATGCAAGGCCTTCTATAGTTTAATGGTAACCTATCTAACTTTTCTTAACTTTACTGCTTAGTAGAAATCACCTTTAGACACACTTGTATTTATTTTACGCTGAAAACAATCTTTGGTTTTTATTATGTGTGATTCTCCTACCTCTGTTATTTTCTAAAAGTTTGCTACTCATCTGACAAAACACAGGTTCTATTTCTTCCAAGAAGCTGTTTCTAATCACTGTTGGTCCACAGTGATTTCTCTGTATTAAGTAATTTATAGCTTTCTTGTTAGTGCCTTTTATTTGGCATTTAGTCACACATTTCCTATTAAATATCCTGTATTATTGTTCTGCTGTTTGTATCTGTGTCCTTTGTCTTCTCAACTAATTTGTAAACCCTAAAAGAAGAGATACCCAGCATCACACAATATACCCATATAACAAACCCACACATGTACCCCCTGCATTTAAAAGTTGAAATAAAAAAAAGAGGAGATACTGTGTTGATACCTTATAATCTTCCTGACAGTGTCTAGCTATTTTTTCAATTGGATTACTTCTTTATTACTTTTTAAAATGCAGATATCTTTTAAACACTTGTTACTTAATATGAGAATAAATCTTTAAAAACTGGCATTTTATTACTGCTTTCTGGAATCTTTAAAATTAAATAATTTTTATGCATTAGAGTAGGTATATGTATATCTCTGGGAATAACTGAAATAAACAATATAAAAGAGAAAGAATAGAGAAAATTTACTTTTTATAAGTCTTCATTCTGCTCAGTTTAACAATGCCCAAATACAGAGTAAAATATTGATACTAGTGAAAGAACTTTTCACAACTTTTTTGGGTACTATAATAGAATACTTGGATTTTAAATAGAATATAAAATATTGTTTTAAAGAAAGCAGGGCCAAGTGTGGTGGCTCACACCTGTAAACCCAGCACCTTAGGAAGCTGAGGTAGGAAGATCACTTGAGCCCAGGAGTTGAGACCAGCCTGGGCAACATAGTGAGACCCTCTCTCTTAAAAAAAAAAAAGAAAATGAAAGCAAAACAATATTCATGTTTAGGTTTATACTAGGATAAGAAGATTTAAGAAGGAAAGACTGTGATGGGGATAGGTTAAAAAAGGACAATGAGAAATCTGGCACATTATAAAAAAATCACCCTTTTCAAATGGGTGCCTTTTATGTAACAAATAATTCACATATGTGTCTTTGGTTTTAGAAAACAAAAGCATTATGCCAGCATTTTGCTTTTAACATATTTTGAGTCTTATTTGCCTTAATATTATCTAAGATCAGTGTGTCCAACATGTCCTTGTCATGATAGGAGTCTGTATTAGTCCATTTATGTTGCTATAAAGAAATATCTGAGGCTGGTAATTTATAAATAAAAGAGTTATTTTGGTTCATGGTTCTGCAGGCTCTACAGGAAGCATGGTGCTGGCATCTGCTCCTGGTGAGGCCTCAGGAAGCTTTCAATCATGGTGGAAGGCAATGGAGTCATTGTCGTTGTATCATGGCGAGAGGGGGAGGTTCCAGACTCTTAAATAACCCAATCTCACTTGAACTTAGAGTGAGAACTCGTTGTCTGAAGGAGGGCAACAAGCCATTCATGAGAGATCTGCCCCCATGACCCAAACACCTCCCACTAGGCCCCATCTCCAACACTAGGGATTATATTTCAACATGATATTTGGAGGGGACACACATCCAAACTATATTACATATTTTTTACTAGTGGATTTTTTTGTATTTATTTATAAATGAAAGCTAAGCTATTTTTTCTTGTGGATTAGGAAAGTTTATATTGTACATAAATGATGAATTTGAAGGCCTTAATTTTTGAAATCTTAGAATAAATGCTGATATTTCAGAGAAGAGATTTAGATCATTTTGAGAGATATTTATAAGGTAGACTTTAGTGGGTAGTGGTTGATTGGATGTGAGTAGCAAGGGAGAAGGAGGAGAAAAGACCTATATGTAGGTTTCTGCCTTGAGCAATTGAATGAATGATAGTATTATTTACTAAAACTGGAATCACAGGAAAATAGACAGGTTTGCCTGGTGAAGAGAAGTTCAATTTTAGTCCTTGGTAAGTAACATTATAAGGAATTCTTATTTCAGGAGTTGGGGGTAGGTGAAAGGGAAACAGCTTGACTTTCTATGGGTGTATATATATATATATGCTTGAGATTTAATTTTGTAGATGGAAATTGAAGCTGTGGAAGCAGATATGATCACCCAAGGATAGCGGATAGAAGAGGACTTAGGACAGAATTTTGAGGAATATTAGACAGAAGCAGAAAAATGGTACTTAAGGAAGAGTGGTCAGAAAGATAGGAAGTAAACTAGTTTGGGAGCAAAGAGAAGAACATATTACTAGAAAAAGGAGATGTTAACAGTGTCCAATAATAGGAGAAACCTCAAGTGAGATAAGGCCTGAGAAAGGTCCATTAGCTTTAGGAACAAGGAAGTCGTTGGTGATCTTAACGAAAGCAGTTTCCTTTTGTGGTGAAAATAGAAACATAGTGCAGGGATTGTGAATACATGAAGAAAACTCTTTCAAGAGTTGGTTTTTAAACCAAGGAGAATGGTGGTCATTGGAATTAGAGGAAGGGGTGTATGTGTGTGTGTGTGTGTTTCTTAAGATGGGAGACAAATATAGTTAATGCTGTTGGGAATGTGTGAGATAAAGAATCTATGCATGAGAACATAGGAGAAGCCAGTATAATGGCAGAACTAAGTTTTACAGAAGACAAGGAGAGCGAGAGAAAGCATTGGTTGACGCATTTGAAGATGTTTAAGACAGAGTGGAAGGAAGTTCAGAGAGTACTGCAGAAAGGTCTGGAGTGGAGGGAAGCAGTGGGAGATGGCATAGGAAAGAGAGGGAGTGAGCACATTTTTACTGCATAAACAACTAAATTTCAGATCTCCCTTTCTTACTATTTGGACCAACAAGATCAGAACCTTGAGTGGAAGTAGCCACTGATGTGGGTGTGTTCTTATGTCCATCTTCCTAATTCCTGTTTATGAGAATAGTTTTGTTGTTGTTGTTGTTGTTGTTTTGAGACACAGTCTCACTCTGTCATCCAGGCTGGAGTTGCAGTGGCTTAATCTCAGCTGACTGCAACCTCTGCCGCCCTGGTTCAAGCGATTCTCCTGCCTCAGCCTCCCGAGTAGCTGGGATTACAGGCTTCTGCCACTATGCCTGGCTAATTTTTGTATTTTCGGTAGAGATGGGGTTTCACCATCTTGGCCAGGCTGGTCTTGAACTCCTGACCTTGGGATCCACCCGCCTCGGCCTCCCAAAGTGTTGGGATTACAGGCGTGAGCCACCGCGCTTTGCTAAGAATAGTTTTAAAATATCTTTTATGCTAATGACTTGGTAATTTTTTTTTTCTAGTTTCCATTAAAGTATAAAACACTTTCTTGACTATGGTGTTTTTGTTTCTGAATTCACTAATTCTGCTAATTTTATTATTTCCCTCCAATTACTTCAAATTTCCTTTGAGGCTCTTTTTATTTTTAATTCCTTTAGATGGATGCTTAGCACAAATGATATTTTCTTTTTTTTTTTTTTTTTGAGACAGAGTCTCGCTCTATTGCCCAGGTTGAAGTATAATGGCAGGATCCTGGCACACTGCAACCTCCGCCTCCCAGGTTCAAGTGATTCTCCCTGCCTCAGCCTCCTGAGTAGCTGGGATTACAGGCGTCCGCCACCATGCCCAGCTGATTTTTATATTTTTAGTAGAGACTGGGTTTCGCCATGTTGGCCAGGATGGTCTTGAACTCCTGACCTCGGGTGATCCACCCACCTCTGCCTTCTAAAATGCTGGGATTACAGGTGTGAGCCACCACGCCCGGCCAACAAATGATATTTTCATCACTGTTTAACATACATACTTAAAACTTTTTCTGCCGATATGTTTTTCACCCATGGTTGTTTAGAAGTGTGTTTCCTGATTCTTAACATATGGACATTTATTTCAATAATTTTTTGGTTGACTTCTAACTGAATTAGTTAGAAAATGTGTTTTGCTGGACATGATGGCTCATGCCTGTAATCCTAGCTACTCAGGATGCTGAGGCTGGAAGATCGCTTGAGGCCAGGAGTTCAAGATCAGCCTGGGCAACATGGCGAGACCCCGGTCTCAAAAAAAAAGGAAAGAAAATGTATTCTTTATGATCAAAGTACCTTAACATTTGTCAAGACTTAAGATGTGGTCTATTTGATTTTTTAATGTCCAAATTGAGTTTTAAAAGAGTACATATTCTGTAGCTTTTGAGTGTGGTGTTCTCTACATGCCAATTGTGACAGATTTGTTAATGCTGTTCTAAAATCCATATCTATTCTGATTGCCATTCAGGAAACTAAGAGTAGATTTACTTCTGTTAGTTTTTGTTTTATATGTTTTTGAAGGTATGTTATTGGATGCATATTAATTATAAATTGTTTTTTCATGGTGAGTTGAACCTCTGTCATTATAAACTGACTCTTTATCTTTAGAAATAATTTTAAAAGCCTTTTTTGCTTGATATTAATACAACTGTACCAGGTATCTTTTTGTTAGTATTTTCATGAAAAATCATTTTTCCTTCTTACTTTCAATCTTTGTGTTTCCTTATATTTTAGATGTGTCTCTCATAAGTATTATGTAATACTTATGTTTGCTTTTTAAAAAAATTTGGGATTGCTTCTAGTATTTATTATTTTTGTTTTGAGTTATATGTCTTAAGTTTTTAATTAATATTTTTTATTGATGCATAATAGATGTACATATTTTCAGAGTATATGTGATAATTTTGATACATTCATATAATCAAATCAGGGTAATTAGAATATCTCTCACCTTAAATATTTAACTTCATGGTAGAAATATTTGAATTATTCTCTTCTAGCTATTTTGAAATGTATAATAGATTACTGTTAAGTATAGTCATTCTACTGATCTGTGAAACACCATTTGTATCTATTAATAAACTGCTCTTCATCATCCCCCACCCCACCTTCCCAGCCTCTGGTACCCACAAGTCTATTCTCTATCTTCATGAGAGCCACCTTTTTTTTTTTCTTTTTCTACCTTCCACATATGAGTGAGAACATGTGATATTTGTCTTTCTCTGCTTGGCTTACTTCACTAACATGATGACCTCCAGTTGCATCTATGTTGCTGCAAATGACAGAATTTCATTCTTTATAATGGCTGAATAATATTTCTCTGTGTGTGTGTGTGTGTGTGTGTATACATACCACATTTTCTTTATCTGTTTATCCATCGATGGGCACTTGGGTTTATTCCATACTTTAACAAATTTTGTATAGGGCTGCAATAAAATGGGAGTGCAAATATCTCTTTGATATATTGATTTCCTTTCTTTTGGATATATATGCAGTAGTGGAATTGCTGGATCATATGGTAGTTCTATTTTTAGTTTTTGAGAAATCTCCATACTGTTTTCCATAATGGCTGTATTGATTTATGTTCCCACCAGCAGTGTTTAATAGTTGAGCCTACTCTCCTTTTTCTCTACATCCTTGTCAGCATCTGTTGTTTTTTTTGGTCTTCTTGATAATAGCCATTCTAACTGGGATAGTATGATGTCTCTGTGGTTTTGATTTACATTTCGTTGATGATTAGTGATGTTGAGCATTTTTAATATATTTCTTGGTCATTTGTATGTCTTTTTTGAGATATGTCTTTTCATCATTTGCCTACTTTTTAATAGAATTATTTGTTAAACTGTCTTTTAAACTAGCTAACTCTTTCATGTTTTCCAACTCTCTAATCTGGAATTAATTCTTTCTATTGAGTTTCTAATTTCAAGTATTATATTTTTCATTTCTAGTTTATTTACTTTCTCTGAAATCTTTTGTCTTTTTTTAAAAAAAAAGTTTTCTGTTTTCTGCAGTATTTCCAACCCTGTTTTTTATGTCTTTATATATAAATATAGTTATTTATTTTCTGTGCCTGATTCCAATATATTAAGTTTTTGAGTTTGCTTCTGCTTTCTAATACTTTTACTGGTTCTTTTTCATGATACCTTGTTTTATTATGTCATTTTTTAAATTTGAAAAATTAAATAAGGCTTTGGGCTCTGGAATGATCATGTAATTATTCTTCCAAAAGGAACTTTGTTTGCTTATGCTGTGCATTTGAGGTCACTTACAAGCCTGGCACCAGTTTGGGCTAAATCAAGATTTAAAATGCTTTGAATACACCAGTCAAGAGAATTTGGACTGTAACTGTATGCAGTGGCTTGCTTCAGGCTATGGTGTCTCAGGTACAGAATCCCCTGGCCTCCTTTCAGTGCCAAGGCAACTTTAGTTGGAGTTTTCTAGAGTAGGAAAGATTGGGTGAGTTTACTTTTCTTTCCCTTTTACGTTGAGAATTCAAACTTGTTGTTAGAGTTGGATTGTCTATTAGATCCCCTACCTTGAGCAGGCCTGGACTCTGTCTTCTTTCCTCTTGAATTTAAAAACTACATTACTGTTTTGCTCTGAGTTCATATTAAAGGCTCTGAGTTATCTATTTCCACATACGTCATGCATAAAATATCTCATGTTACCATTTTCACTTCATTTTATTCTTTAGGAGGAACAGGAATGAGTGTTACCCCATTTCTCCATTTTGCTGATCAGAGGAGCTAATTACAGGCTAAGGCCCTCCCAAGCGTGGCTCTCATTTTTCTGCTTCAGTGAATATAGTATCCCACAATATTTTTGTAGGTATAGTTCCTTGGTGTGCTGGGTTAGACTTAGGATCCTGAGAGGTATGGCTGTCAGATCTTAGGAGATTGTATTGTTACAGTTGGTCTCTAGGATCATGGGAGCAAGACCCTGCATCAGTCTAGCAAAGAGAAAGGTTTTGGTAAGTTTTATGTAAGTCAGGAAAAGCCTTCAATCCACAGGCACATTTCACAGTACTTTTTTTTTTTTTTTTTTTTTTAAATCTGAGCGCCTCATATCACTATAAAGCTCAGTTCTCAGGATGAGTAATAGGAACCCATCAGAAGAAACGAGAGGGGCTGGAAGAGCCCTTTGTAGACCATTGCACTGTTTTTTGCCAAGGAGGTGTCATATTCTTGTGTACCTTCAGCCTCTAGAGAATACACCATGGTCCATGAACACTTGAATGTTTCTAGGTGGATCTGAGCTCTACTTGACATCATGGCACCAAGGAAATCACTTGGATTGTTTTTTTATACCCTGCTTTAGAGAAACAAATTATATAAATCATACCTCGACTAGACAGAAGGTGAAACATAAAATGTTCGGGTAGATTATCACAGGGTGGATAAGAAAATGCATCATTATAGAAGCCTGATGCTGGAGAACAAAGGGTAATAGACACTATCCAAAGAAGATTTGATTGCATACCTTTGCAGTTTAAATGGGAAGCCTGGACTAGTTTTCAATTTGGATTGAAGCCCTCCATTTTCATTTATCTGTCCCTTTTTTTCTTTCTCTTTCTCTCCCTCCTCTCTCTCTCGCTGTCTCTCTCTCTCTCTCTCTCTCACACACACACACACACACACACACACGTGCGCAAACACACACACACATTCTACTCACACACTTTAACACTTAGGACTACTACTCTAAGCCAAACTGTATTTGGCTCTCTCCTGGCTTTCAACACTGGAGGTTGGCAAGTTGGAGAACTGGTATACTTACCAGCCAGGGAATTCTGTAATCCATGGCCGTGGCACCCTGCTGCTAGAAAAGGAATAGGATTGGCTCTCCCAAGTGTAGATAATGGATCATAAAGTCGTTGGAAAGGCCTTAGAGTACCTTTCTGTTCTGCCTGAGTTCCTCTTTTTCTCCCTCTAGCTTACTTTATGAATTCTTAGTTTTAACTATGTAAAGTCAATGTTGATTCTAGTAATTCACATGAATAGTTTATCACTTATGCCTGATTAAAATGTAGAACTGCAATAATGATTTGTAATAATCAGGTACATTATTAAATAAATGTCAGGTTAATATTTTAAATTTCATATAATATGGTAATTTATCATTCACAGATGCACATTTAAAGAAGTTATTGCTCAACACTGTAACAGGAACATTAATTTTAAAAAATCTAATAACTATTGAGGAAACTAATAGTAACATACCTTTCCTTATACACAGCTTTTAAAATATGATTCTGAGTGAAGAACAGGAAAAAGAGCCTACTCTGCCTACTACTCTGTTGTCCTCAGGAAGCCAAAGGAGTAGAGAGAAGAGGAGATATATACCATTATTGCTTTTGCCCATGAAAATGGTAGGCCACCTACCATTCTCATTTTTGTCTATTAATTTTGACATTGAAATACATTCTAGATTTTTAAAAGTGAGTCTTTTTGAAATAATAGAGAATCAGTTTGAACACATTTGAAATATGTATTTCAGTGTACACTTAGAATATTTTAAATAGACTATAATTAAAATCTAAAATTTTAATATATCCCAAACTTAATAGTTGATAAGTCTTTTATAAGTCAAACAAAGTTAAACTTTTATAAGTTAAAGATAACAAAGTTTAGATGGTTGATGTAGTATGGTGGTATCATGGTGGTGATGATAGGGGTTTTTGTTTTGTTTTAAATGCTGAGAAAACTTTATTAAATTTGTGGAATTATTGAGTAAACACTAGGTGGTGCAATTGTGCAAGGACCGTATAATGAAGTATGAATTTTTTGAAAAAAGGTGTCAGGATGAAATTAAAATTATAGTTTCAAGAAACTCTTTGGAAATAAGAATTATCAAAATACTAAAATAGAATGAATGAATCTTGCTTTGCTATTAATTGGTCTGGGATTTAAATGGGGACCTATCTTGTGATTTACACTAGAGGTCTCAAGCTATTGGTATACTGTTTGTATTGCATTTTAAGCTCAGCTAACCATACCACCCTCCCCAGAGTACAAATAAAGTACATAAAATATAAAAGAAAATACGACAACAAAAAACTGATCCAATTTGGTTTTCTGTAAAATTTAAATATTAAATTGCTCTCTGACTACAATTAAAGAGGCTTACCTTCTACTATTTCAAATTATTCTAAAATGCCCTAGGATTTGAGTAATTTATATCTGTAATATTATATCTCATCAAGTAATTGTTGATCAGTTAAAACTTGAAAAGTAGCTTTCCTTTTGGCCTATGTGTCTTCTTTTATTCACTGAAAAAACCCTTGCATTCCTATGTATATTCAAGTCATTAAATTATTAAAGAATCAGCTTCTGAAATGAAAAATAATTATTATTGTTTTATTTATATGTTGAAATAAAGTAAAAAAAATTATATGGATAATAATTTAAAGCCTTAAGTCTTAATTTGGAGAGGTTTTATTTTCCTTTTATTTTCCAATTTGAGATACAATACATTTTGGGAATTAAAAAGAGAAGCCATCTGTGTTTTCCCTTGAATTTGTGAATAATGTTTTGGTTACATTTGTATTTAAATATTTTTCAATATTTTTGAAGCACAAAATGAGGCTATCTTACCATTTCAAAGCATTCAATGGTCATCACAGAAAATCAGGATCAATTTAAGTACTTCAGTAGGCTATTATAACTGACAGAATTACACAAACTATATGTGTATTCGTATATGTTATTTTTCTGTGAATAAGATAATGCTCTCTCAGATGCAGAGTCATACAAAACTGATTTTTATACTTCACTAATGTAGTGAAACAATATAGGATATAAATGATTTTCTTTTAAAACTTATTTTCCATTAACAAACAACTGTACAAAAATTATAGCATTTTTGGAAATCTAGATTTATGTTTTATGAAATTCTTTCCCTATAGTGTTTTACTACTTCTCTTCAAGACTACCACCTTTAGTATTTTTCTTTTGAATATTTGATATTTTTATTTTGAGGTAATGTTGTTTCATTGCTTATGAATAAATTATTACACATTTATTTCAGAATATGTTCAAGTTTCCTTATATATAAGAATAATTAGATTTTTTTACTAGTAATTAGCAGAGGAGGTTTGAAGGGAAGAGGTGTTTTCCTTCTGTTTGTGAAACAGATGTATATGTGCACAGACTCATGGACACACATATGCGTCAGAGACTGCTTGGGATTTACTGTAAGTCCAGGTGGCTGGGCCATTGCTCATGGTTTATTTGATGATATATATTTTCATTTTAAATTTATTTTAAGTCTCCTTTGAAACTTTTGGAATGAAACATGTAATTAATATTTTAAAAATACATATTTAGTATTTGAGTAATGCAAGCCAGTTTTAGACAAAATGTTACAGAAATAATTTGTGGAATTGTAAAATTACGATTTTTATAATAGTTGGAGCCTTTATAAAGTGACTTGCTGCTTTGCAGATATATCCATTATCGCAATTGCCACTATTTAATGGCACCCATGGCAGCTACATTACCCAGGGGCTGAATAGCCGTGAAAATGGGAGTAACCTCTGACCTCAGAAATTGTTCTTTTAAAAGAGGATTGAAACATTGGTGATAGGAAATTTGAATTGCTCTTGCAGCTGCAGTGTTTGTTCTGTGAATACTTAATTTAGTTTAGAGCTATACTTTCTCGTCCAAATCTGTCAGTCTTTCAGAAGCATCAAATTCACTTCAGGAAGAAAAAAAAAATGCTTCCTTCCCAGGCCTGTATTATTGAATGCAGTATTCAGGCTTCAAATAGTTTCATTTAGGTAATACATATAGTCTCAAGAATGGGAGTCCTCACATTTGACACGCTCTGTTAAATATATAGTTCGTTCAAACCCCGTCCAAGATATTGCTATGCGGTCACTTATTTTGGATAATCCTTTTAATGACTGTAACTCAACTTCTTAGCTATGTAGAGAACTGATAGAGAGTGTGTGTGTGTGTGTGTGTGTGTATGAATTAATATATAAATATATATGTGTATATATACATTATGTAAATATGTTTAGGCTTTATAAAGAATTTAGATTTTTTAATAAAATTTGAAAGATAAACTATGTATAAACTGCGAAGGCCTTATGTTGGGTGCATAGAGAGTTAAACATAGAATACTCATTAAGGTAATGGGATTGCTATGATTAATTCTTACATGCTGACTGAAAATTTAGCCCAAAGAGATTTGGAAGTGATGTCAAAAAAGCAAGTTGGTCTGTGGTCTTATTAGTTTGATGTTATTAACTAGTTGGTATGGCACTGGCTTTTACATGACTCTTATTGCCTTACCTTTAACATTAAATAATGCATTTATTGATAAGAGAAGGGAGAAATAAGGGCAGAAACCCAGCATTTGCTGGTTTAATAACAAACAGGGGCAAAATTGAAACATTTGCTATATATTTTAATATTTGTTATTCTACTTTTCCTTATGATAAATGGTTTTGAAAAAACAAGGAAGGATGTTATGGTGGAAAAACCAGTATTTATGAGAGTAATCTAATATGCTTCTTTTTCAACATTACACAGTTAAGAATAATGTGAAATGAAAAACCATGTATAATTGTAACTTATTTTATTATACACTGTATTGCATTATAAATCTTGATAGTAACAAGCCATTTATTTGCATGCAGTTTTGAAAAAAACAAAGGACTACTGAAGCCCATTTGGGTTAAAATGCTTATTAGGCTGGGCATGGTGGCTCATGTCTGTAATCCCAGCACTTTGGGAGGCCAAGGTGGGTGGATCACTTGAGGCCAGGAGTTCAAGACTAGCCTGACCAACACGGCAAAAACCCATCTCTACTAAAAATGTAAAATTAGCCAGATGTGATGGCACATGCCTGTAGTCCCAGCCACTCGAGAGTCTGAGGGAAGAGAATCACTTGAACCTGGGAGGCAAGGTTTCAATGAGCCGAGACCATGCTACTGCACTCCAGCCTGGGCCCCAGAGGGAGAGTCTACCAGAAAACAAACAAACAAACAAACAAAAACAACCAGCCTGGGCAACATGGTAAAACCCCATCTCTACAAAACAAAAACAGAAAAACACAAAAATTAGCCAGGTATGGTGGTGTGCACCTGTAGTCCCAGCTACTTGGGAGGCTGAGGAGGGAGGATCACTTGAGCCCGAGAGGTTGTGGCTGCAGTGAACTGAGATCGCCCCACTGCACTCCAGCCTGGGCAACAGAGTGAGACTCTCAAAAACAAACAAACAAACAAACAAGAAAACCACTATATCAAAATGGATCCAATTAAAAACTGAAATATAGAATTTAATCATGTTTTAATTAGGAAAATGTATAACAGTTCTAGTTTGCTACTTTTTGCATTTCATATTTAACATAAACAGTTACATACAGAGACACGTTTATAAACACATATAATATAAAACAGTCTCATATTTTCTGGCACATCATTAGTATTTCCTTATGTCTTAAGGTTTAGAGGTGCTTCTTGGTGAACACTGAGTCCATTCCTTAGACAACCATAAGGGGGGTCTTCTATGTCAACAAGTTGCTCTCATTACTCTCCTTATCCCACCATGAGAGGAGGTCTTTATACCAACAAGCTGCTCTGTTTGAACAGTGTGTACATAATTATCTACTCTGAAGGTGAACGTTTTGTGTAATGAATTTTCAGAATTCCGTAACTCTTAATTCATTAGAATAATTGTGTTTGCACTAATTGTTTATACTTTGACTTTATATGAGTTTAAATAACCTAGTAATAAAACAGAAATTTTTGATGTTTTAGAAGAATATTGAGGCCAAATAAATATGTCTATTGTTTATAAAAATAATTAGTAAATTAAATACTATTTCTAATGTAGAAAACTTGTTTTTGTCTTGAATATACTTATACATACCATCTTTAAGTCACCTTTAAGTAGTGATACCGAAAAGTTTCTACGTAGTTAATAAAAGTAATTGTTTTTAAAATTTAATTCTCAAGAGACTATTCATTACATAGCTCTTGGAACATAACCTTTTAATGGAATATCCTGCTTTTATTTAACATTCCAATGAGAATGGTAAAATTATTAAATTAAGTACTAAAGAATGCAAAACATGTCCTGAATAACTCAAGAGATGACTAATTATTATTTATCTACTTATCCATCTATCTATAAATAAATGGCAATACTTAATAGAATTATTGGTTCACATTCTCTGATTATAGATGATAGAATAGTTTACTGGAAAGAAATATACTACTAAAAACTTAATTTGATACATAATCACAGTTTTACCTGAGTTTTATTTTTTTATTTTTTTTTTGAGACAGAGTCTTGGTATGTCACCCAGGCTGGAGTGCAGTGGTGTGATCTGAGCTCACTGCAGCCTCCTCCTCCCAAGTTCAAATGCTTCTCGTGACTCACCCTCCGAACCGATTACAGGCATGTGCCACCACACCTGGCTAATTTCTGTATTTTTACTAGAGACAGGGTTTCACCACGTTGGCCAGGCTGGTTTCAAACTCCTGGCCTCAAGTGATCTGCCCTCCTTGGCCTCCCAAAGTTCTGGGATTACAGGCATGAGCTGAATTTTTTTTAACCATCATTCGTGGAACAGATATTATTCAGTGAAGTCAGTTTAGTTTAACTACATGTTACAGAAGCATTGGCAATGCAAAATAATTTCTGTCTGCTTTCACCTTGTAATATCTGTACAATTTTTACTTTAAATGAAAAAGGGGCTTTAGCTATCAAAAGCCAGATTATGATGAGATAATGCAGTTTTTCACATAAATGTAAATTATGGGTTAACTGTCTTAGTAGAAAACATAAAGTTTTAAAAACTAATCTAATTGCATATTGGGGAAAGTTTCACTTTTCATCAAATACTATTTTTGATAGAATATGTTTAAATATTTTAGCAACAAACATTTAAACAATATTCTTTAATGGTATGTTAAAGGTCTAGGAGACTTGGGTTCAAGAATTGCAAAGGAGAAAATTGAGAAAACTCTGAGAAATAGACACCAGCTGTGAATTTTAATGACTGGCATTATATTGTTTTGAAAATATTTTCACTAACCACAGTTATTTTGCAAGTCACCTTACATAATTTTTCAGAAGAGAATAAAAGTGACTGATTTCTATTGATAGGATACTGACTCTCAGAGCTATTATATAATGAAATTCTATCAGACTAGTTTTATCTTTTCTGCTACTTTATTACTCTGAAAAATATAAATCTTTTTAACTGCTGAGTTCTTGTCAGTTTGAAAATACATGTCAAAATATATATGCTTTAAAAATATTTTCCTTGAATGATGCATGAATGAGTGTTTTTAAAGGAGGTGTTGACACTAGTGATTTTGATGGTTGATATTAAGCTATAAAGAAAATATACAGAATGATGCAATATATTTAAAGCAGATTTATGTTAGTATATGCTAAAATTGTTAGGATATGGAAATCATCTTTATAGCTGGGCAAACTTGCTTGTATGAATTTCTCTCCCATAGAATGTGCAAAACAATTTGTCAAAGGCAATTTTTTTATTATAAAGTGATGGCTTCAAATATTTTAAAATTATGAAAGCTCTAAACTCAAGTAGATTTCAGCATTCTAATTCTGTGGGATATTCACATTTCTCAGAGTTTCTTCTTTTTCTACACTAGCATATTAATGAATTCAGGTATATTAAGTCAATTTTTATTTTAATATCTTATTTGGGGTTCTGTACATCTAATTTTGTAATTTTTCATGTTATTTTTAATAATATTGCTGACAGTAATTTATAAATACTTGATTACAGCTGAGGGATTATCTTTTATTTGTTTAAAGGCAGGGGCTTGAATTGTGTTACTCTTGAGATCCCTTTCTCAACGTTATGAGTATACTTGTCTATTGTACATAATGTTCTTTAAAGTTTAAGATTTATTTTGACCTACCTGAAATAAAAAAAACCCCAAAACCTTGTTTTTTAGCGCATATTATATGATGATTGCAAATTTATCAGATTCAGATTTTGCCATGCGGGACTTATGCTCTTGTTTGGCAGAGATGGCATTTGTTTATTCATTCATTGATTAATTTATCTGACAGCAAATATTTATAGAACATTTACTATGTTTAAGAACCTGGGTATAAAATAGTAAGTTACCTGTTATGGCTCAAGTTGCTTACAGTTTTGTGGAGGAGACAAAGAAGTAAATACGTAGTTAAAATCTAAGTGTGTAAGATGATGTTATGATTGAGGAAAGCACAACCCATCTAACTGAATCCTAGTGGGGCCTGATGTTGGGGAAAGCTCCCTGGAGAAAGTTTTGGGTAATCTGAGGCCTAGCGTGTATAAGCATTAGTCAGGTGAAGGGTTGGAAGAGAGAGGAAAGCAGGGATAGGTAAGTGCATTTCAGACGAAATGATATGTAAAAAGGCAAAGAGTCTAGGGAACATGGTATGACTCATAGGACCCTAAGACTTTAGTGTTCAGAGGTGAAGCCAGAGCTGTGAGTAAGGATCATTTCATGCATGGTCTTGTGTATCATCAGAATTTCATCCTTGGTGCAATGAGTAGTCATTAAGGCTTTTCAGAGAAGTGACATGATTGCTTTTTGGAAAAATTGCCCTGGCAACAATGTGGAGAATGGATTGGAAAGAGTCAAATTAGAGGCAGGGATACAAACTTTCTGAGTAATTACTTGAGAGGCATTGTCAGCATAAACTATGATGGTAGCAGTAGGGATGAAGAAAACTAGATGTATTTGTGAAATATTTAACTAGTAACAGCAACAGAGTTGATTTACTAGATATGGAGGTTTGTGGAAGAAACAGTAGTAAAGGTGGCACAAATTTTTGTTAAAGATAACTAGGTGGTTGGTGCTTCCATTCAATGGGATTGGAACCAAGGAAGGAGTCTGAAAGCAAAATATGTGAATTCACCTTTAGAAATGGTGAGCTGGGATCCACGGCTCGGGCTCCTAATTCCAGTACTATGGGAGGCTGAGGCGGGCAGATCACTTGAGGCCCAGAGTTTGAGGCCAGCCTGGCCAACATGGTGAAACCCCGTCTCTCTTAAAAATACAAAAAAATTGGCTGGGTGTGGTGATGCATGCCTGTAATCCCAGCTACTTGGGAGGCTGAGGCACAAGAATCATTTGAACTTGGGAGGCGAAGGTTGCAGTGAGCCAAGATCGCGCCACTGCACTCTAGCCTGGGTAACAGAGATTCCATCCAAAAAAAAAAAAAAAAAAAAAAAGCGTGAAGAATCTGATATTTATACCATTTTTTTCATTGTTTGTTTTTCTCTTTCCATTTATTTATCTTCCATCTATCCATTAATCCATCCTTATGTTCTGATGCACTTCTGATGCACTTCAAAGTATATTACAAATAATTTTTTTAAACTAGGTTTACTGTCCTTGCCATAGTTTGCTCAAAATGATGGTTTCCAGCTTCATCCATATCCCTAGAAAGGACATGAACCTCATCCTTTTTTATGGCTGCATAGTATTCCATGGTGTATATGTGCCACATTTTCTTAATCCAGTCTATCATTGATGGACATTTGGCTTGGTTCCAAGTCTTTGCTATTGTGAATAGTGCCGCAGTAAACATACGTGTGCATGTGTCTTTATAGCAGCATGATTTATAATCCTTTGGGTATATGCCCAGTAATGGGATGGCTGGGTCAAATGGTATTTCTAGTTCTAGATCCTTGAGGAATCGCCACACTGTCTTCCACAATGGTTGAACTAGTTTACATTCCCACCAACAGTGTAAAAGCATTCTTATTACTCCACATCCTCTCCAAGACCTGTTGTTTCCTGACTTTTTAATGATCGCCATTCTAACTGGTGTGAGATGGTATCTCATTGTGGTTTTGATTTGCATTTCTCTGATGGCCAGTGATGATAAGCATTTTTTCATGTCTCTGTTGGCTGCATAGATGTCTTCTTTTGAGAAGTGTCTGTTAATATCCTTCGCCCACTTTTTGATGGGATTGTTTGACTTTTTCTTGTAAATTTGTTTAAATTCCTTGTAGATTCCAGATATTAGCCCTTTGTCAGATGGGTAGACTGCAAAAATTTTCTCCCATTCTGTAGGTTGCCTGTTCACTCTGATGGTAGTTTCTTTTGCTGTGCAGAAGCTCTTTAGTTTAATTAGATTCCATTTGTCAATTTTGGCTTTTGTTGCCATTGCTTTTGGTGTTTTAGACATGAAGTCCTTGCCCATGCCTATGTCCTGAATGTTATTGCCTAGGTTTTCTTCTAGGGTTTTTATGGTTTTAGGTCTAACATTTAAGTCTTTAATCCATCTTGAATTAATTGTTGTATAAGTTGTAAGGAAGGGATCCAGTTTCAGCTTTCTACATATGGCTAGCCAGTTTTCCCAGCACCATTTATTATGATAGGGAATCCTTTCTCCATTTCTTGTTTTTGTCAGGTTTGTCAAAGATCAGATAGTTGTAGATGTGTGGTATTATTTCTCAGGGCTCTGTTCTGTTCCATTGGTCTATATCTCTGTTTTAGTACCAGTACCATGCTGTTTTGGTTACTGTAGACCTGTAGTATTCTTTGAAGTCAGGTAGTGTGATGCCTCCAGCTTTGTTCTTTTGGCTTAGGGTTGTCTTGGCAATGCGGGCTCTTTTTTGGTTCCATATGAACTTTAAAGTAGTTTTTCCAATTTTGTGAAGAAAGTCATCGGTAGCTTGATGGGGATGGCATTGAATCTATAAATTACTTTGGGCAGTATGGCCATTTTCACAATATTGATTCTTCCTATCCATGAACATGGAATGTTTTTCCATTTGTTTGTGTCCTCTTTTATTTCGTTGAGCAGTGGTTTGTAGTTCTTCTTGAAGAGGTCCTTCAGATCCCTTGTAAGTTGGATTCCTAGGTATTTTATTCTCTTTGAAGCAATTGTGAATGGGAGTTCACTCATGATTTGGCTCTCTGTTTGTCTGTTATTGGTGTATAGGAATGCTTGTGATTTTTGCACATTGATTTTGTATCCTGAGACTTTGTTGAAGTTGCATATCAGCTTAAGGAGATTTTGAGCTGAGACAATGGGGTTTTCTAAATATACAATCATGTCATTTGCAAACAGGAACAATTTGACTTCCTCTTTTTCTAATTGAATACCCTTTATTTCCTTCTCCTGCCTTATTGCCCTGGCCAGAACTTCCAACACTATGTTGAATAGGAGTGGTGAGAGAGGGCATCCCTGTCTTGTGTGAGCTTTCAAAGGGAATGCTTCCAGTTTTTGCCCATTCAGTATGATATTGGCTGTGGGTTTGTCATAAATAGCTTTTATTATTTTGAGATATGTCCCATCAATACCTAGTTTATTCAGAGTTTTTAGCATGAAGTGCTGTTGAATTTTGTCAAAGGCCTTTTCTGCATCTATTGAGATAATCATGTGGTTTTTGTCTTTGGTTCTGTTTATATGATGGATTACGGTTATTGATTTGTATATGCTGAACCAGCCTTGTATCCCAGGGATGAAGCTGACTTGATTGTCGTGGATAATCTTTTTGATGTGCTGCTGGGTTCGGTTTGCCAGTATTTTATTGAGGATTTTTGCATTGATGTTCATCAGGGATATTGGTCTAAAATTCTCTTTTTCTGTTGTGTCTCTGCCAGGCTTTGGTATCAGGATGATGCTGGCCTGATAAAATGAGTTAGGGAGGATTCCCTCCTTTTCTATTGATTGGAATAGTTTCAGAAGGAATGGTACCGGCTCCTCTTTGTACCTCTGGTAGAATTCGGCTGTGAATCTGTCTGGTCCTGGAGTTTTTTTAGTTGGTAAGCTGTTAATTATTGCTTCAATTTCAGAGCCTGTTATTGGACAAGTCAGAGATTCAGCTTCTTCCTGGTTTAGTCTTGGGAGGGTGTATGTGTCCAGGAATTTATCCATTTCTTCTAGATTTTCTAGTTTATTTGTGTAGAGGTGTTTATAGTATTCTATGATGGTAGTTTGTATCTCTGTGGGATCGGTGGTGATATCCTTTTATCATTTTTTTTGCATCTATTTGATTCTCCTGTCTTTTCTTCTTTATTAGTCTTGCTAGCACTCTATTTTGTTGATCTTTTCAAAAAACCAGCTCCTGTATTCATTGATTTTTTGAAGGGTTTTTTTGTGTCTCTATCTCCTTCAGTTCTGCTCTGATCTTAGTTATTTCTTGCCTTCTGCTTGCTTGTGAATGTATTTGTTCTTGCTTCTCTAGTTCTTTTAATTGTGATGTTAGGGTGTTGATTTTAGATCTCTGTTGCTTTCTCTTGTGGGCATTTAGTGCTATAAATTTCCCTCTACACACTGCTTTAAATGTGTCCCAGAGATTCTGGTATGTTGTGTCTTTGTTCTCATTGGTTTCAAACAACATCTTTATTTCTGCCTTCATTTCGTTATGTACCCAGTAGTTATTCAGGAGCAGGTTGTTTAGTCTCCATGTAGTTGAGCAGTTTTGAGTGAGTTTCTTAATCCTGAGTTCTAATTTGATTGCACTGTGGTCTGAGAGACTGTTTGTTATAATTTCTGTTCTTTTACATTTGCTGAGGAGTGCTTTACTTCCAACCATGTGGTCAATTGTGGAATAAGTGTGATGTGATGCTGAGAAGAATGTATATTCTGTTGATCTGGGATGGAGAGTTCTGTAGATGTCTATTAGATTTGCTTGGTGCAGAGCTGTGTTCAGGTCCTGGATATCCTTGTTAACTTTCTGTCTCATTGATCTGTCTAATATTGACGGTGGGGTGTTCAAGTCTCCCATTATTATTGTGTGGGGGTCTAAGTTCTTTGTAGGTCTCTAAGGACTTGCTTTATGAATCTGGGTGCTCCTGTACTGGGTGCATATGTATTTAGGATAGTTAGCTCTTCTTGTTGAATTGATCCCTTTACCATTATGTAATGCCCTTCTTTGTCTCTTTTGATCTTTGTTGGTTTAAAGTCTGTTTTATCAGAGACTAGGATTGCAACCCCTCCTTTTTTTTGTTTTCCATTTGCTTGGTAGATCTTCCTCCATCCCTTTATTTTGAGCCTATGTGTGTCTCTGCACATGATATGGGTCTCCTGAATACAGCACACTGATGGGTCTTGACTTTATCCAATTTGCCAGTCTGTGTCTTTTAATTGGAGCATTTAGCCCATTTACATTTTTTTTTTTTTTTTTTTTTTTTTGCATCTTTCTGTCAGTTTTTCATTATCTGCAAGGATATGATTATGTTCTCCATTGTCTTTTTTTTTTTTTAATGTTTCTTTTTTTTTTTTTTTTTTCTTTTATTATTATTATTATTATTATTATACTTTAGGTTTTATGGTACATGTGCCCAATGTGCAGGTAAGTTACATATGTATACATGTGCCATGCTGGTGCGCTGCACCCACCAACTCGTCATCTTGCATTAGGTATATCTCCCAATGCTATCCCTCCACCCTCCCCCCACCCCACAACAGTCCCCAGAGTGTAATGTTCCCCTTCCTGTGTCCATGTGTTCTCATTGTTCAATTCCCACCTATGAGTGAGAATATGCGGTGTTTGGTTTTTTGTTCTTGCGATAGTTTACTGAGAATGATGATTTCCAATTTCATCCATGTCCCTACAAAGGACGTGAACTCATCCTTTTTTATGGCTGCATAGTATTCCATGGTGTATATGTGCCACATTTTCTTAATCCAGTCTATCGTTGTTGGACATTTGGGTTGGTTCCAAGTCTTTGCTATTGTGAATAATGCCGCAATAAACATACGTGTGCATGTGTCTTTATAGCAGCATGATTTATAGTCCTTTGGGTATATACCCAGTAATGGGATGGCTGGGTTGAATGGAATTTGTAGTTCTAGATCCCTGAGGAATCGCCACACTGACTTCCACAAGGGTTGAACTAGTTTACAGTCCCACCAACAGTGTAAAAGTGTTCCTATTTCTCCACATCCTCTCCAGCACCTGTTGTTTCCTGACTTTTTAATGATTGCCATTCTAACTGGTGTGAGATGGTATCTTATTGTGGTTTTGATTTGCATTTCTCTGATGGCCAGTGATGGTGAGCATTTTTTCATGTGTCTTTTGGCTGCATAAATGTCTTCTTTTGAGAAGTGTCTGTTCATGTCCTTCGCCCACTTTTTGATGGGGTTGTTTGTTTTTTTCTTGTAAATTTGTTGGAGTTCATTGTAGATTCTGGATATTAGCCCTTTGTCAGATGAGTAGGTTGCAAAAATTTCCTCCCATTTTGTAGGTTGCCTGTTCACTCTGATGGTAGTTTCTTTTGCTGTGCAGAAGCTCTTGAGTTTAATTGGATCCCATTTGTCAATTTTGGCTTTTGTTGCCATTGCTTTTGGTGTTTTAGACATGAAGTCCTTGCCCATGCCTATGTCCTGAATGGTAATGCCTAGGTTTTCTTCTGGGGTTTTTATGGTTTTAGGTCTAACATTTAAGTCTTTAATCCATCTTGAATTGATTTTTGTATAAGGTGTAAGGAAGGGATCCAGTTTCAGCTTTCTACATATGGCTAGCCAGTTTTCCCAGCACCATTTATTAAATAGGGAATCCTTTCCCCATTTCTTGTTTTTGTCAGGTTTGTCAAAGATCAGATACTTGTAGATATGTGGCATTATTTCTGACGGCTCTGTTCTGTTCCATTGATCTATATCTCTGTTTTGGTACCAGTACCATGCTGTTTTAGTTACTGTAGCCTTGTAGTATAGTTTGAAGTCAGGTAGTGTGATGCCTCCAGCTTTGTTCTTTTGGCTTAGAATTGACTTGGCGATGCGGGCTCTTTTTTGGTTCCATATGAACTTTAGAGTAGTTTTTTCCAATTCTGTGAAGAAAGTCATTGGTAGCTTGATGGGGATGGCATTGAATCTGTAAATTACCTTGGGAAGGATGGCCATTTTCATGATATTGATTCTTCCTACCCATGAGCATGGAATGTTCTTCCATTTGTTTGTATCCTCTTTTATTTCCTTGAGCAGTGGTTTGTAGTTCTCCTTGAAGAGGTCTTTCACATCCCTTGTAAGTTGGATTCCTAGGTATTTTATTCTCTTTGAAGCAATTGTGAATGGGAGTTCACTCATGATTTGGCTCTCTGTTTGTCTGTTATTGATGTATAAGAATGCTTGTGATTTTTGCACATTGATTTTGTATCCTGAGACTTTGCTGAAGTTGCTTATCAGCTTAAGGAGATTTTGGGCTGAGACAATGGGGTTTTCTAGATATACTATCATGTCATCTGCAAACAGGGACAATTTGACTTCCTCTTTTCCTAATTGAATACCCTTGATTTCCTTCTCCTGCCTAATTGCCCTGGCCAGAACTTCCAACACTATGTTGAATAGAAGTGGTGAGAGAGGGCATCCCTGTCTTGTGCCAGTTTTCAAAGGGAATGCTTCCAGTTTTTGCCCATTCAGTATGATATTGGCTGTGGGTTTGTCATAAATAGCTCTTATTATTTTGAGATACGTCCCATCAATTCCTAATTTATTGAGAGTTTTTAGCATGAAGGGTTGTTGAATTTTGTCAAAGGCCTTTTCTGCATCTATTGAGATAATCATGTGGTTTTTGTCTTTCGTTCTGTTTATATGCTGGATTACATTTATTGATTTGCGTATATTGAACCAGCCTTGCATCCCAGGGATGAAGCCCACTTGATCATGGTGGATAAGCTTTTTGATGTGCTGCTGGATTCTGTTTGCCAGTATTTTATTGAGGATTTTTGCATCAATGTTCATCAAGGATATTGGTCTAAAATTCTCTTTTTTTGTTGTGTCTCTGCCAGGCTTTGGTATCAGGATGATGCTGGCCTCATAAAATGAGTTAGGGAGGATTCCCTCTTTTTCTATTGATTGGAATAGTTTCAGAAGGAATGGTACCAGCTCCTCCTTGTACCTCTGGTAGAATTCGGCTGTGAACCCATCTGGTCCTGGACTTTTTTTGGTTGGTAAGCTATTGATTATTGCCACAATTTCAGCTCCTGTTATTGGTCTATTCAGAGATTCGACTTCTTCCTGGTTTAGTCTTGGGAGGGTGTATGTGTTGAGGAATTTATCCATTTCTTCCAGATTTTCTAGTTTATTTGCATAGAGGTGTTTGTAATATTCTCTGATGGTAGTTTGTATTTCTGTGGGATCGGTGGTGATATCCCCTTTATCATTTTTTATTGCATCTATTTGATTCTTCTCTCTTTTTTTCTTTATTAATCTTGCTAGCGGTCTATCAATTTTGTTGATCCTTTCAAAAAACCAGCTCCTGGATTCATTTATTTTTTGAAGGGTTTTTTGTGTCTCTATTTCCTTCAGTTCTGCTCTGATTTTAGTTATTTCTTGCCTTCTGCTAGCTTTTGAATGTGTTTGCTCTTGCTTTTCTAGTTCTTTTAATTGTGATGTTAGGGTGTCAATTTTGGATCTTTCCTGCTTTCTCTTGTGGGCATTTAGTGCTATAAATTTCCCTCTACACACTGCTTTGAATGCATCCCAGAGATTCTGGTATGTTGTGTCTTGGTTCTCGTTGGTTTCAAAGAACATCTTTATTTCTGTCTTCATTTCGTTATGTACCCAGTAGTCATTCAGGAGCAGGTTGTTCAGTTTCCATGCAGTCGAGCGGTTTTGAGTGAGATTCTTAATCCTGAGTTCTAGCTTGATTGCACTGTGATCTGAGAGACAGTTTGTTACAATTTCTGTTCTTTTACATTTATTGAGGAGAGCTTTACTTCCAAGTATATGGTCAATTTTGGAATAGGTGTGGTGTGGTGCTGAAAAAAATGTATATTCTGTTGATTTGGGGTGGAGAGTTCTGTAGATGTCTATTAGGTCCGCTTGGTGCAGAGCTGAGTTCAATTCCTGGGTATCCTTGTTGACTTTCTGTCTCGTTGATCTGTCTAATGTTGATAGTGGGGTGTTAAAGTCTCCCATTATTAATGTGTGGGAGTCTAAGTCTCTTTGTAGGTCACTCAGGACTTGCTTTATGAATCTGGGTGCTCCTGTATTGGGTGCATATATATTTAGGATAGTTAGCTCTTCTTGTTGAATTAATCCCTTTACCATTATGTAATGGCCTTCTTTGTCTCTTTTGATCTTTGTTGGTTTAAAGTCTGTTTTATCAGAGACTAGGATTGCAACCCCTGCCTTTTTTTCTTTTCCATTTGCTTGGTAGATCTTCCTCCATCCTTTTATTTTGAGCCTATGTGTGTCTCTGCACGTGAGATGGGTTTCCTGAATACAGCACACTGATGGGTCTTGAGTCTTTATCCAGTTTGCCAGTCTGTGTCTTTTAATTGGAGCATTTAGTCCATTTACATTTAAAGTTAATATTGTTATATGTGAATTTGATCCTGTCATTATGATGTTAGCTGGATATTTTGCTCGTTAGTTGATGCAGTCTCTTCCTAGTCTCGATGTTCTTTACATTTCGGTATGATTTTGCAGTGGCTGGTACCGGTTGTGCCTTTCCATGTTTAGCGCTTCCTTCAGGAGATCTTTTAGGGAAGGCCTGGTGGTGACAAAATCTCTCAGCATTTGCTTGTCTGTAAAGTATTTTATTTCTCCTTCACTTATGAAGCTTAGTTTGGCAGGATATGAAATTCTGGGTTGAAAATTCTTTTCTTTAAGAAGGTTGAATATTGGCCCCCACTCTCTTCTGGCTTGTAGGGTTTCTGCCGAGAGATCCGCTGTTAGTCTGATGGGCTTCCCTTTGATGGTAACCCGACCTTTCTCTCTGGCTGCCCTTAACATTTTTTCCTTCATTTCAACTTTGGTGAATCTGACAATTATGTGTCTTGGAGTTGCTCTTCTCGAGGAGTATCTTTGTGGCGTTCTCTGTATTTCCTGAATCTGAATGTTGGCCTGCCTTGCTAGATTGGGGAAGTTCTCCTGGATAATATCCTGCAGAGTGTTTTCCAACTTGGTTCCATTCTCCCCGTCACTTTCAGGTACACCAATCAGACGTAGATTTGGTCTTTTCACATAGTCCCACATTTCTTGGAGGCTTTGCTCGTTTCTTTTTATTCTTTTTTCTCTAAACTTCCCTTCTCGCTTCATTTCATTCATTTCATCTTCCAGGGCTGATACCCTTTCTTCCATTTGATCGCATCGGCTCCTGAGGCTTCTGCATTCTTCACGTAGTTCTCGAGCCTTGGTTTTCAGCTCCATCAGCTCCTTTAAGCACTTCTCTGTATTGGTTATTCTAGTTATACATTCTTCTAAATTTTTTTCAAAGTTTTCAACTTCTTTGCCTTTGGTTTGAATATCCTCCCGTAGCTCGGAGTAATTTGATCGTCTGAAGCCTTCTTCTCTCAGCTCGTCAAAGTCATTCTCCGTCCAGCTTTGTTCCGTTGCTGGTGAGGAACTGCGTTCCTTTGGAGGAGGAGAGGTACTCTGGTTTTTAGAGTTTCCAGTTTTTCTGCTCTGTTTTTTCCCCATCTTTGTGGTTTTATCTACTTTTGGTCTTTGATGATGGTGATGTACAGATGGGTTTTTGGTGTGGATGTCCTTTCTGTTAGTTTTCCTTCTAACAGACAGAACCCTCAGCTGCAGGTCTGTTGGAGTACCTGGCCGGCCGTGTGAGGTGTCAGTCTGCCCCTGCTGGGGGGTGCCTCCCAGTTAGGCTGCTCGGGGGTCAGGGGTCAGGGACCCACTTGAGGAGGCAGTCAGCCCGTTCTCAGATCTCCAGCTGCGTGCTGGGAGAACCACTGCTCTCCTCACAGCTGTCAGACAGGGACATTTAAGTCTGCAGAGGTTACTGCTGTCTTTTTGTTTGTCTGTGTCCTGCCCCCAGAGGTGGAGCCTACAGAGGCAGGCAGGCCTCCTTGAGCTGTGGTCGGCTCCACCCAGTTCAAGCTTCCAGGCTGCTTTGTTTACCTAAGCGAGCCTGGGCAATGGCGGGCGCCCCTCCCCCAGCCTGGCTGCCGACTTGCTGTTTGATCTCAGACTGCTGTGCTAGCAATCAGCGAGACTCCGTGGGCGTAGGACCCTCTGAGCCAGGTGCGGGCTATACTCTCCTGGGGCACCGTTTCCTAAGCCCGTCGGAAAAGCACAGTATTCGGGTCGGAGTGGCCTGATTTTCCAGGTGCCGTCTGTCACCCCTAGAAGGGGAACTCCCTGACCCCTTGCACTTCCCGAGTGAGGCAATGCCTCGCCCCTGCTTCGGCTGGCGCACGGTGCACTCACCCACTGACCTGCGCCCACTGTCTGGCACTCCCTAGTGAGATGAACACAGTACCTCAGATGGAAATGCAGAAATCACCCGTCTTCTGCATCGCTCGCGCTGGGAGCTGTAGACCGGAGCTGTTCCTATTCGGCCATCTTGGCTCCTCCGCCCATTTACATTTAAGGTTAATATTGTTATGTGTGAATTTGATCCTGTAATTATGATATTAGCTGGTTATTTTGCTCGTTAGTTGATGCAGTTTCTTCCTAGCATCGATGGTCTTTACAATTTGGCATGTTTTTGCAGTGGCTGGTACCGGTTGTTCCTTTCCATGTTTAGTGCTTCCTACAGGATATCTTGTAAGGCAGGCCTGGTGGTGACAAACTCTCTCAACATTTGCTTGTCTGTAAAGGCTTTTATTTCTCCTTCACTTATGAAGCTTAGTTTGGCTGGATATGAAATTCTGGGTTGAAAATTCTTTTCTTTGAGAATGTTGAATATTGGCCCCCACTCTCTTCTGGCTTGTAGAGTTTCTGCTGAGAGATCAGCTGTTAGTCTGATGGGCTTCCCTTTGTGGGTAACCTGACCTTTCTCTCTGGCTGCCCTTAACATATTCCTTCATTTCAACCTTGGTGAATCTAACAATTATGCGTCTTGGGGTTGCTCTTCTCGAGGAGTATCTTTGTGGTATTCTCTGTATTTCCTGAATTTGAATGTTGGCCTGCCTCACTAGTTTGGGGAAGTTCTCCTGGATATCCTGAAGAGTGTTTTCCAACTTGGTTCCATCTCCCCGTCACTTTCAGGTACACCAATCAGACGTAGATTTGGTCTTTTCACATATTACCATATTTCTTGGAGGCTTCGTTTGTTTCTTTCACTCTTTTTTCTCTCAACTTCTCTTCTCGCTTCATTTCATTCATTTGATCGTCAGTCCCTGATCCCCTTTATTCCACTTGATCAAATCGGCTACTGAAGCTTGTGCATGCGTCACGTAGTTCTTGTGCCACGGTTTTCAGCCCCGTCAGGTCATTTAAGGTCTTCTCTACGCTAGTTATTCTAGTTAGCCGTTCGTCTAATTTTTTTCCAGGTTTTTAGCTTCCTTATGCTGGGTTTGAACATCCTCCTTTAGCTCAGAGAAGTTTGTTATTACCGATCTTCTGAAGCCTACTTCTGTCAGTTCGTCAAAGTCATTCTCTGTCCAGCTTTGTTCTGCTGCTGGCAAGGAGCTGCGATCCTTTGGAGGAGAAGAGGTGGTCTGATTTTTAGAATTTTCAGCTTTTCTGCTCTGGTTTCTCCCCATCTTTGTGGTTTTATCTACCTTTGGTGTTTGATAATGGTGACCTACAGATGGGGTTTTGGTGTGGATGTCCTTTTTGTTGATGTTATTCTTTTCTGTTTGCTAGTTTTCCTTCTAACCGTCAGGACCCTCAGCTGCAGGTCTGTTGGAGTTTGGCGGAGGTCCACTCCAGACCCTGTTTACCTGGGTAGCACCAGTGGAGGCTGCAGAACAGCGAATTTGCAGAATAGTAAATGTTGCTGCCTGATCCTTCCTCTGGAAGCTTCATCTTAGAGGGGCACCCAGCTGTATGAGGTGTCAGTCAGCCCTACTGGGAGATGTCTCCCAGTTAGGCTACTCAGGGGTCAGGGACCCATTTGAGGATGCAGTCTGTCCGTTCTCAGATCTCAGACTCCACGCTGGGAGAACCACTGCTCTCTTCAAATCATCAGACAGGGATGTTTAAGCCTGCAGAAGTTTCTGCTGCCTTTTGTTCAGCTATTCCCTGCCCCCAGAGGTGGAGTTTACAGAGGCAGGCAGGCCTTGTTGAGGTGCGGTGTGCTCCACCCAGTTCAAGCTTCCCAGCTGCTTTGTTTACCTAGGCAAGCCTCTGCAATGGCAGATGCCCCTCCCCCAGCCTCGTTGCTGCCTCACAGTTCGATTTTGGACTGCTGTGCTAGCAGTGAGCAAGGCTCTGTGGGCATGGGACCTGGTGAGCCAGGCGCGGGATATAATCTCCTGGTGTGCGGTTTGCCAAGACCATTGGAAAAGCGCAGCATTAGGGCGGGAGTGTCTCAGTTTCCCATGTACTGTCTGTCACTGCTTCGCTTGGCTAGGAAAGGGAATTCCCCAACCCCTTGCACTTCCTGGATGAGGCAATGCCCTGCCTTGCTTTGGCTCACACTCTGTGGGCTACACCCACTGTCCAGTAAGTCCCAGTGAGATGAACGCAGTACCTTAGTAGGAAATGCAGGAATCACCCGTCTTCTGTGTCACTCACACTGGGAGCTGTAGACTGGAGCTATTCCTATTTGGTCATCTTGGAACCGGAACTTACCATGTTTTCAAACCAACAAGTTGGCCTGCCAGTTGCATGGATCCTGTTAGAAAATATGACCTTGCATCAGAGATGAAGGACAGTTAGTACTCACAGTAACAGAGTAGCTGAGGTATCAACATTTTTGCACTGGCTCTCTGAACCTTAATTACCTTAGAGTGACATGAAAAGGGCCAGATAACACATGTACATACACTGGGTTGCATTATAGGAGAGGAACTCCAAGCTTAAGAAACCCAAGTCTTGGGGGAGGAGCCAAGGTGGTCGAATAGGAACAGCTCCGGTCTACAGCTCCCAACGTGAGCGACGCAGAAGACGGGTGATTTCTGCATTTCCATCTGAGGTACTGTGTTCATCTCACTAGGGAGTGCCAGAAAGTGGGCACAGGTCAGTGGGTGAGCGCACCGTGTGCCAGCTGAAGCAGGGGTGAGGCATTGCCTCACTCGGGAAGCGCAAGGGGTCAGGGAGTTCCCTTTCCAGGGGTGACAAACGGCACCCGGAAAATCGGGCCACTCCCACCCGAATACTGTGCTTTTCCGACGGGCTTAGGAAACGGTGCACCAGGAGATTATAGCCCGCACCTGGCTCAGAGGGTCCTACGCCCACGGAGTCTCGCTGATTGCTAGCACAGCAGTCCGAGATCAAACAGCAAGGCGGCAGTGAGGCTGGGGGAGGGGCGCCCGCCATTGCCCAGGCTCGCTTAGGTAAACAAAGCAGCTTGAACTGGGTGGAGCCCACCACAGCTCAAGGAGGCCTGCCTGCCTCTGTAGACTCCACCTCTGGGGGCAGGGCACAGACAAACAAAAAGACAGCAGTAACCTCTGCAGACTTAAATGTCCCTGTCTGACAGCTTTGAGGAGAGCAGTGGTTCTCCCAGCACGCAGCTGGAGATCTGAGAATGGGCAGACTGCCTCCTCAAGTGGGTCCCTGACCCCTGAGCCCTGAGCAGCCTAACTGGGAGGCACCCAACAGCAGGGGCAGACTGACACCTCACACGGCCGGCCGGGTACTCCAACAGACCTGCAGCTGAGGGTCCTGTCTGTTAGAAGGAAAACGAACAGAAAGGACATCCACTCCAAAAACCCATCTGTACATCACCATCATCAAAGACCAAAAGTAGATAAAACCACAAAGATGGGGAAAAAACAGCAGAAAAACTGGAAACTCTAAAAAGCAGAGTGCCTCTCCTCCTCCAAAGGAATGCAGTTCCTCACCAGCAATGGAACAAAGCTGGACGGAGAATGACTTTGACGAGCTGAGAGAAGAAGCCTTCAGACGATGAAACTACTCCGAGCTACGGGAGGATATTCAAACCAAAGGCAAAGAAGTTGAAAACTTTGAAAAAAATTTAGAAGAATGTATAACTAGAATAACCAATACAGAGAAGTGCTTAAAGGAGCTGATGGAGTGGAAAACCAAGGCTCAAGAACTATGTGAAGAATGCAGAAGCCTCAGGAGCCAATGCGATCAAATGGAAGAAAGGGTATCAGCCATGGAAGATGAAATGAATGAAATGAAGCGAGAAGGGAAGTTTAGAGAAAAAAGAATAAAAAGAATTGAGCAAAGCCTCCAAGAAATGTGGGACTATGTGAAAAGACCAAATCTACGTCTGATTGGTGTACATGAAAGTGATGGGGAGAATGGAACCAAGTTGGAAAACACTCTGCAGGATATTATCCAGGAGAACTTCCCCAGTCTAGCAAGGCAGGCCAACATTCAGATTCAGGAAATACAGAGAATGTCACAAAGATACTCCTCGAGAAGAGCAACTCCAAGACACATAATTGTCAGATTCACCAAAGTTGAAATGAAGGAAAAAATGTTAAGGGCAGCCAGAGAGAAAGGTCGGATTACCCTCAAAGGGAAGCCCATCAGACTAACGGCAGATCTCTCGGCAGAAACCCTACAAGCCAGAAGAGAGTGGGGGCCAATATTCAACATTCTTAAAGAAAAGAATTTTCAACCCAGAATTTCATATCCAGCCAAACTAAGCTTCATAAGTGAAGGAGAAATAAAATACTTTACAGACAAGTAAATGCTGAGAGATTTTGTCACCACCAGGCCTGCCCTAAAAGAGCTTCTGAAGGAAGCACTAAACGTGGAAAGGCACAACCGGTACCAGCCACTGCAAAATCATGCCAAAATGTAAAGACCATCGAGACTAGGAAGAGACTGCATCAACTAATGAGCAAAACAACCAGCTAACATCATAATGACAGGATCAAATTCACACATAACAATATTAACTATAAATGTAAATGGACTAAATGCTCCAATTAAAAGACACAGACTGGCAAACTGGATAAAGACTCAAGACCCATCAGTGTGCTGTATTCAGGAAACCCATCTCACGTGCAGAGACACACATAGGCTCAAAATAAAAGGATGGAGGAAGATCTACCAAGCAAATGGAAAAGAAAAAAAGGCAGGGGTTGCAATCCTAGTCTCTGATAAAACAGACTTTAAACCAACAAAGATCAAAAGAGACAAAGAAGGCCATTACATAATGGTAAAGGGATTAATTCAACAAGAAGAGCTAACTATCCTAAATATATATGCACCCAATACAGGAGCACCCAGATTCATAAAGCAAGTCCTGAGTGACCTACAAAGAGACTTAGACTCCCACACATTAATAATGGGAGACTTTAACACCCCACTGTCAACATTAGACAGATCAATGAGACAGAAAGTCAACAAGGATACCCAGGAATTGAACTCAGCTCTGCACCAAGCGGACCTAATAGACATCTACAGAACTCTCCACCCCAAATCAACAGAATATACATTTTTTTCAGCACCACACCACACCTATTCCAAAATTGACCACATACTTGGAAGTAAAGCTCTCCTCAGTAAATGTAAAAGAACAGAAATTATAACAAACTATCTCTCAGATCACAGTGCAATCAAGCTAGAACTCAGGATTAAGAATCTCACTCAAAACCGCTCAACTACATGGAAACTGAACAACCTGCTCCTGAATGACTACTGGGTACATAACGAAATGAAGGCAGAAATAAAGATGTTCTTTGAAACCAACGAGAACCAAGACGCAACATACCAGAATCTCTGGGATGCATTCAAAGCAGTGTGTAGAGGGAAATTTATAGCACTAAATGCCCACAAGAGAAAGCAGGAAAGATCCAAAATTGACACCCTAACATCACAATTAAAAGAACTAGAAAAGGAAGAGCAAACACATTCAAAAGCTAGCAGAAGGCAAGAAATAACTAAAATCAGAGGAGAACTGAAGGCAATAGAGACACAAAAAACCCTTCAAAAAATAAATGAATCCAGGAGCTGGTTTTTTGAAAGGATCAACAAAATTGATAGACCACTAGCAAGATTAATAAAGAAAAAAAGAGAGAAGAATCAAATAGATGCAATAAAAAATGATAAAGGGGATATCACCACTGATCCCACAGAAATACAAACTACCATCAGAGAATACTACAAACACCTCTACGCAAATAAACTATAAAATCTAGAAGAAATGGATAAATTCCTCAACGCATACACCCTCCCAAGACTAAACCAGGAAGAAGTTGAATCTCTGAATAGACCAATAACAGGAGCTGAAATTGTGGCAATAATCAATAGCTTACCAACCAAAAAAAGTCCAGGACCAGATGGGTTCACAGCCGAATTCTAGCAGAGGTACAAGGAGGAACTGGTACCATTCCTTCTGAAACTATTCCAATCAATAGAAAAAGAGGGAATCCTCCCTAACTCATTTTATGAGGCCAGCATCATCCTGATACCAAAGCCAGGCAGAGACACAACCAAAAAAGAGAATTTTAGACCAATATCCTTGATGAACATTGATGCAAAAATCCTCAATAAAATACTGGCAAACAGAATCCAGCAGCACATCAAAAAGCTTATCCACCATGATCAAGTGGGCTTCATCCCTGGGATGCAAGGCTGGTTCAATATATGCAAATCAATAAATGTAATCCAGCATATAAACAGAACCAAAGACAAAAACCACATGATTTTCTCAATAGATGCAGAAAAGGCCTTTGACAAAATTCAACAACTCTTCATGCTAAAAACTCTCAAGAAATTAGGTATTGATGGGACGTATCTCAAAATAATAAGAGCTATCTATGACAAACCCACAGCCAATATCATACTGAATGGGCAAAAACTGGAAGCATTCCCTTTGAAAACTGGCACAAGACAGGGATGCCCTCTCTCACCACTCCTATTCAACATAGTGTTGAAAGTTCTGGCCAGGACAATAAGGCAGGAGAAGGAAATCAAGGGTATTCAATTAGGAAAAGAGGAAGTCAAATTGTCCCTGTTTGCAGACGACATGATTGTTTATCTAGAAAACCCCATTGTCTCAGCCCAAAATCTCCTTAAGCTGATAAGCAACTTCAGCAAAGTCTGAGGATACAAAATCAATGTACAAAAATCACAAGCATTCTTATACACTAATAACAGACAAACAAAGAGCCAAATAATGAGTGAACTCCCATTCACAATTGCTTCAAAGAGAATAAAATACCTGGGAATCCAACTTACAAGGGATGTGAAGGACCTCTTCAAGGAGAACTACAAACCACTGCTCCAGGAAATAGAAGAGGATACAAACAAATGGAAGAACATTCCATGCTCATGGGTAGGAAGAATCAATATCGTGAAAATGGCCATCCTTCCCAAGGTAATTTACAGATTCAATGCCATCCCCATCAAGCTACCAATGACTTTCTTCACAGAATCGGAAAAAACTACTTTAAAGTTCATATGGAACCAAAAAAGAGCCCGCATTGCCAAGTCAATCCTTCATTAAAAGAACAAAGCTGGAGGCATCACACTACCTGACTTCAAACTATACTACAAGGCTACAGTAACCAAAACAGCATGGTACTGGTGCCAAAACAGAGATATAGATCAATGGAACAGAACAGAGCCCTCAGAAATAACGCTGCATATCTACAACTATCTGATCTTTGACAAACCTGAGAAAAACAAGCAATGGGGAAAGGATTCCCTATTTAATAAATGGTGGTGGGAAAACTGGCTAGCCAAATGTAGAAAGCTGAAACTGGATCCCTTCCTTACACCTTATACAAAAATTAATTCAAGATGGATTAAATACTTAAACGTTAGACCTAAAACCATAAATACCCTAGAAGAAAACCTAGGCAGTACCATTCAGGACATAGGCATGAGCAAGGACTTCATGTCTAAAACACCAAAAGCAATGGCAACAAAAGCCAAAATTGACAAATGGGATCTAATTAAACTAAAGAGCTTCTGCACAGCAAAAGAAACTACCAGCAGAGTGAACAGGCAACCTTCAAAATGGGAGAAAATTTTCGTAACCTACTCATCTGACAAAGGGCTAATATCTAGAATCTACAATGAACTCAAAGAATTTTACAAGAAAAAAACAACCCCATCAAAAAGTGGGCGAAGGATATGAACTGACACTTCTCAAAAGAAGACATTTATGCAGCCAAAAGACACATGAAAAAATGCTCATCATCACTGGCCATCAGAGAAATGCAAAGCAAAACCACAATGAGATACCATCTGATACCAGTTAGAATGGCAATCATTAAAAAGTCAGGAAACAACAGGTGCTGGAGAGGATGTGGAGAAATAGGAACACTTTTACACTGTTGGTGGGACTGTAAACTAGTTCAACCACTGTGGAAGTCAGTGTGGCGATTCCTCAGGGATCTAGAACTAGAAATACCATTTGACCCAGCCATCCCATTACTGAGTATATACCCAAAGGACTATAAATCATGCTGCTATAAAGACATATGCACACGTATGTTTATTGGGGCAGTATTCCCAATAGCAAAGACTTGGAACCAAGCCAAATGTCCATCAATGATAGACTGGATTAAGAAAATGTGGCACATATACACCATGGAATATTATGCAGCCATAAAAAATGATGAGTTCATGTCCTTTGTAGGGACATGGATGAAATTGGAAATCATCATTCTCAGTAAACTATCGCAGGGACAAAAAACCAAACACTGCATGTTCTCACTCATAGATGGGAATTGAACAATGAGAACACATGGATACAGGACGGGGAAGATCACACTCTGGGGACTGTTGTGGGGTGGGGGGTGGGGGGAGGCATAGCATTAGGAGATACACCTAATGCTAAATGGCGAGTTAATGGGTGCAGCACACCAGCATGGCACATGTATACATATGTAACTAACCTGCACATTGTGCTCATGTATCCTAAAACTTAAAGTATAATAATAAAAAAAAAAGAAGTATGGGGCAGGACCCCTGTGGAATGAGGGTCTTCAAGAGAGAAAGGAGAGAGTAACCTTCTAGGTTTTACGGCTTGCTTTTAGGGAAAGGAGTTCTTGTGTCTATGACACTTGAGGAAGAGGAATGCTGGTTTCTGTGAATTACTTTTGGGGGAAAAAGAGGAGGGAGACAGGAGAGCAGTAGAACATCTGAGATACCTTGCTTCAGAGGCCTTCAAATCCCATTTGAAGTGCTCAGCACGCCAGAGTGCCATACTCTGGGGTCTAGTGATCTGAGCCTCAACAACCCCTACTTCAGCACTCATCATCTCCCCAATATACTTCGTTTCTCCCCTCCAACATGGTTATGCCACCATTTTTGGTTAATCAATATTGTATGTTTACATTTTTCTAACGATGCAAATATTCAAAGCAAAGCCGATATAATCATGTAGCATACTATATTTTTTGTACATGTTTTTTCTCTGCAGTAAATAATTGCCTTTACTTTTTAAATATGCTTTTTTAATAGACCTATTATTTCTTCAGTCCCAACTTCCCCAGAAGTGTAAGTCTTCTTTAAGTAAGTTCAGAAGCCTCAGGCCTCTATTACTCTGTGAATTTTATTTTTCCTTGAAGCTATCCCTCTGAAACTTCTTTGCTCTCCTGCTTAAACCTGAATTTATTGTCTTCCTCATGAGACACAGATATCCTTGTAGGATTTCCTTTAATCATTATTCTGGAAATTCTTTTTTCTTTGTTCTTGTGTTGAATCCCTGATTTCCTGGATTCTTTTTTTTTAATTTTTAAAAATTATACTTTAAGTTCTGGGATACATGTGCAGAATGTGCGGTTTGTTACATAGGTATACATGTGTCATGGTGGTTTGCTGAACCCATCAACCCATCATCTACATTAGGTATTTCTCCTAACGCTATCCCTCCCCTTGCCCCCCAACTCCCAACAGGCCCCAGTGTGTGAAATTCCCCTCCCTGTGCCCATATGTTCTCATTGTTCAACTCCTACTTACGAGTGAGAACATGAGGTGTTTGGTTTTCTTTTGCTGTGTTAGTTTGCTGAGACTGATGGTTTCCAGTTTCATCTATGCCCCTGCAAAAGACATAAACTCATTAGTTTTTTATGGCTGCATAATATTCCATGGTATATATGTGCCACATTTTCTTTATCCAGTCTAACATTGATGGGCATTTGTGTTGGTTCCAAGTCTTTGTTATTGTGAATAGTGCTGCAATAAACATACATTTGCATATGTCTTTATAGTAGAATGATTTATAATCCTTTGGGTGTATATCCAGTAATGGGATTGCTGGATCACGTGGTATTTCTAGTTCTAGATCCTTGAGGAATCGCCACACTGTCTGACACAGTGACTGAACTAATTTACACTCCCACCAACAGTGTAAAAGCGTTCCTGTTTCTCCACATACTCTCCAGTATCTGTTTCCTGACTTTTTAATGATTGCTATCCTAACTGGCATAAGATAGTATCTCATTGTGGTTTTGATTTGCATTTGTTTAATAACCGGTGATGATGAGCTTTTTTTCATATGTCTGTTGGCTGCATAAATGTCTTCTTTTGAAAAGTGTCTGTTTATATCATTTGCCCACTTTTTGATGGGGTTATTTTTTTCTTGTAAATTTAAGTTCTTTGTAGATTCTGGATATTAGCCCTTTGTCAGATGGATAGTTTGCAAAAATTTTCCCCCATTCTGTAGGTTGCCTGTTCACTCTGATGATAGTTTCTTTTGCTGTGCAGAAGCTCTTTAGTTTAATTAGATCCCGTTTGTCAATTTTGACTTTTGTTGCAATTGCTTGTAGTGTTTTAGTCATGAAGTCCTTGCCCATGCTTATGTCCTGAATGGTATTGCCTATGTTTTCTTCTAGGGTTTTCATAGTTTTAGGTCTTACATTTAAATCTTTAATCCATCATGAGTTAATTTTTGTATAAGGTGTAAGGAAGGGGTCCAGTTTCAGTTTTCTACATATGGCTAGCCAGTTTTCCCAACACCATTTATTAAATAGGGAATCCTTTCCCCATTGCTTGTTTTTGTCAGGTTTGTCAAAGACCAGATGGTTGTAGATGTGTAGTGTTATTTCTGAGGCTTCTGTTCTGTTCCATAGGTCTATATATCTTCTTTGGTACCAGTACCATGCTGTTTTGGTTATTGTAGCCTTGTAGTATAGTTTGAAGTCAGGTAGCGTGATGCCTTCAGCTTTGTTCTTTTTGCTTAGGATTGTCTTGGCTATACGGGCTCTTTTTTGGTTCCATATGAAATTTAAAGTAGTTTTTTTCTAATTCTGTGAAGAAAGTCAATGGTAGCTTGATGGGAATACCATTGAATCTATAAATTACTTTGGGAAGTATGGCCATTTTCATGATATTGATTCTTTCTATCCATGAGCATGGAATGTTTTTCCATTTGTTTGTGTCCTCTCTGATTTCCTTGAGCAGTGATTTATAGTTCTCCTTGAAGAGGTCCTTCACATTCCTTGTAAGTTGGATTCCTAGGTATTTTATTATCTTTGTAGCAATTGTGAATGGGGGTTTGCTCATGATTTGGCTGTTTGTCTATTACTGTTGTATAGGAATGCATGTGACTTTTGCACATTGATTTTGTATCCTGAGACTTTGCTGAAGTTGCTTATCAGCTTAAGGAGATTTTGGGCTGAGACAATGGAGTTTTATTTATTTATTTATTTTTTGAGACGGTGTCTTGTTCTGTCCTCCAGGGTGGAGTGCAGTGGCTTGATCTGAGCTCACTGTAACCTCCGCCTCCCAGGTTCATGCCATTCTTCTGCCTCAGCCTCCCAAGTAGCTGGGACTACAGGCACCCGCCACCATGCCTGGTGAATTTTTTTTGGTATTTTTTAGTAGAGACAGGGTTTGCCATGTTGGCCAGGCTGGTCTTGAATGGCTGACCTTGTGATCTGCCTGCTTTGGCCTCCCAAAGTGTTGGGATTCCAGGCGTGGGCCACCTCGCCAAGCCAGATGATGGGGTTTTCTAAATATACAATCATGTCATCTGCAAACAGAGATAATTTGATTTCCTCTCTTCCTATTTGAATACCTTTATTTCTTTCTTTTTCCTGGTTGCCCTGGCCAGAACTTCCAATACTATGTTGAATAGGAGTGGTGAGAGAGGGCATCCTTGTCTTATGCTGGTTTCCAAAGGGAATGCATCCAGCTTTTGCCCATTCAGTATGATACTGGCTGTGGATTTGTCATAAATAGCTCTTGTTATTTTGAGATATGTTCCACCAATACCTAGTTTATTAAGTGTTTTTAGCGTGGAGGAATGTTGAATTTTATCAAAGGCCTTTTCTGCATCTATTGAGATAATCATGTGGTTTTTGTTATTGGTTTTGTTTATGTGATTAATTATGCTTATTGATTTGTGTATGTTGAACCAGCCTTGCATCCCAGAGAGGAAGCCGACTTGATCGTGGTGGAGAATCTTTTTAATGTGCTGCTGGATTCGGTTTGCCAGTATTTGTATAAGGATTTTTGCATTGATGTTCATCAGAGATATTGGCCTGACATTTTCTTTTTTTGCTGTGTCTCTGCCAGGTTTTGGTATGAGGATGATGCTGGCCTCATAAAATGAGTTAAGGAGGAGTTGCTTTTTTTTTTTTTTCTGTTGTTAGGAATAGTTTCAGAAGGAATGGTACCAGCTGCTCTTTGTACCTCTGGTAGAATTCGGCTGTGAATCAGTCTGGTCCTTGGCTTTTTTTGGTTGGTAGGCTATATATTACTGCCTCAATTTCCGAACTTGTTTTTGGTCTATTCAGGGATTCAACTTCTTCCTGGTTTAGTCTTGGGAGGGTATATGTGTCTAGGAATTTATCCATTTCTTCTAGATTTTCTAGCTTATTTGTGTAGAGGTGTTTATAGTATTCTCTGATGGTAGTTTGTATTTCTGTGGAATCAGTGGTGATCTCCCCTTTATCTTTTTTTATTGTGTCTATTTGATTCTTCTCTCTTTTCTCCTTTATTATTCTGGCTAGCAGTCTATCTATTTTGTTAATGCTTTCAAAAAAACCAGCTCCTGGATTCACTGATTTTTTTGAAAGGCTTTTCGTGTCTCTATCTCCTTCAGTTCTGCTCTGATCTTAGTTATTTCTTGCCTTCTGCTAGCTTGTGAATTTGTTTGCTCTTCTCTAATTATTTTAATTGTGATGTTAGGGTGTCAGTTTTAGATCTTTCCTGCTTTGTCTTGTGGGCATTTAGTGCTATAAATTTTCCTCTAAACACTGCTTTAGCTGTGTCCCAGAGATTCTGGTACGTTGTGTCTTTGTTCTTACTGGTTTCAAAGAACTTACTTATTTCTGCCTTAATTTTGTTATTTACCCAGTAGACATTCAGGAGCAGGTTGTTCAGTTTCCATGTAGTTGTGTGGTTTTGAGTGAGTTTCTTAATCCTGAGTTCTGATTTGATTGCATTGTGGTCTGAGAAACTGTTTTGATTTCCATTCTTTTGCATTTGCTTAGGAGTGTTTTACTTCCAATTATGTGGTTGATTTTAGAATAAGTGCTATGTGGTGCTGAGAAGAATGTGTATTCTGTTGACTTGGGGTGGAGAGTTCCGTAGATGTCTATTAGGTCTGCTTGGTCCAGAGGTTAGTTCAAGTCCTGTATATCCTTGTTAATTTTCTGTCTTGTTGATGTGCCTAATATTGACAGTGGGATGTTAAAGTCTCCCACTATGATTGTGTGGGAGTCTAAATCTCTTTGTAGGTCTCTAAGAACTTGCTTTATGAATCTGAGTGCTCCTGTACTGGGTGCATATATATTTAGGATAGTTAGCTCTTCTTGTTGAATTCAACCCTTTACCATTATGTAATGCCCTTCTTTGTCTTTTTTGATCTTTGTTGGTTTAAAGTGTGTTTTGTCAGAGACTAGGATTGCAACCCCTGCTTTTTTTGCTTTCCATTTGCTTGGTAAATATTCCTGCATCCCTTTATTTTGAGCCTATGTGTGTCTTTGCATGTGAGATGGGTCTCCTGAACACACCACACCGATGGGTCCTGTCTCTATTCAGTTTGCCAGTCTGTGCCCTTTAATTGGAGCATTTGACCAGTTTACATTTAAGGGTAATATTGTTATGTGTGAATTTGATCCTGTCATTATGATGTTAGCTGGTTATTTTGCCCATTAGTTGATGCAGTTTCTTGATAGTGTCAATGGTCTCTAGATTTTGCTTTGTTTTTGCAGTGGCTGGTACTGGCTTTTCCTTTCCATATTTAGCGCTTCCTTCAGGAGCTCTTGTAAGGTGGGCCTGGTGGTGACACAATCCCTCAGCATTTGCTTGTCTATAAAGGATTTTATTTCTCCTTCACTTATGAAGCTTAGTTTGGTTACATATGAAATTCTGGGTTGAAAATTCTTTTCTTTAAGATAGTTGATTATTAGCCCCCAATCTCTTCTGGCTTGTAGGATTTCTGCAGAGAGATCTGCTGTTAGCCTGATGGGCTTTCCTTTGTGGGTAACCCGACCTTTCTGTTTGGCTTCCCTTAACATTTTTTCCCTCATTTCAACCTTGGTGAATCTGACTATCATTTGTCTTGGGGTTGCTCTTCTCGAGGAGCATCTTTGTGGTGTTCTCTGTATTTCCTGAATTTGAATGTTGGCCTGTCTTGATAGGTTAGGGAAATACTCCTGGATAATACCCTGAAGAGTGTTTTCCAACTTGCTCCCATTCTCCTCGTCACTTTCAGGTACACCAATCAAATGTAGACTTGGTCTTTCCACACAGTCGCATATTTCTTGCAAGCTTTGTTCGTTCCTTTTCATTCTTTTTTCTCTAATCTTGTCTTCACACTTTATTTCATTAAGTTGATCTTCAATCTCTGATATCCTTTCTTCCACTTGACCAGTTCCGCTATTTATACATGTGTATGCTTCATGAAATTCTCGTGCTGTGTTTTTCAGCTCCATCAGGTCATTTATGTTGTTCTCTAAACTGGTTATTCTAGTTAGCAATTCCTCTAACCTTTTTTCAAGGTTCTTAGCTTCCTTGCATTGTGGTAGAACATGCTTCTTTAGCTCAGTGGAGTTTGTTAGTACCCACCTTCTGAAGCCTACTTCTGTCAGTTCGTCAAACTAATTCTCCGTCCAGTTTTGTTCCCTTCCTGGATTCTATATCATCCGCCTTCTTGGGTTTATTTCATCCTTTGGTATGACACATCCTCCAGTAACTTCCTTAAAAATAATACATGATTATTAATTTTTGAGACTTTGGTCCTCTGAATGTCTTTTTCTAACCTCACACTCGAGTGACAATTTGGCTAGATATAGAATTATAGGTAGGAAATAATTTTCTTTCAGAAGTTGAAAGCACAACTCCTTTGTCTTCTAACAACTCCCAGTGTTGCAATTGAGAAAGTCTGTTGCCCTGATCCTTTTTATGTGACCTATTTTTTTTCCTTCTCTGCAAACTTTTAGTATATTTTATTTATCTCCAGTATTTTGAGATTTCACAACAATATGCACAGGGATTGTATCTTTTGTAATTCATTGTATTGGGTACTTAGTGATTTCTTTCAACAGAGAAAATCATGTACTTCAGTTCTGGGGAATTTTCTTGCATTATTTCTTCATAATTTCTTTCCTTCCATTGTCTCTGTTTTTTGTCTTAGTCTGATGTCTGACTAAGAATAACTGTGACTGATCACCCAAACTCCTTCTCTCTCTGTCTTTCTCTGTATGTTTCTTTTTTTCTTCTGGGAGACTTCCTCAGAAGTATCTTTCAAGTCTTCTTTTGTTTGTTTTTGTTTTGGCTCTCATATTTTTATTTCCAGGAGTTCCTTTTCTCCTTGTTTTCAGCGTAGTCTTCCCACTCTCAGCAATGTTTTACTTCTAAAGATGCTCTGATATAACCTCTCACGAGTCCATTTTCAATTTTCTTCTGTGGTAGGGAGAGATCACTGGCCAACTGTGTTGGCAGGGAAGAGCACCTAGAATTCTAAGTATTATATCCATAGACTTTCAAACAGTTCTCTTGTTTTCAGTTCTAAGCACAGCCATTTCTTCAGAAGTACTTGGTGCTTCCAGTTTCTGAGCTTTTCTAGGGTTCCAGTATGTGTGCTTTTTGACTTCATCCACCCCGCCATTGGTACTTGCTTTCTGCTTTCTCAGATCTATTGTCAGTTATCTCTTGCCCACCTGCTTTTTACCCTCCAAAATTTTGATGACATCTGTTTTGTGGTTATCTTGCCACTAATTCTTTTGCCTTGTGAGGTTTTTTTTTTTTCCTTTATCATTTTTGTGAGAATTTGGGAGGGAGTGCAAATAACTACATGTGCTCAATCCCCCATCTTTTTTTGGATGATCCTCTGTGTAGGACTTTGTATATGTTGCCAAGTTATTTGGAGCCGGTCTTGCTGCCAAAGGAAATCAAGCATTGGCATATACCATGTTTCCTTGCTTCTAATTTACCATTGGTTGTAAGGTACTGTTCATTTAGGTGCAAGTTTGATGAAAAAAAGCAACACTATATTAAATGTACACATTGATTATAAGATGCATAAAATTTCAGAAACTATCAAATGTGAATTACAGTGACTTTAGAATTAGTAAATTTGTGTGGATCACATGCTTGATATTCATTTTCTTTAAAGAAGTTTCAGGTTCTGAAAATGAATATATGATTTCTATTTTTATTGCGATAGAGATTTTGTTAAATGCTAGAAATTATAACTCTCTTCTTTGTACTAAATTCCTGGACATGGTTCTATTTTATTTGCCATACTCTGATGTAATTGTATTCATTATTTTTCTCCTCCATCCCCAAGCTCCCCACTAAGTTTTGATATCCTCAAGAACAAGTTCTTTGGTTTATTAACTTCCTATTGTGAATGCCTAGCATGGTGCCGCTCAGTGGTTGCACTTAGTAGATGCTTTGTAAATGTAAGTTGAACCATACTAAAAATAATTAGAAGATAAAATGATATCCAGTGAAACTCCTTTTTTCACGTAGGTATTTTTGAGATCAGACTCATTATTTTAAGGATATTGAATGTTCATGAAAGAGAAGCACATTTATTGAACAGTTACTTGCCACAAATTTTCAAATATGTTTTTCCATTTACTCTTCTATGTCTTAATATAGAATTATAAAGCATAGGAAACATTTTTTATTAATCTGTAACTTGTTTGGGCTTTAGGGCAAAACATGATCATAATCTAGAATCTTCCTTATTTTAGTCTACTGATTTTTAAATATCAGGTAATAATTTCCTACTATATTAGGGAATTAACATTTTAAGCTGTGATGATGTATGCCTGTGTTAAATATAGTACGGTGAAATTGATCCCTTCTCAGGAGACCTTGGTGGTTTATTCACAGGCTTTCATTTCAATAAGAAAAGGCTGTTCTTTCCTAAGTTATCTACTTTGGTTCTCTATGCAACCATTGAAACAAAATACTAAAAATTTTATGTAAGTAAGAACACTGTGACAAACCGTTAGTAAAGTTGGAAGCAAACAATCAGGGAAGAAAGAGTATTAAGGAAGATCCAATTACAATATTAAATAATTCACTGCAGAATTCTTATAAACTGTGACTATTTAGGGCTTGTTTACATTTCGTTAAGAACTTGTCATAAAGACTAAGGGGCTGAGAACTTAATGGGTGCCACTACCAAATAAGGGTAGTCAAAATAGAAATAAAGCTTCTGCGATATAACACAATAACTTAACAGGAAGACCTTAATTTGTTTACCAATCAGCCATAAATATTAATAATTCATATTGGAGCTTACTTTTATATCATCTGTGAAGTTTGCTAAGCAATAGTGGGAAGATTCTTTAGGGCATAAGAAATATGAAATTTAATCCGATATTTAGATACATCAATTTACTTATAAATTATTGATATACTAATTTAAAACACTCCTTAGTCATTCAGTTAACTTTCTCCGAGAGCTTTCTAAGCAAAGTAAATTAAAGTAAAAGTTGGTCAGAAGATAGTTTCCATCGATATCCCTTTCCATGGATTAATTATACAAGTCTAAACTGACATTTGTCTCAGGGGTCAAAAGGCTCCATTTAGCACAGCATTTAGGCAGAGGGAGAGAGAGTTGAAAGAGCACTGCACAGATAATCTGTGGACAGAAATTTTAGTCCTAATTGTTCCTCTAACAAGATGATTGAATTTGTGCAAATTACTTTACCCTCATAGATTTCAGTTTCCATATTTATAAATTAAGGGGTTTAGGGTCTCTCAGAGTTGATTTATGGGAGAGGAGGTACATGGACTCTTTGGAGAAACTGCTATTCCCTGCCCAGAAAAATATTTTTAAGAATACATGAATAAAATACATAACACACACACACACACACACACACACACACACACACACAATTTAGTACGTAATTTCAGAAGGCTCTTGTGAGGATTAAATGAAATAATGAATATAAAGTGCATTTAGTAAGTATTTTAAAATGTTATCCACCTTTCTATTCCCCATGTTAGGAGGGTTCTTTAGCTTCCAAGTTTTTCTAGAAGCCATAGAAAAAAGTTTTTCAGGTCTCATTTGGAAAAGAAATATTTAAAAGTATACAACTATCAAGTTGCATGAGATATTTCACTTTTTATAAGAAGCCATTTCTTTCAGCAGTTACTAGAGTTTGTTTTTCAGAGGAGTGGGTAGCAATCTGTCATCAAAGTGTTGACAAGTGAAATCTGACAAGGTAGAGGTGGTATAGCTGCAGGCCACTCCAAAATTTTCCACTATCTTTTCTATTTGTAGATAAGGATTTCTTTTTTTTTTTTTTTTTACATTTGAGCTCACTTCATAGCAGTCGTTGATTTCTATGCTTTTCAAAACAATAACCCTGAATTGACAAATTATTTTGGTATTTAAGCATTGGTTTAGATAAGAGCATTTCAGTGTTCTCTTGCCTTTATTTTAGCTATTTAGGAGTTATTCCTGAAATTCAATTTATTTTCTCTTCAAAGGTACGTTTTTTCAATTTATTCAAGTGTAGCATAAAATTATATTTATAGAGTTTTAATCTAGAATTATCATTGTTACATTGCTAACATTTCTGTTTTCCTTGTCCTTTTATTGTTGTGGTTGAGGTACATCCTAAAAAGAATGAAGTTCATATTTTTGAAGATCAGAAAAGTAGGTATCTGTGTTGAGTGGAGGTGGTGAGAGGTGATGATGATTATTATTATTATTTGCTTATGCAGGCATACCTCCCCCCAATGCCTGATATAAACTATTGCAATTATTTTTTGAGGTCATGGAAAAAATGCACTTCAACTAGATACAAGTCTCTTTGGGATAATGGAAAATTGTGTGCAGCAAAATATTTAAAATGAGCATTAGCAAACAAGATGTTTGTATTAATAGGAACCTAGAAAATGACTCTGCAAAGGTCAGCACCGATCTTTAAATATTAGTGAAATTTAATTTGTTGCATGTAAAGAGTAGAAAGAAGAGGAAGCAGACCACAATGAAGAAGCCATTGATAAATTGTCTAAATGTCAAAACTGCTTATAATACGGAAAATGTTAAATTGACAAGATCTATTTAACTAAGTGAATTAAACCATTTGAACAATGCCCTAGAGAAATATTTTCCAAATTTAACTAAAACAAAAGATTTTAAAAGATTTTTGCCACAATTCTTTGATGAAAGTGAAGGGATTTCTACTTTTCTTTCTAGGCATAGAATTTGTTCTAACCTCTTTTAGTAAGAACGGTGCACAGATTATCTTAGAAATCTGTCACCTTTTGCTTCATGTTGAAATAGCATCATCTGACCAGTGGTTAGCAGCTGTGAAGAACCACAGTCTGGCTGGGGTCTAAATCTCTTTGGCACTTTGCACAGCACTAGCTTAATTGAGTTTAAAGAGCTTTTTATGTTATGCCCAGTTTTATTTTTTTTAAATCAGATTCTACATTCTCTTATTTTCTTTATATATAATGTTAGTGTAAAAAATTTTAAATGACTAAACATGCACAAACTTCATAACAAAGGATTAATATTATTCATACACACATAGGAATAAAGAACTTAATAGAAAGATGAGCAAAATATAGGAACAGGTAATTTATAGAGGGAACAAATTGTTTTAAAAATCCATGAAAAGATGTTTGGTTTCATTAATGAATGGAAAAATGAAACTTAAAATTACAAGATAAATTTTCACCTACCATGTTGGCAACAACTTAAAACTTGGATAATGCTGCATGCTGTTGAGGATATAGGAAAAAGTACAGTCATGTTATGGGTGGAAATGTAAATTTACCAATCATTTTGGAGGCTAATTTGGCAATACCTATCAAAATGTAAAGTGTGCATGTATATTTTCATGGTTATATTATTTGTAAGGTAAAAATTAGAAACAGATTGTTGTTTATTAAGAGAATGGATAAGTCAATTATGGTCACTGTTCAATTGAACATATTGTGGCTATTAAAAAATTAGGTAGATCTATCTGTGTATGCTAACAGAGTATCCATGATGTGGTGTTCAGTGAACAAAGCAAGTTGTATATATAGTAAAATTTTATCTTTATAAAAACACAAAACAAACAAGTCAGTATGGGTGTGCACGTGTTGTAAGTACATTTAGAAATTCTGGAAGGCCACATGCTACACTGTGCAATGGCTTCCTTCAGAGTGAGGAGGGCAGCTTGGAGGAGAACACATTAATTTTTACATCAAATACTTCTATATGTTTGCATTTTTAAAAAAACAATAAGTATGTGTTACTATTGTAATTTTAAAACCTGAGAAGAAACAAAAGACCAGTCAGGCACGGTGGCTCATACCTGTAATCCCAGCACTTTGGGAAGCTGAGGCCGGTGGATTACCTGAGGTCAGGAGTTTGAGAACAGCCTGGCCAACATGGTGAAATGCTGTCTCTATTAAAAATACAAAATTAACCTTATGTGGTGGCTGACATCTGTAATCCCAGATACTTGGGAGACTGAGGCAGGAGAATTGCTTGAACCCGGGAGGTGGAAGTTGCAGTGAGCTGAGATCGCGCCACTGCACTCCCACCTGGCTGACAAGAGTGAAACTCCATCTCCAAAAAAGAAAGAAAGAAACAAAGGACCAGACAGAGGCCTAATGCATTTAAAATTTTTTTTTGTTTTTTTTTTTGAAACTTGGTCTTGCTCTGTCATCTAGGCTGGAGTGCAGTGGTAGGACCATAGCTCATTGCACTCTCCAACTCCTGGTCTTGAGCCATCCTCCTCTGTCACCCTCCTGAGTATCTAGGAGTACAGGCAGGTGCCACCACACCTGCCTAATTTTTATTTATTTTTTGTAGAGATGGGGTCTTACTATGTTGCCCAGGCTGATCTTGAACTCCTGACTTAGAGCAATCCTTCTACCTCGGCCTCCTAAAGTCCTTGGATTATAGATGTAAGCCTCTGCACCTGGCTTTCTCTCTTCATTTTTTGCACACTTTTAGGTTCTAAAGCTTGTTTTAAAAATAGGGACTTAGTATTTTTAACATAATGCTTTGTGCTTTTGCATTTTGCTTCTATTTAGTTGCTTGGTGTTATTTGTTAAATCTGAAATTTTATAATTAAAAATGTTACCTTTGGTATTTATTGAATACTTGCAGTGGGTGCTCATTTTCAAATAAATATGTCCTGAATACTTACACTTAATATTTAGGTTGAAAAAGTGTCCTAGGCTTCTGAACTGATTTAGAACTTTATATGCCATGAGATGACAGTTGTAAAAGAGATCTAGATACACATTCAATAATAAATTTAATATTAACATTAGAAGCTAAATGTCACTAAGGGAGCTAGAACATTTATTTGATAACTGCTATTTGCCTAAACTTAAAGGATAACATTTTTAGTATTACAGACAATTAGTTATGTAATACTCACTAATAATGTTCAGCACTTTTAATCTTCAAAGCATTGTACACACTAGTTAATCCTTACAACACCCTTACAAATGTAGGTCGATATCATTATCCCTGATTTTGCAGGTGGGGAAATTGAGGCAGAGGTTAAATGATTTGGAGTAAGTTTGTCATAGCAGGATTAGAATGAAGGCATTTTTGGCTTAGAGCCCAGCATTCAGAACAGTAGAACCACACCTTTAGCGGACTTAATCTCTATGTACTTGATAAAACATTACTTCTCATTAAATCATATTGAGGTCATCTCTGCATTAAAATTCAGAACCAACGAGTTTGATCACTGTATAATCACTTTACACACACACACACACACACACACACACCATTTTCTCTTTCAAGGCTTTCTTGACACTATATTATCTTGGTCTGTCTTTTAAATTAACTCTTTATTGGAGAATTACCAGACTATCTATCTTTGACTTTATTTTTCTTCTGTGATCTTACTCAATGGCTTTCCTCTCTATTTAGAAAATTCCAAAGTAGTTTTTATGTAGTCCAGGCCTCTCCTGTATTTCTAGCTACCAGCTAGACATATCTACCCAGAGCATTTCCTTGTACCTTAATCTCCCACTGAGTCTAAAATTCAACTTATTAACAAAACTTGCTCTTCTTCTAGACTAACCTGTTTCTATGTGTGTTTCAATCCAAGTCCTGCCCTTGAAACTAGGATCAACTAGGTGGGAACAAGTCTGGGTAAGGGGTTCCTGGGAACTCGATGTGGCCAAGAAGAATAGTATTCATGGGTCCTTTGACAGGATGAAGAAGTTGAATCACAGTTTAAGAAGAAGAGCCAGAGTTACAAACTGAGGGGCAAGGCAGAAGTAAAACAGGAGACCACGTAGCCAGGTTAGTCGCTAGGAACATTGAGGTGTGTGGGTTCAGTAGTTGAGGCAGTCATTGTGAACAGATGGAATGCACTGGTACCCATTTACTGGGCACATGATGATGCAGGCATGCCTGTTCAGTGAAGGCATGGTCAAGGCAAGGGTCACTATATGAGCAGTAACCAGATCCCCATCCATTGATGGTCACTCCAGATTCTTCTCTCTTACTCCCTTACACTGCCTCTTACAAATCATCAGTGCCCATATGCTGTCGACTCTTTCTTTAAAAGATCACTTACATCCCTTTCTTTCGTTATATTCCAGCTGCCACCACCACAATTCAGGTCCTTGTTACTGAATATTAGTGTTATCCGTTCCTTTAATACCTTTCTAACAGATCACTCATATCAAACTTTCCTTCACTCCTCCAATATTTTACCCACCAGTTAATCTTCCAACAATAATTCTGATCTATTAATTATTCTTTTTAAAAATACCTTCCCAGATCAGAAACTTCATTATTCCTAATTAGCTACCTAGCAAATATAAAGTCCTAATTCCTGAGCTTGGCAAAGACTTCCTTATTATGGCCCTGATTTATCTCTTCTACCTGTGCATCAAACCAGATTGCTTATTATTCGTCAAATAAGCCTTGCATCTTTCTAATTTATACTTTTGGGTATTGTTCCCTCCTTTTTATCTATTTCCCTCTAGCAAAGTCTGACAATCCTCAAATGCCCTTTGAACCCCCCCAGCCCTTTGTGTATGTTACCAAATTAGCATTTACTACACACTTCGTATTGTTTTTGTGATTATTTTATCTGCTACCCTGATTATATGGTGTTTGATAGTAGAGGCCCATTCTATAAAACTTTGTATCTGTGACTCAGTAAACATATACATAAAGTGCTCAAATTGTGATATTTAATTGGTATTTAGATCTCATAAGGCCCTGTGAGGTACAAATGAGCCATTGTTTCTAGTACTCCATTCTTTGGGTACAATAGGTTAGTCCAAGCTTGAGGTCTCCTTATTTACCTTAGGTTCTTTGCAGTCTTCTGCTAATATACATCCATGTTAAATGTCTTATGGATGCCATGCTATCATTTATCCTTGTTATAACTACAGCAATATCTTCTATTTCTTAATTCTTTCTTTGCTATCATGTTTCACATTTGGGTTTTCTGTGCCCTCAAGCTTCCTGTCCTTCCCATGGCTGCCAAAATAGCTGACTTAAGAAACCGGGGAACTGCATAGCATACTTTACCCTGGCAGAGTACAGGTATTTTGCAGATTTATTCAGTGGCAAGTAATCTCTACTTCTAAAACATATATTTTATTTTTCAAAAGGAGATTATCAACAGTATAGTAGTGAAACTATTTCTATTTTGCATGTTACTTTCTCAAAATTTAGTCTATATGGTAAAATTATTCTTAAGACAAATAAATATTAATTTACTCTAATGTAACCCAAATTGGAGTGAAGGTATTAAAAATTGAAATTTTTTAAGGATGTAAGTATAGAGTGAAAAGGGGATTTCTAGAATTCTCACATCTCTGTCCTCAAAATTTGGGCAATCATAGATTGTCCCCTGTATAAAAAAGAGCAGTCATTCTAAATGTATGTGAAGCTCAATTTAAATCATGCTGTTTATTGTCTCATGTAGGAAGCTTGGATTCAAAATGGCCTTCTGAGACTGTCATCAATGTCTTATGTAATTAAAGAGGAAATTGTAAAAGTTAAAAAGGTGTTTAAAAATAAATGAAGTTACATTATAGGTGATTTTTTGTTTGGGTTTTTCATTCTACTATTTTCATTTGGATAATTCTTTTTCCGATTCAATATTTAATAGTTGGGCAACTTGCTATATATTTTATTCTTTCATTCTTTCATTAATTTCTCCCAGTACAGCTACTTTTATTACAGTTCTATGCCATGTGCATTGGGTTTTATTGCTCAGAGAAATGTACAAGGGCACTGAGTGGGGCAGCATTGCTCAGCTTACTTTGGTAGATGCCCCCTGACTATTTCACTACGTTTTTAATCCCTGCCCACACCCCCTTCTGAAAATGCAGAATCCAGCATTCTTCTGAAATTCTTTTCTTCTCTCCTTCAAAACAACTATTTATGCATGAATACAATATTTGAATAATACAAGCTGAGTCTTGACTACTTCCTCCAGGCGGATTTTTCAAACCAGAAAATTACCAGCATTCTTTTTAACTGGTGGCACACTTGAGTAAGATTCAAGATGTTTAGAGCTCTTTAAAAAACTTGTGTCTTTCAAAAAACCTGCATGACATATAATGCTTGAAGACTAAAAAGGATATTTATTTGGTCCTCTCCCACCTTGCCCATCTAGTTATTATTAAAGATTTTTACAAACTTGTTTTATTTACTCCATTAATTTTCTTTAGTTTTACCTGGTTTTCTTGGCAGATATTTGAAATTAAGGAAAAAAGAAGGATGAATAACCCACATTTGACTATCTTCCCCCTGTTCCCCCGCTAATGCATGACCACTTTCAAAGCCCCCTCCTTAATCACACAGATCTTGGGGAATCCACAAGAGTTGTGACATTTTGTTCACAAACCAGTCCAGTCATCTACTAATGGAAATTGGCCATTTTCTTCTCATCGATGTACCCACTACTTGCTAATTATTGCTGCTGTTTCTTCAGATGATATAGGCCACTCCTTGAACACCCATGTCTGCTTTTGCTGGATACAGATTCTGCTTTGTCTGTATACCACCACATTCACCATTCCTGCTTACTTTCTGCTGCACACCACTTCCTGCAGCCACTTCTCCGTTTCTTTTTTTTTTTTTTGAGATGGAGTCTCACTCTGTCGCCTAGGCTGGAGTGCAGTGGCGTGATCTTGACTCACTGCAATCTTTGCCTCCCGGGTTCCAGAGATTCTCCTGCCTCAGCCTCCCAAGTAGCTAGGATTACAGGTGCGTGCCACCATGCCCAGCTAATTTTTGTATTTTTAGTAGAGATGGGGTTTTGCCATGTAGGCCAGGCTGGTCTCGAACTCTTGGCCTCAAGTAATCCGCCTGCCTCAGCCTCCCAAAGTGCTGGGATTACAGGTGTGAGCCACTGCGCCTGGCCCGCTTCCCCATCCTTATATGATAGGTTCCCTGTGAGGTCACAAATGGGTCATTTTTAAAGTAGGAGAAGAATGTCTCTCTCCTTCTTTTGTCCTGTGCTTTTTAATGGGAAACTAGAGCAGTGTTGTTTGTACATCAGAGCATTTTGAGAAATACCTTGTACATTTTTCTCAGTCCTCCCACGACCATTGGACCTAGATATGGATCGTTGGGTGCTGAGCTGGAAGACAAGTCCAGGTCATAGACTCTATACTGTACTATGCTGAGGATTTCCCATGTTCAAAGGTAGAGAATTAATGGCTTGACTCTTGGCTTTGAAGCTCTTCACAGATCTCATTTTGCTTATTCTCCTTGAAACACTGTAATTTTTGATTAATTTAGGACTTTCAAACTTAGTGAAGATATGGGGAGTGGATCTATCAGTTTTTCAAGTAAAAGGTGTTTTTTCTGCCTCTTAGAAATAGCCAGTGCAGATTATAGTGAAAACTACACTACACTCTCCATTTCTGTTATCAGGAGGAAGTTTTGACAAATTATTACTAAATTGACTTAAACTGAAATACAGAATTTCAAGTGTTGTCTTCTTTTGATATGTAAGTAAAGGTGCAGTTTTTTGGTTTCATCTATAAAATTTTATCTATTTAATTTACATGATAAGACATTTTTATATAGCAACAAACAGCTAAACTTCAGCCTTGTCTTATGCAGATTGTCATAAATTAGTATTACTGGTATCTGAATAAAAACTAAATTGAGGAATATTTTTATTTTTCTAGTATAGTCTAGAAGTTGGTGACTTTTGATGCTCAGTGTCAGAGGAAGTATACACCTGTTTTACCATCTCTTTGCTTTCTTACTTGGAATGGAATATTAACCCATTTGCATGTCCTAATTCAAATACCTTCTCTTGTGTAGTAACTTCTCCACATCTGGATGTTTTTCCTTCATAAACCTACTGTTGTGCTTAGTACTTATTTATTTCATACTGTGAGATTACCATATAAGGTCAGAGATCATATTTATTATTTTTTTTCCGTACAAATTTGCGTAGTGATGGATATACTGAGTAACAGCAAGCAGCAACTACAGTGTTAAGGTAATTGAGTAAGTGTATCCTGAAAGCAGTCCTGATGGAGGTATTTTATTATACCCATTTTATAGCTGGGGACTCTTAGAAATAGAGAAGTTAGGTAATTAGTCCAAGTTAGCTACTAAGCTGAGAAATTAGAATAAGAAAACAGGCAGATTCTAGAATCCACCCATTAAGCTAAATAGATGCAAAATAAATATTTAATTCATTAACTGATGTTTTAAAACAAACATTCCAGTCCTCACATTTCCAAGTGAAAAGGCTGCAGTTTACTTATTCTAATACAGTAAGTATTTTAGTTAAGAAAAAAACAACTGTAAGATGACAATTCTAAAATAAGCTTCATAAAACTAACTGAAAGCAATTCCAAATAACACTGCATTGGAAACATTTTGAGTAATAGTAGGCTCACTAGAGTCACTTCCAAAATGACAACTCTGAAAGATAATACTCAGTTGAACTGAAAAATTAGTAACTAGTTTAATATCCCTTTTTCTCTACTGCTTGCTGATAATGAACTGCATTTTTTCTCTTAGTAATGCAGTCCACTAGCTTTCCAACTCCATACCTGTATACAATGGCAGCCAGCATCTAGGCACAGCAGAGCAGATCTGGGGATTGAGGGGTTCCTCATTTTATCTCTTACCTTTAAAGGCATTTAATGCACGGAAGAAAGTAAATTCAGATCAACCCAAACTTTACTATCGTAGCCTGTTTCCTCCTTACCCTTTCCTACTTCACCTTTCTATCACTATCCACTGTGCACTTTAATCTACTGTCATACTTGGGTCATGCCATCTTTTTTTTTTTTTTTGAGACGGAGTCTCGCTCTGTCGCCCAGGCTAGAGTGCAGTGGCAGTGATCTCGGCACACTGCAAGCTCCGCCTCCCGCGTTCACGCCATTCTCCTGCCTCAGCCTCCCCAGTGGCTGTGACTACAGGCGCCCGCCACCACGCCCGGCTAATTTTTTGTATTTTTAGTAGAGACGGGGTTTCACCGTGTTAGCCAGGATGGTCTTGATCTCCTGACCCTGTGATCCGCCCGCCTCGGCCTTCCAAAGTACTGGGATTACAGGCGTGAGCCACCGCGCCCGGCCGGGTCACGCCATCTTTGCATCTATATATACTCCCTCCCACAACTCTGTCTACCCCAATACAGTAGAGTACTGTGGTTGCAAACAGACTCCCGAGCTAGTCTGTGTAGATCCAAAGCCTGCCTCCACCACCTGCTAGCTATGTTACCACTCTGTGTCTAAGTTTCCTCATTACAGGAATACTGATGGTATTACCTCAAAGAGTAGCTATGAGGATTAAGAGAGTTAATACATGTAAAATGTTTGGAACAAGTAAGTGTTATCACCATCATTTTCTTCCTCATCTTTTTCTCCATCATCATCATCATCATCGTCATCATCTTCATCATCATCATCATCATCATCATCATCATCATCATCATCTGGTGAAATCCTATCCTTCTTTGAGGACCCACTAACATTTCACAACTTCTCTGAGCTTTCTTATAGCCCAGCTGTTCAGGCAGCATTGGGCCCCTCTTGTGTGCTGCCACATTTTTCGCTCTGCCATTTCAGTCCGTAGCATACTGTATCTCATTAGTTCAACATGCATCTGTTTCTTGATTGTAAGTGCATTGAGATCAAATAAATGTAAGGATGAAGGGCGGGCCGAGGAAGTTTGTACTATGTCTGAAATTATTTTGGATTATCACTCATATGGATATTATGGGAAATATTTTTAGTCACTCCTAATGTTAAAGAAGCTGAAGGATTTTTCCTCCATTAAAATATGTCTTAAAATATTTTTCAAACTTTGTCATTTGGAAGTTTACTGGAAAGAACATTTCTTTCATGATTCTATAAAGAAAATGTCCACAGTTTAAATTATTGTATATATTTCTAATATGTAGTATAACATACAGTATAGTACTATATGTACTTCCAAGCAAACATTTGAAAATTATATAAATTCCTTTCAAACTTTTGTAAAATGTTGACCTTTTTTCTAATGCAGACTAGCCTTCTCCCAATCAGTCTAAATCAATGAGGTAGTACTTGATTAAAAGAAAAAAAGTATTCATAGTTACTTCCATCCCTAGCCCCTGCTAGGGGGAAGACAGGATGTATATTATTACCATTTTGTTTTTTCAAAAAAAACCCCATAGAATAAAATATCTGGATCCATCATGACATGCAGATTAACATACTAAGTTGAATGCTAATGTGGTTTCAGAGTTTACTTTTAAGTAATTATGTTTCTTATAATAGTAACTATATACCATTTACCTTGCAAATTCCACTTTAATTAGCCTGTTTGTATGTAGGATATTGTAAATATTTGCTTTATATACAAAAAATGCACCACAAAATGTGCTCGTACTTAATAACTACCAACAGATGTTTCCTTTCCTTAAAATAAAACTTAAAAAAATGCTTAAATACTAAATAATTCTAAATATACTCAGAGCCTTAACCAAACATATGCTATTGAAAACCCAAATACTATATATATTCTTCTTACCACATTTCTCAATGTGATGACATACTAAATCCAGGAAAAGAAGTGTATTTTTCCTCTTTCTAGAGTTTATTTCTGGATGGTTAACCAAGGATACACTAGAGCATGTTTATTCTAATGGACCATATTTCAAATAACAGTTGTGGCGAATGATTCTTTTTACTATTTCTAAGGTATCTTGGTTTTATTGGCAATAGAAGATAATTAATTGGCACCTCTTTTTAATTATTTTTTAAACAGGACAGAGATTCCTTCTGCCATCAGATGTCTTTCTGCTTGACTGAACTGCACCTGTGGTCTTTGAAGAATACCTTACACATTGCGGGTAAATGAGCTCTGGATTAATTTCAATATTTTTCAAATATGTTACACCATTATAAATAAGTACTAGCAAAGGTTAGAGCCTGAATTCTCCAGCTGGAGTTGCATTCTTTCTTTATTCTTAATGAAAAATTGGTTAATGGAAAATAATTCCTTTTAATTACTCTTACTAACTTAATATTTGCAGCTTGAGTTAGGTTTTCAGTTTTGAAAATTAATCTTACTGGCTTAATGTTTGTTCTCTCTTAAGATACACATGAGCCTGGGAGGTTGACGCTGCAGTGAGCCAAGATCGTGTCACTGTGCTCTAGCCCAGGTGACAGAGTGAGACCCTGTCTCTAAAATAATAAATAAATAATAAAATTTATTGAACTGTAAAAAAAAAAAGATACATGTTCAGTTTTTTTTCTGGGATTCTTCATAATAACATTTATATTCATAAATATGTACAGGATTGCTAATGGTAAAGGCATTTCTATTTGATATTAAAATAACATTTCAAACATAGCTAAGATATACGATTATTTTCATGTTTTTTGTTTTTCACAATTTTGGGGGGGAGAATAATATGTGTGTTTTAACAATGCTTATTAACATAGGATACAGTATACTTTATAAGAAATATCTTTATAAAAATCTTTATACAAAGTAACACTTGTATTTAGGAGAATATTATTTATATCTTTTAAGCATCATTACTAAGAAAATGATTTACCTTACAAAGTATTGTTTCTTCATATCAAATACAGAATTAAGGATGACTGTGATATTTTCATCAAGTTTATCTGCTTTAAAATGTATAAAGATTGAAATTTCAGTAAAAGTAGATTTAACATTTGTTTTCTTCCTCCTAAAACTCTTCTAAGATGCCAATAAAGGAATAAAAATAAAGAAGGTATAAACCCTTTCGACAGAGGGGACAACTGAAATTGGACAAATTTTGGAAGATGGGAGGGAAAGAGGAATTAGCAGAGCTGAAAAACCTGAATATAAATTGCCTGCAGAGGAGAGTTCCAATGACAGCCAATTTATGACTCAAAATTCTGGAAAGATACAGAAATTTGAGGAGCCAGATATTGTAGAAGATGGTATGTGTCATGAGAGTGCCAGTAAAGGGACATGAAAGTTTGCAGAAAAAGTTGTGAGATACCTTTCATGCTGTGGAAATATTTAATTAAGGATGCTCTAAAGTTGGGAACACCAGGGGCAGTAGAAGAAGACCTGCTGAACTGAAAACAGGCATGAGATGGAAGGAAGCCTACATACTGATGGGTGAGGTCTTCTTAATCCCACTTGGTTCTGAGAATGTCATACCTATTTGCACTTTCCAAGAAAGAAGGAGCTTGAGATATTCCTCTCTGGAATGACTGCATGACCCTAGAAAGAAGACCTATGTACATAGATGTTTGAGGGAGTCCTTTGGTGAAATACCCCGGTCCTTGGCTTATCAGTGAAGCCCACCAGTTGGCAAACTCTATTTGTGTACACAGGGCTTCCAATCAGTTTTTTAGTGCCTCACTTGTAAATACAAACAGAGAACTAAGGATCACTAGATATTTGAGGAATATCTTCAACAGGAAAGAAAACAAAATGAATAGGTGAATGGATCTCTGAAGAAACAGAGATAATGTAGGAAGGGAGGAAAAAAGTACAACAGAGACCTAAGGAAAAATACTAAATCCATGAAGCAAGAAACAAAAACAAAAGCTTCAGAAAACATTTGAAGTTATACAGGTCTCTTGGAAATTAAAAATATGTTGCAGAAAAAATTCAAAATTCAAAAGTGTAAAAGAAATCTCAGAAAATAGAAAAAAGAAATCCCAAAGTGGATTTATTTTACTGCTGGTGGAAATCTTTAATTGAAATGTTTTCTTCTTTAATCATAATTGCCCATTTTTCATCTTATTCCCTTATTCTCATATATCTAGGTTTTATGCTTCTTTGAGATGGTCAGTCTTTTAATCGCTTGACATTCTCCTAGTTCATTGGGCCTTCTTCACTTAACTTCCTACCCAGCTTGGACCCCATGGTTGGAAGTTTGAGCTATTCCATCTTCATCCCCTTTTACCCCTCGTCCTCTGTCCGTGCCCAGCAAATTCCTTCCCTGCCCCTTCATGTGTCCTCAAGTTTTCTGTCCCTGTTCCTTCTATTCTGAGTCAGTGAATGGTTTTTAGAGAAGAATCACACAGTGGTGCACAGTAGCCCCATGAGAATAGTCTTCAATCCCAACTGCATTTTTGCAGGGCCTACCCATTCTCTCTATTGAGACATTCTTCTATTTAACCTTTTGTGACTCCTACTTCTTTAGGGCTCAGCTTTATTAAGTCACTTAGAGAAGCCTTTCCTGCTATCTAGACTAAATTAGTAACCCTGTTAATGTGCTCTTATTATGCTTAATGTTTATTTTTTAAATGTTTGAAATAATCACAAACTTATAGAAAAATTGTCAGTCAGAGAATTTTTTTTCTTGAACCATTTGAGAGTTGTAGCCTGATGCTTTATCACCTCCAAATACATTCATATATATGTCCTACAAAAAGGATTTTGTCCTGCATTACTGTATAGCCATTGAAATCAGGAAATTAACAATGATGTACTTCAGTCTAAATGGACCAGTTCACCAATTGTCCCATCATTGTTCCTTTTTTAGGAAAAGGATTTTGTTCACAGTAACACATTGCATTGTTATCATGTTTCTTTAGTGTCCTTCATTCTGGGTTATCCTTCATCCTTCTTCTTTTTTTTTTTAAACTTTCATGACCTTAACATTTTTGAAGATATTAGGCCAGTTATTGTGTAGGATGATTGTAAATTTGGTTATATTTGAAATTTCCTCACAATTAGATTCAGGTTATGCATTTCAATGCATCCTATCAGGTGGTGCATAATTTCAATTTGTCTCTTTCCTGATGATATTCATGATTACCTGATAAGATAGTGTCTGCTAGGCTTCTCCACTGCAAAGTTACTTTCTTCTTTATGATTAGTAAGTATTTCATAGGGGAGTACCTTGAAGTTATGTAAATATTCTGTTCCTCATCACGCTTTAAATATATTATTATATATGATCAATTTATTTTATCTCTGTGGACTCAAGTTTTCCACTTTTTGGAGTTGTTATAGTCATATCATTATTTTATTTTATTTCATTATGTATTTTGATGTTTAAATTGTCCCTGATGTGGCCAGAGGGACCCTCTTCAAGCTGGCTTCTCTGTCTTTTTGACATGTCCCTGTCAAAATCTGAGTACTTTAATTCTTTCTGGTACAAGAAATGTTCCAGATTCATGTTGTAATTTCCTTTCCCTAGCCTAGGAATCAGTCACTTCTCTAAGGAGCTTTGTTCCTTTTAGAGGGCAAGGGTGTCTAGAAGCCAAGTTCTGCTTTAGGTGCACTCATTATTGGACTATTGCTACTCCCAGGGCCTCTCAGTGGACAGAGCTTGCAGAATGTATGTGTGTATGTATACACACATATTTACATCCACATTTATTTCTGTATCTATCTCTCTATATTGAAACCATGAGTTCACACTGGTACATCTCATTCCTATCTACCACCATAGGGTTCATTCTAATTTTCTCCCTTTCCGTATTTGTATTTTTCTTCTCAGACAATGGGAAACCTGGAGCTCCCCTATTTTTTATTTATTGACTTATCACTCACCCTGTTTGCAGTCAATCCGCTATCTCTGTGGCTACTGCCTCCCCTGTATGGATACCCTTCTCACCCCATGTGGGATTTGATATACCATGTTGGGCTGCCCCCGTATGTAAATGTCCTCCTTACCTTGTTTAGCCTCTAATACCCCACACCAGGCTGTTGTTTCATGTGAGTGTTCTTACCCTGCTGGAGTTCTAACACACCATGTCAGGCTGACTCTCTGAATGGACACCTTCCCCATCCAGCTCTGGTACCCACTGTAGGGCAAGTTTTCTTAACTGGATGCTCACCTTATTATGCTTGTGTTTTGACAGTCCCACTCTGGGCCAGATGCAGTAGGTCAGACTTGTGCACATAATTCAGGATTCTTTATGATCTTCATAGTTCTATTCTAGAGTTGTGATATATATTTGGATGTATGGAATGATGGGTATAATTATAGGTGGAATATTTTAATAGAGATATTGTCTGCATACGTAGTGCCTGTGGTTCTTAGATTAAAAAAAAGCCTTTTTATTGAAGTATAATGTATGTACTGAAAAGTGTAAAGATCATAAGATTATGTTGTGAACCATCAGAATGTGAAAGCACCCATAAAATCACCATCCAGGACAACAAATAAAATATCAGTATCCAAGAAGTCCTACTCATGATTTTTCGCAATAAATCCTTATTGGATATATTCAGTCTAACCAGTAGACATAAACTGCATTCTTTAAAATTGTATGCCTATACTAATGGCATGATGAATAAAATAGAGCTTTAACAAGTACACGCAATTGACTATTTTGAAAGACTATATTTGAAAAGTTAATTATAGCAGTAATACTTTTTTTGAAGTTTTATCATTCAGTTTGAGAAAGTCTGGAGCAGTCAGTCACTAGGGGGCAGCCTGTACTGCTTCCTCCTCTTTAGAAACAGTTGTATACTCTTTATCCTTATGTTAGTAACTGAGAATTATTTTGCATGGAAGAAAACAAATGTTCCTTCAATGAAAGAAATATTTTATTATTCATAGATATGAAGAAAATGGACAAAATTATTTTGTTCTCTTATATTTAAATTGGAATAATTCCTTGGTTAAATGAATCTTGACATCCGGGAAGCCCAGCTTTGCTTCTTAGGTAGCCCCAGCAAAGTGTCCGAATTTAGGTTTAGAAGGGGATTTCCCTGTCTAAACAAGTTTCGGATAATAATTTATCCAAACCTTCCTCTAATCTTACTTTTCTCTTCTGCGGATTTCTCCCAAGTGCTGTAGGATAAGAACTAGACTCTTGAGCTAAATTGGAGAAAAGAAAACCACAGCTCAGACTCCAACAGGGCATTTTCTTCCATCCACTGATTTCATTTGGCATTGCTTAGTGGCAGTTCCTTTTGGTAGCACCCTGTGAAGAATATCAGAGGATGTGTGAAAGAGAAAACTTGGTCTTTCTTGATTTCAGTTCTTTACTAATCTTTTTCTCATGCCATTCTAGTTTTGTGTAAATCTTTTCTCATTAGATTGATAAACTTTCCAGTTTCTGCATATCTCTAGAATAGATGAACTCATCTCCAGATGCTTTTGAGCCATTTTATTTCTAGTAACATAAGGAGACTGTTTCTGCTTTTCTCCCTATCCTTCCCCTAATATAGTATGGCTTGGCTTCTTATTCTCTGGGACTTTTAAATCATAATTTAATGTTATTTCTCCTTTCTATAGATAGAGACATTGGGATCTACCAGTATTATGACAAGAAAGATCCACCAGGTAAAGTACCTATTCTGTGCAATTAATTTTTATTAACTAAATATTCTAAACCATGAAATACTGACCATTAAAAGCTGTCTTCTTATGAGCTTTAGATACATTCTAGAATTTTAAGAAAAGTCCTTTCAGTTCTTTAGAAAAATGCTGAGGTTGATATCTATCTGTTCTATATAAAATAAAGTAGTATCGAGAAAATGCTGTAGAAAGACATGAAAATTTTCATTTTACTGCTGATCAGGCTGATAACAGGGCAGTCTATTCACGTTTATTTATCAGTGTCCCAGTAGAGGGCATTGTTAATGCATGGGTCCTACTGATGCTGGCCTCCTGAATCTTCACCTGATATCTGAAATAGGCATTTCTGAGTGAATGATCAATTTTCTTTATCTGATTAATCCTGCTAATCCCAGAAGTTTTATGATGGGCCAAAAGGTCTTTCTAGCTAGAGTTACTTCCTGTTTTGGTCTCCGTTGAAGTGGGCTTGTGTGAGCATCCTGTGTGCTTAGCTTAGTGGTTAATAGGCTGACTTCATGGTTCTGATGACAGACTGAAGCAGATTCTGTTCTGGGCTCTGTTGCAGTTCTCTTTCCTATCTGATCAGATTGGAAGCTCAGGATATTGGTCCACCTGTTGTGCCCTTTCACTGCAAATTTAGGAAATATCTCTATGAAATGGAAACATCCAAATTATGGCATTTTTTTCAACTGTCCTTTTAGAACCTAAGCATAATTTATTAATCTCAGTAATGCACGTAATGTTAATAATACCTTATACGTGTACATATTAAAATACAAGGCATTATAATAAAAATAAATTCTACTTTTGTTTTTTTCTTTCTATCCCTACTGCCACAATATCAGCGACAGAACATGGTAACTTAGAAGAGAAGCAGAAGCTGGCAGAGTGTAAGCTTACTTTATATTTTTTGGAATTATTATAAAACTGGAAAGTTCAGTATTATAAAATATTCATCTGGAACAAAGAGGAAACATTATTCCCTCCAAATTTCTTAAATTCCTATTACTTAGGAATATAAACATATAAGTAACAATTGTATTTGTCAGGCCTTTCTAATTTAGATCGTTGAAATCTCTATTCAATTTTGATAAAATGTATGTTTATATAAACATAAAATTTCATAATGAACTATGTATTAGTTAGTATATTTAGGATAATTATACCAAGCTTAAATTCTGATAGTAACATTTAATTATACATACTTTGCCTAAATTGTTGACATGTCTTACCCATTTTTAAGAAAATAATATTTGTAATATCAGTATTAGCATTTTATTCACTCTAGTCTTTTCTGATCTCCAGTATATAAGTATGTTGTATATATTACGGCAACAATGTAATACGGTTTTAATGACATAGAATTAAACATACATTAAGATTTTTTTGGATTATAGTTAGAGCTGAAAATCCCATTTGTTCTCTTGTTTTTTAAATGATTGAACTGACATTTAATTTTAAAAAATAATGTATTTGTAGCTGCAACGCAGATTTAAAAATTTGCATATACGTTCTACATCAAAATTGTTTATAGACCCAAATTCATTTGCTTAAATAAGATGTATAGCAATTCTACTCTCAAATTTAAGTATCTATGTATACTATATATATGTATATGTACATACAACACACATATAAGCACAAATACAGATACAACTCTTGTTTAGAATTATTAATGAGGAGAATACAAAGATGAATTCATTTTTCTGATAAAATAGACATGTTTAACATTTTAAAATTATTTTAAACAGAACTATTTTTAATTTATTTTAGGCTAACATGATGACTCTACTAAATAATTTTATCTTTCAATTAAATTTATTTAAAGCAAAACGAAGGCTTATCATTATTCAATTGTGGTGTATACTTTAAAGATAACTGTTTTAAATTAAAAAGAGCACTATTAGGGCCTAATTTGTTAAAACTTGGATTTCCCTCAGATTTTTCCATAGTTTTAAAGTGTGGAGCTTTAATGCTTAACTTCATATATTTTTATGTACAGTTTTATTTTTTATTTCTTTTCATTTTATTTTATTTCTTTGCTCATTATATTCATTTACTCATGATAATTTTTTTTTTTTAGGTCTGAGTAGGTTACTTGTAGAATTTGGAATTTCTTTTGGATTGAACATTTAATTATTTACATGAAAAAGTTAGTAAAGAGTACGTCATTTACCATGAATTACTAGATTCACAACCCTAGCAAACTTTCCCAGGGATTCTCCAAGCCTTGTTGGTTGTCATCGTAAAATTATGATTAGGGAGATTGTTTTGTGGTAAAAATCCTGTTCCTATGACAAAGCCTCTCATAAGGCTGTCATTTGATGATGGAAATGAAGCCCACTTCCTCTCGATTATAGAGGTGTTTTATTTTAATCTTCGTAAGGCACACTGCTAAGCAGAATTTCCTTTTTAAATCTTGTTTAACTAACTGTAGTACATGTTTTATTTGCCAGCACGAGATTATCCTTGGACGCTCAAAAACAGACGCCCAGAAAAACTCCGAGACTCGCTCAAAGAGTTGGAGGTATCTTTCAAAAAGTTTCAAAAATGGCAACAAACAAATCTGTTTTTAAAACATCTTTCAACAGCTTTAATTTTCATAAAGGATCAACTCTCATGGTGATGATAGCTTTGCTTTTGTCCAGTGATGAGTTCCAAAACAGTTGCATCTTTGTGTGGCATGTTGATCTTTTTTTGCTTGCAAATCAGAGGCACTTTAACTGATAATGACAATGTGTACAGCCAACTACGCTCTCTCTTTTTCTGTTGTACTTCAGGAGCTGATGCAAAACAGTCGGTGTGTGCTGAGCAAATGGAAGAACAAATATGTCTGTCAGGTAAAATGATTTGACAAGCCTTTGCAGTGTTTAACCAATGGAGCTGAAAACTATGTAGTAATTGGTATTCTTGTGTTATGTTAGGTAATGGACAAAAACTTTTTTAGCAGTGGTTATTTCATAGTTTGAATTCTAGTTGTTCTAGAGCTAACATTAGACAGATTGACACAGGCCACCAGGCTCATTAATCAGTATTAATCAGTATAGTTGTATTGACATACAAACACTAATAAAAATCTTTTCATATTGTATTTTTTTGTTTGAAGTTGTCTGAATGTTGTAGTAGATGTTTGCTGGCATAGATTTAATAATATTTTTGAGTGAAGATGGAACCACAGGGCAAAAGACTTTTTGGCATACTACTCTTGTAAGCATTTGTGAATATCATTGCTTATGCAAATCAACAAGCCGACTACATACAGTTAGACCCATCATAACAAGACATTTAGTCTTACTTTTTGAACCCTGTAAGCTGTGCTGTTTACTATGGTAGCCACTAGTCATATGTGGCTGAATAATTAAATAAAATAAATTCAGTTCTTCAGTTGCACTACCCGCATTTAAGTGTTCAATAGCCACATGTTATCATATTGGACAGTGCAGATACAGAACATTTCCATCTCAGACAGTTCTATTGGACAATAGTGTTAAGGCCTAGACAAGTGATCTAAGTATTGAATGGGTAGATTCAGAACATAATAATTAGTGTACACTGATTACAAGATAATGACAAATGCTTTAGCTTTGCTGATAGGCTTGAAAAGTACTATATGCCTAGAAAAATTTAACATACTTGTGATAAAAAGAATAATTATTAGTCATCTGTGGAATTGAAGTTGCATTAGTTCTAATAATAATTGTAACTGATGTGTGGAATCAAGTATTCCTATATTAATTTAAATTCTTTTTTACAATGTGATTTATTTTGTGTAATCATTCTGTTTGTAGTTTAGGCCCATGGTTCTATTCATAAAGCTATAACATCAAATTTGTAGCAATTATAAACAGATCTTAATCTACTATTTGAATATATACTATCATTTTTGTGGATTCTAGTTTTTCCTCATTTTTTTGTCTAGTCTACCTTTACTCATGGAGGCAACTATTTAGTTACCTTCTCAACTGGCATAAATTTTTATTTTTCAGAGATCGTTTACAAGGGTAAATTAGCATTTTGAGAATTATAATACTTCTTAAATTTGCCTTAGGATACTATTAAAAAGGATGGCATTTAAAAAAATTATAGCTTATTTGCATAATAGTACATTTCAATCAGACTTTAAAACTTGAATACAAAATACGCTCCAGAAAGTTTCAAACTTAGTACAACTCAAACTTTTAGTTTGTAATGCCTTTACTCACGTTAAAAACAGGCTCAGATTTATTTGACCAGAGGGCCAGCCTGCCAACTATAATAAGAGGCATGTCTCATGGCCTCCACCCTTACCCATCACACAGGGTAAATTGGAACATGTCGGGCATCTTAAAATATGCAGTGGAGCATCCCAAAAGACAATCCTTTTTAGATAGAGTTTAATGAATTTTAATTTAATAGTAATTTTGTGTGTGTGTCTGATGAAGGGATGTCTGCAGAAGACTGTCCCTCACTATTACATTAATTCAACTCAGAAAGGGAATTTTCATGATAATTACTTTTGTAATTTACAGTAATCTAATTGGTTAATTAGGCTGGTGTACCAATGAATCTGCTTTTAACATTTCTAATAGGACTTATCTTTTTTTGTTGTTCTGTTATATTCTGTGCTTCATTTCTATGATTATAAAGATATTTCTAAAATAGACCTTATACTCTCAGCACATTCTTGATGTGATATATTTTAACAAGATAACTTCACCTCCACCCTGCCCACAGGTCTAGGGTAGTCTTCACATATTTAAAGTCTTTGAGAGACCTCCTAACATTATCCCTTCACTTCTTCAGTTTCTAGTTAAGACTGTTAGCTCGTTCTTCTAAAAATCTATGTATGTTCTATTTCAAAAGATCTCTGGTATCACAATAAATTAAAATTTTGATGTTCAAGCTACATTATTAGCTTAAGGAAATGACCCCCTTAGCCCTTTTAGTTAAATTTTTGTTAAATTTTTCTTAGTTATAAAGTAAGTAAACCACCTCAACAGGCTCCCCAAGGGACCTCCTTTTGTGCACATATCCAGTATGGTGGTTCCAGAGATAACATGTCAGCTGACTGCAACATAATGCTCTATAACTCTTAGAAAAGGAGTGAAAAAGTTCATCAACATCTTCATGCTAACACGTTTGGATGCTCAGTCTTTTAATTTGGCTACTCCTCTGCTAATGTATGTCATTTTCTCCCAAGAAGTGGTAAATTTAGGATTTACGAATTTATTTTAGTTGTCATCCCTTACCGCTTTAAAAAGTCCAATTGTTTAAAAATGAGCCAGTCAACCACAGCAACATAAGATTTCAGAGGATGCAATCTCAGGTTGGATCTTTCTCTGTGTCAAACAATGAGGATTTATAGGTTTTCATCATTTACCAAAGCTTAGTTGATGTTGTCAATCCAATGATCTGCACATTGTACCATTTAAAAACTAATTCCCATCACCTATAAATTCAGAATGATTTTATTTCTTTTTTTTTTTGGAGGGTAGTAGTTTGTTTTATGTTTCAGGATGTTTACTTATTTTTTCTCCTGTTTTTATTTTTTAATTTTATTTTTGTTTTTTATTTCCATAGGTTTTTGGGGGAACAGGTGGTGTTTAGTTACATGAATAAGTTCTTTAGTGGTGATTTCTGAGATTTTGGTGCACCCATCACCCGAGCAGTATTCACTGTATCCTATTTGTAGTCTTTTATCCCTCACCCACCTCCCACCCTTTTCTCTGAGTCCCCAAAGTCTATTGTATCATTCTTATGCCTTTGCATCCTCACATCAAACTCCCACTTATGAGTGAGAACATACAGTGTCTGGTTTTCCATTCCTGAGTTACTTCCCTTAGAATAATGGTCTGCAATTCCATCTAAATTGCTGTGAATGCCATTATTTCATTCCTTTTTTATGGCTGAGTAGTATTCCATAGTATATATTTACCACAATTTCTTTATTCACTTGTTGATTGATGGGCATTTGGGCTGGTTCCATATTTTTGCAGTTGTGAATTGTGCTGCTGCAAACATGCATGGGCAAGTATCTTTTTCGTATAATGACTTATTTTCATCTCGGTAGATACCTAGTAGTGGGATTGCTGGATCAGATGGTAGTTCCACTTTTAGTTCTTTAAGGAATCTCCACACTGTTTTCCATAGTAGTTATACTAGTTTACATTTTCACCAGCAGTGTAAAAGTGTTTCCTTTTCACCACATCCCCACTAAATCTATTATTATTTTTATTTTTTGATTATGGCCATTCTTGCAGGAGTAAGGTGGTATATTGCATTGTGGTTTTGATTTGCATTTCCCTGATCATTAGTAATGTTGAGCATTTTTTCATGTGTTTGCTGGCCATTTGTATATCTTCTTTTGAAAATTGTCCATTCATGTCCTTAACCCACTTTTTTTATGGGATTGTTTGTTTTTTTTCTTACTGATTTGTTTGAGTTCATTGTAGATTCTGGATATTAGTCCTTTGTCAGATGTATAGATTGTGAAGATTTTCTCCCACTCTGTGGGTTGTCTCTTTACTCTGCTGACTGTTCCTTTTGCTGTGCAGAAGCTCTTTAGTTTAATTACGTCCCAGCTATTTATCTTTGTTGTTATTGCATTTGCTTTTGGTTTCTTGGTCATGAAATCCTTGCCTAAGCCAATGTCTAGAGGGGTTTTTCCAATGTTATCTTCTAGAATTTTTATAGTTTCAGGTCTTAGGTGTAAGTCCTTAATCCATCTTAGGTTGATTTTTGTATAAGGTGAGAGAAGAGGATCCAGTTTCATTCTTCTACATGTGGCTTGCCAGTTATCCCAGTACCATTTGTTGAATAGGGTGTCTTTTCCCCACTGTATGTTTTTGTTTGCTTTGTCAGAGATCAGTTGGCTGTAAGTATTTGGGTTTATTTCTGGGTTCTCTATTCTGTTCCATTGGTCTATGTGCCTATTTTTATACCAGCACTATGCTGTTTTGGTAACCATGGCCTTGTATTATAGTTTGAAGTCGGGAAATGTGATGCCCCCAGATTTGTTCTTTTTGCTTAGTCTTGCTTTGGCTATGCGGGCCCTTTTTTGGTTCCATATGAATTTTAGGATTGTTTTTTCTAGTTCTGTGAAGAATGATGGTGGTATTTGATGGGAATTACATTGAATTTGTAGACTGCTTTTGGCAGTATGGCCATTTTTACAATATTGATTCTACCCATCCATGAGCATGGGATGTATTTCCATTTGTTTGTGTGATCTGTTATTTCTTTCAGCAGTGTTTTGTAGTTTTCCTTGTAGAGATCTCTCACTTCCTTGGTTAGGTATATATCTAAGTATTTTTTTCTTTTGCAGCTATTGTAAAAGGGGTTGAGTTCTTGATTTTATTCTCAGCTTGGTAGCTGTTTGGCTACTGATAATAGCAGGGCTACTGATTTGTATACATTAATTTTCTATCCTGAAGCTTTACTGAATTAGTTTATCGTTCTAGGAGCTTTTTGGAGGAGTCTTTAGGGTTTTCAAGGTAAACGATTGTATCATCAGCAAACAGTGACACCTTGACTTCCTCTTTACCCATTTGGATGCCCTTGATTTGTTGCTCTTGTCTGATTGCTCTGGCTGGGACTTCCAGTACTATGTTGAATAGAAGTGTTGAGGGTCAGCATCCTTGTCTTGTTCCACTTCTCAGGGGAAGTGCTTTCAACCTTTCCCCATTCAGTATTATGTTGGCTGTGGGTTTGTCGTAGATGGCTTTTGTTACATTAAGGTATGTCCCTTCTATGCCAATTTTGCTGAGGGTTTTGTCAAATGCTTTTTCTGCATCTATTGAGATGATCATGTGATTTTTGTTTTTAATTCTGTTTATGCAGTGTATCACATTTATTGAATTGAGTATGTTAAATTATCCTTGCATCCCTGGTATGAAACCCACTTGCTCATGGTGGATTATCTTGTGATGTGTTGTTGGATTCAGTTAGCTAGTATTTTGTTAAGGATTTTTGCATCTATATTCATCAGGAATATTGGTCTGTAGTGTTCTTTTTTTTGTTATGTCCTTTCCTGGTTTTGGTATTAGGGTGATACTGGCTTCATAGAATGATTTAGGGAGGATTTCCTCTTTATCTTGTGGAACAGTGTCAATAGGATTGGTACCAATTCTTCTTTGAATATCTGATAGAATTCAGCTGTGAATTTGTCTGGTCCTGGACTTTTTCTTGTTGGCAATTTTTTATATTACCATTTCAGCCTTGCTGCCTGTTACTGGTCTGTTCAGAGTTTCTATTTCTTCCTGGTTTAGTCTAGGAAGGTTGTATATTTCCAGGAATTTATCCGTCTCTTCTAGGTTTTCTAGTTTATGGGCATAAAGGTGTTCATAGTAGCCTTGAATGATTTTTTTTTGTATTTCTGTGGTATTGGTTGTAATATCTCCCATTTTGAACTTATTTTGATCATCTCTCTTCTTTTCTTGGTTAATCTTGCCAACGGTCTATCAATTTTATTTATCTTTTCAAAGAACTGGCTTTTTGTTTCATTTATCGTGTGTGTTTTTGTTGTTGTTGTTTGTTTGTTTCAGTTTCATGTAGTTCTGCTCTGATCTTTGTTATTTCTTTTCTTCTGCTTGGGTTTGGTTTGTTCTTGTTTCTCTAGTTCCTTGAAGTGTGACCTTAGATTGTTTGTGCTCTTTCAGACATTTTGATGTATGCATTTAAGGCTATGAACTTTCCTCTTAGCACCATCTTTGCTGTATCCCAGAGGTTTTGATAGGCTATGTCACTATTATGGTTCAATTCAAAGAATTTTTAAATTTCCATCTTGATTTCATTGTTGACCCAACAATCTTTCAGGAGCAGGTTATTTAATTTCCATGTATTTGCATGGTTTTGAGGGTTCCTTTTGGAGTTTTATTCTACTGTGGTCTGAGAGAGTACTTGATATAATTTCAGTTTTCTTAAATTTACTGAGACTTATTTTGTGGCCTATCCTATGGTCTGTCTTGGAGAAAGTTCCATATGCTGATGAATAGAATGTATATTCTGCAGTTGTTGGATGGAATGTTTTGTAAATATCTGTTAAATCCATTTTTTTCTAGGGTATAGCTTAAATCCATTGTTTCTTTTTTGACTTGGTCTTGATGACCTGTCTAGTGCTGTCAGTGGAGTATTGAAATCCCCTGCTAATACTGTGTTGCTGTCTATCTAATTTCTTAGGTCTAATAGTAATTGTTTTATAAATTTGGGGCCTCCAGTGTTAGGTGCATATATGTTTAGGATTGTGATATTTTCCTGTTGGACAAGTCATTTTATCATTATATAATGTCACTCTTTGTCTCTTCTGTGCTGTGTCTGCACTCCCAGTTCACCCCCTCCCTTGAGTTCTGTCCAGCAAACTTCACATTCACATTTGGTTGAAATTGTTACAAAGTTGAGTTGGAAGTTTCCTTCTCCCTGTGGTCTTTTCCCAGGGAGCCCTTCCCAAGGACCTCTGCAAGACAAAAGTCAGAAATGGCTTTCCTGGGAACTGAGAGCCCATAGTTCTCCTCCCACTGCTTCTACCCTTTTGTTTCACTTGGCTCTCTAAAATTGTCTCAGCTCCAGGTAAGGTGAGATCCTTCTCCTGTGATCTAGCCCTTCAGGTTCCCCATTTAGGATGTGTGTTCGGGGGTGGATGATCCCCCTTTCCTGCTTTCACACTTCGGGCACTCACGGTTTTGGGGCTGTTTCCCAGGGCCTGCAGGAGCAATCTACTTCCTTCAGAGGGTCTGTGGATTCCTTTGGCTTTTCTGTTAAGTTCCTGTGGTAGTTCTTCGAGCAAAAGTTCATGATGTGTGTCCCCACGTGCTGCTCTGTCTCTCTGAGTGGGAGCTTTAGTTTAGTCCTGCCTCCTATCCACCATTTTCCTTCTACCTCCCAGAATGGTTTTCAAATCAAGACTTACCTATACATATGTTCAGGATAACATGTTGATTTTCTTCAGACAATGCCTATCCCTAGTTTGGGACACATTAAAAGGTATGAGATATATAGTTTTAGTTTTACCAGCTATTTAATATATTTCTCACTTTTATTTTTTTTGGTCTCCTAAAATCATTTCACTAAAAGTGTTTAATAATTTCCTGCTTTGAATTTCTTAACTCATTATAAATCTGTTCCTAGAGAATAATAGTTTTAACATGAATATACTATTAAATTGTTCATTAGTCTGATGGAATTTTTGAATTTAATAAAGTATTATGGTTTAAGTCACATTCATGTTTGTAGTTTATTACGCAATTAGTTTAAAACAGTATTATTATTAAGTATAGATGTAACTTCATATATGTTCATTTTGGATTAAATTATTTGAATTGTGCATGTAAATTTAACTATAAAAGTATATAACATAGTCAGCTGTACCATGGTTTCCATCTGTAACAATTCTGCATTTTCAGGCACAATCATAAAAGGCCAACTAAAGATAGTTTCCTTTTTAAATGCGTCTGGTAAATTATTTGACAGGCTATGTAAAAGTACAAATTATTTTCCAAGCCTATCACAGATAAATTGTGACCTTATGAAACTCATTTGCTCACAACTCCCTTAATTGTAGAACTTGATTTTTCTTTTTGTCAAGTTGTGCGAAACTCAATTTGCTTTTCTCATAAAATAATAATAGACAAACCATGTTTTCAAGTTATAACTATTAATAATAGTTTATTATTTATACAAAACTCATCACACAGTATTTATTGATTTCAGCCATTGTGGGAAGAACTGTGGGAGTCACTAAAGAAATGTAAGGCATGGGCTGGGTCCACAGCATAACCTAGTCAAGGAAAATAGACACACGAAATCACTAGGACACTAATGAGTGCCAAATTGTATGACACTGAGTAAAAAAATGGTAGAAGTTTAGAGAAAGCATAGCATAAAATAAGAAAAAATTTGTGGAGAATTTATAACTTTACTTAGACCTAAAAAGCTGTGTAAAATTTGGTTAAGCCAAAAGGAAAAGTATTCCAGAAAAAGGGAATTATATTAACTGAGACTTAAATAGGGTATCTACATAGTAGTGAGGAGGTGAGCCCATTTAGAAATACATGGTTCATGTTGAAGAATGAAAGGACTAGAAAGGCACCTTGGAACTTCCTTGTCAGGGACTTTGAATGTTATATTAAGGAACTGACACATTGTCCTGTAACACTGTAAACATTTTCATATTGCGGAGTACCATATTAAAATTAGGCTTATAGAAGGATTAGCCTGGCAGTGGGATGCAGGGTAACATGTGAGAACCAGAGGCCCTGAAATCATTTCAAATGATAAGTACAGTGAGGTTAAGGTGCAGAGGGTTTTGAAAGCCAGAAAAATTTAGAATGACAGGTAAAAAATTTAGTTTTGACTCTGTTACATGTGAAGTGACCAGAGATAATCAAATGATGATATTATTGGAAGTATGGAACGGGAGTGAAAGGTTGGAGTTGAAAATTTGAGAGGAGACAGCCTCCCAAATCACCTAAGAGGTGATATTAAAACCATCTAAAGGGTGCCCTCAAGAAGGAGGAGGTGAGTATCTTGGGAGAAGAGCTAGAGCCAAGGATCTTCTCATTTGGAGGACAGGAGAGGAAAATTAAGCCAACAGAAGAAACAGAAAGATCAATTAGAGTAATGAGGAACTGTGGAGAAGTTTATTTCCCTAAAAATCAGAGGGTTTAGAAGTCAGAGGGCCTGAAAAAGCCTTAACTTATATTTTGATTCCTGTTTTAATATTTAACTACTTACAAGTCTCAATGTTGTTATTATTAAGCTGTCTATCAACAGGCATTTGTTGAGGCTCAACAAGAAACCCATCTTTATGTTAGGGACTAGTGAAAATATTAGATGGAAATTTGAAATATATTTGGGAAATGAAACTAATGTATAAAATATTAAAGGATAATTTGATATTAAATGTTATATTTGTTGATACGGTATCTAAAGTTTAATATCTAAAGTACAGTATCTTAAGTTCAGAGGTTGTTGCTGATTAAAGTAGTTGGTTAAGATTTCATAAAGGAGACTGTACATAGCTGGACTTTGCAGGAAGGACATACTTTAGGCAAGTAGAAAGGGAAAGGACAACATTCCTAGTCAGGGGAAATGTACCGTCAAAGAAAAACTGTCTTTTGATAAGTACAAATTAAGGGCTAGAAAGGTAGTCTAAAAGGATTGCTCCATAGATGTGTATTTGATTTCCTCTTTTGACATACTCTACAACTGTTTTGTTGCAGAGTTGGGCTAGTTTCACTATTATGATAAACAAATAAATAATGCTGTGTAGGGGCTACCGAACTTAGCCAGTATGTGGCAGCTTAGCACTTTATATTTTCCCACTTAAAAAAAAAGTATTTACTGGTTTTCTTTAAAATTATAAAACTAACAGACATGCTTAAGGCAGAAAATTTGGAAAACACAGAGAAGCCCAAAGGGACATAAATCATCTAATTCAGCAACTCAGTATTACCCACTATTCACCATTTGATATTTATCCTTTTACTGTGCAGACATTTACTTACAAGTATTTGCTTAAAAGATTACATAGTTGATATACATATACTGTACATATGGCCTAATTATTTTAACACATAATATTTGAACTTACATTAATACATTACATATATTCTTTTTCATGTGTCATAAAATAAACATGTGAACCCAACACTGAACTAATGAATTAGATTATTACCAATATTGTTGAATCTGCCTATTATTCTTCCTCTACCCAGTTCCCCATCCCTCTCAGATACAGATGGTTTTAAAGAGCTTTTCCTACCAAGCATTAAAATGTGCAAATTAAAATAGCAGTGAGATACTATTTTTTCCACTCAGGAGATAAGCAAATATTTAACAGCCTCAGATATTAATGGTAAGTTTATAGGAAAATGAGTATTTTCATAAATCACTGGTCAGAGTGTACAATTGCCAATTGGAGGGCAATTCTGTTGTTAGATATGTATACTAGAGAAACTTTCACATAAATGTCCAATTAAAGTAAATGTTTAAAATTGAGGACTATGTTATGTCTGCCAATTAGTGCAGAACCTTTTATGTATACTGTGATTCCATTTATGTAACATAAATTTTCTAATTTGCCATGGATATGTATTTATGTGTGTAAAATTATTAAAAAATGCACTGGAAGACACAATTCTAGTTACCTCTGATATCCTGTAATTTGATATTCTTCAACTCTGTATGTATTTATTTAAGTTCTCTATTACCTGAATATACATTTTTTATTTAAAATTTATATAGCATTTCCTATGCGCCAGACAATCTTTAAGTATTTTGTAAATATTAACTCATTTTCATTTCTCATAGAGCAAATATTAACTCATTGTACTCCTCACAGCCCTATGAGATAGCTATTATGTCTCCATTTAATAGACGAGAAAACAGGAATACAGATTAATTACACAACTAGTAAGTCATACCAGGATTCAGATTCAAACAAGGTGGCTTCAAAGTTCATGCCCTTAGTCACTGTATATCATACTATTTTTCAGCAAAACATAGTTATAGAAAAAATATTCAAATAAAAATATCCTCAATCACAGTGAGATATGGAACACACATAGGTCTTCCCATTAAACGTGGGTAATTAAAGCTATATTATTATTCTCATTTCCTCTTATAACTTCACTAAATTATAGTAAAGCAATGGAAAAAAAAAAGATGTAAAGTCATGAGGACAAAGAGAATAAAAAGGCTGTGAAAATAGGAGATATCAGTTTTTGGAAGTTGCAAACCAGATGGCTATGTGGTACCTGACTCTACAGACCACAGGCTTTCCTGAAATATCAGTGGTTGCAGCAAAAGATACCAATGGGGAGTAAAAGTTTAGTACTATAGAACCCCAGAAAGGCACAAATATTGGGATGATCAGGTGCTTTAGGAGGTAGAACTTAAAATAAGGGGGTATGTTGAAAGTTTGTATAAAAAGAAAATGAGATGGAATAATTTTTGGGAGACACCAACCCACAGGGTTTCTGGACTTGAAAACACTAAGCACATTAAAAAGTAAACATGAGGTGGCTAGACTGAAAATAAGGTGATTAATTGAGTCTGTATCCAGAATAGTGAGGTTTTTCCCAACTCTTTCCCTGCTCCAGCAACAAGGCTTGTGTCTCTATGTTAATTGCTTAGAGGATCCTTCTCTGGAATAATAGATTATTCTTCCCAGAGTAAAATGTATACATACTGATGTTTGACAGTTCTCTCTGAAAAGGTAGCTGTGCCAACTAACCTCCTTAAAATGAGGCTCAAGTTAACAAGCCTAACCATGTAAACTAACTTTCTAATCACCTTTAAATATAATCAGAGAGCCAGAGATCACCATACTTTTGTGGAAATTCTCCATCTGTAAATCTCGGATCTATAAGTCTAAGGCTTCAGAAAATAGAATCAGGGACAATGCCGTAAACGGAACTAAATTCAGAGAATTAAAATGTGTATCCACAGAGAAATAAGAGAAGATGTTGCATCCTAGAAACAAGAATGCTATGCTGTTTTTAACAAGGAATAATTGGCCGGGCACGGCGGCTCACGCCTGTAATCCTAGCACTTTGGGGGGCCAAGGTGGGTGGATCACCAGAGGTCAGGAGTTCCAGACCAGCCTGGCCAATGTGACGAAACTCTGTCTCTACTAAAAATACACAAATTAGCCAGGTGTGGTGGCACGCACCTGTAATCCCAGCTACTCGGGAGGCTGAGGTAGGAGAATCACTTGAATCCAGGAGGCGAAGGTTGCAGTGAGCCAAGATCGCACCACTGTACTCCAGCCTGGGAGACAGAGTGAGACTCCATCTCAAAAAAATAAAAAATAAAAAAAAAGTAATAATCAGGAAAAAAGGAAAGGAATTCTTGTAAGTTAAGAACATGACAGCATAAATAGAAAAATTAATAAATTTGAAAGATAAAGTTGAAATATCCCTATAATGTGGAACAGAATGACAAAGGGACATAATAATGAACCAAAGGTGATAGGAGATAAAAAAAATTAGAGTATTAGGCCAGAAGATTTAATATCTAACTAATACTAGAAAACAGAAGAGAAGAATCAAAGAAATAATAAAAGAAAATTTCCCAGAACTGAAGGCATGTCTGTAGTTTGAAAGGACCCAATGATTAAAAAAAGATTAATAGGCGTATTTTGTGAATTTTAGAAAAGGCATTTTTGTTAATTTTAGGAAATCAAAGAGAGAAAAAAAGAAAATCCAGAAAACTTCTAGAGTTTAAAAAAAAGAAAAGAAAAAACAGCAAGATACATACAAAAGATCGGGAATCAGGATTATATCAGACTTCTCAACAGTAACACGAGGAGTTAGAATACAATGAGGCCTTCAAAATTCGGAAAGAAAGTGATTTTTAGCCTATAATTCTGTATCTAAAATTCTAAATTGTCATTCAAGCCAGACACTTTCAGACTTACTAGCTCTCAAAAAAATTTACCTGCCAAGAACTTTTCTCAGGAAGTTATTGAAAGATGTGATGCCCTAAAGCCATAGAGTAAACAAGATTCTTAGGAATCAAGAAACAGTGAATTTCGTACAGGAAAGAGGTGAAACAAAGTTTTAGAATGACTGTGCCTCAGTCTCAGAGAGCAGCTAGTCCAAATAGGGGCAGGGAATGGGAGGTTCCAGGAAGAATATTGAAGAGATGGAAAGCAACTGATAGATCATTTAATGTAAGATAATTAATAAGAGATAATAAGAGATATGATAAATCTGCATTTATGGTAATAGGAAGTCAATAAGTAATGACTAAATCAAGAAATAGCATCTATTGAGGACACTACTCATTGCGTGTCCATCATCCATTTTTCCTTATGAACTGACCTTGATGTTCAGAGTAGCAATATAACCAATTAAAAATTCTTAGCTTTCCTATTTCCCTTCCAGCTGCAGTTGGCCATATGAAGCACATCTTGCTTTGCTAAGCAGAGGTCACTGGTGGGACTTCCAAGAGTTGGGTTATAACTTATCAGCTTCTGCTCTTCACCTTCTTTTAAAAGTCTGAATCTGAGATATGATCCAGAAAGGGTGGGGGCAGCTTGTGACCATTCATTCACTCAATGTATATTTATTTAGTACCAACAATATGTCAGATAGTATTCTAGGTGCTGGGGATAGCAGTGAACAAAAGGGACAAAAGTGACCAATATCCCTGTTCTCACGTAGCTTATGTTCTAAAAGAGGAGAGAGTCAAGAAAAGATGAATAAGGAAAATATGTAGTATGTAAGAGAGTGCAACTACTAGAGAAAAATAAAAGCAAGCAAGAAAGCATGATGGGGGATGGTAGGGCAGGATGGGCCTCATATTTGGTGGCCAGGAAAGGCCTTAATGAAATATCCCCAGATTAAGATTAAGATATGAAGGAAGTGAGGGAGTAAGCCATGGAAGATACTTGGGGGAGAGCGTTCCAGGTAGAGGGAACAACAGGTACAAAGGCCCTGAGATGGGAGTATACCTGGCATGTTTGAAGAATAGCAGGGAGTTGATATGAGTGGGGTGAAATGAGCAAGAAGAGTAGTAGGAATTGAGGTCAGAAAGGAAATGTGACACTAGTTATATGTCTTCTAGGCCATCCAGAGGGCTTGGCTTTTACTCTAAATGAGAAGAGAAGCTCTTGAAGAGTTTTGAGTGGAGAAATATGATTCAATTTACTTTTTAATTGGATAACTGTAGCTATTGATGGGAATAGATTGAAGAGAGTGAGAAAGATGAGTTAGAAGGCTGTTGCCGTAGTCCAGGGTAAGGTGTGATGGTGGCTCTGACGGGATGATAGCAGTGGAGTGGTGAGAAATGGCCAGATTCTGGGTATATTTTGAGTGTTGAGGCATCAGAATTTGCCGATGAATCAAATGTGGGGTATAGAGGAAATTTCTGAGGAATTGAAAGAATGGAGTTGTCATTTACTGATGTGGGGAAGATTGAGAAGAGATATTTTTGAGGGACTTATCAGAAGTTCAGTTTTGGACATGGTATGTTTGAAATGCCCATTAGATAGCCAATTAGAGAAGTCAAATAGATTGTTGATTATTGGAATTTGTAGTTGAGGGAAAGATTTGGGCCAGATGTATAAATTTGAGTGGCAGCAACACAGATGGCATTAAAAGCCAAAAGACTGGTGAAGATCACCAAAGGAGTGGGTGTAGACAGAGAAACAGAGGAGACTGAAGAGCTGAGCCCTGGAGTCTACTAACATTTTAAGATTGGAGAGATGGATAAAAGGGAAGATGAAGAAAGGAGACAGAATGGAGTAGCTAGAGAAGTAGAGCACAATGATTGGAGTGTGGTGTCCTGGAAACCAAGTTTCAAGAATTAAGTTAAGTGTTACTAGTATGCCAGGATACCTGTAACAAGATGCTGGCCATTGGCCACTGCATGGAGGAGCATGCAGGTCATTCATGATCTGGATAAAAGCAGTTTCAATGGAAGGTGATGGTAGAAGCCTGATTGGAAAGTATTTTTTAAAAAACTTTTATTTTAAGTTCAAGGGTACATGTGCAGGTTTGTTATATAGGTAAACGTGTATCATGGGGGTTTGTTGTACAGATTATTTTGTCATCCTGGTACTAAGCTGAGTACCCAGTAGTGATTTCTTTTGCTCCTCTCCCACCTCCTACACTCCATCCTCAGGTAGGCCCCAGTGTCTATTGTTGCCCTCTTTTTGTTCATGTGTTCTCATCATTTAGCTCCCACTTACAAGTGAGAACATGTGGTATTTGGTTTTATGTTCCTGAGTTAGTTTGCTAAGGATAATGGCTTCCAGCACCATCCATGTTCCTGGAAAGAACATGGTCTTAGTCCTTTTTATGGCTGCATAGTATTCCATGGTATATATGTACCACATTGTCTTTATCCAGTCTACCACTGATGGGCATCTAGGTTGATTCCATGTCTTTGCTATTGTGAATAGTGCTGCAATGAATATATGCATGCATGTGTCTTTATGATAGAACTATTTATATTCCTTTGGGTATATCCCAGTAATGGGATTGCTAGGTCAAATGGTATTTCTGTCTTTAGGACTTTGAGGAATCTCCACACTGCTTTCCCAGTGGTTGAACTAATTTACACTCCTACCAACAGTGTATAAGCATTCCTTTTCTCTGAAACCTCACCAGCATCTGTTATGTTTTGACTTTTTAGTAATAGACATTCTGACTGGTGTGGGATGATATCTCATTGTGGTTTTGATTTGCATTTCTCTAATGCTCAGTGATATTGAGCTTTTTCTCATATGGTTGTTGGCTGCATGTATATCTTTTTTTTTTGAAAAGTATCAGTTCATGTCCTTTGCCCACTTTTTAATGGGCTTTTTTTTTTCTTGTATTTAAGAGAAAATGGGAGGAGAAAAATTAGGGGCTTACAACAAAGGGTTAATGTTGTAAAGGAAATGGAGAAATAGCATAGGAGTTTGACGGAGAAATGGAGTCAAAAGAGGTTTTAATTTTTTCTTTCTTTTTTAGATGAGAGAAATAACAGATGTTGGTATGCTAATGAGAATAATCCAATGGAAAGGGGGAAATCAATGCAGGGAAAGGGGAGCATTAATTGCTGGAGCTGTTGGCAAGAAAGAAGGAGAGAGACAGACAGAAAGAAAAACATACCTGCTAAGGGGGGAGGGAATAGAACATAGGTGCCTGGTATCTGATGACATCATGGAGATGCTTTATAGTCCAGAACTGCTCAACTTCGTATTTCTTCCTAAGTGAGAATAACAAGCCCTATTTGGTTAACTAATGAGTTTTCAGGTTTGTGTTACATACACAAGAATGCATTTCTAACTAACATATCATGTTACTTAGAAGTGTGAGGTAGCAACAGAAGAAGCTGCTAAGAGAATTGAAAATGATTATCTTTGAGAGTGGGATGAGAGGCTGTGGGGTGGAGCTAAGACAGTAAACAGCTATTTTAATTCCAAGTATTCTCTGATATTTTAACAATTTATACATGAATTCCTTTAATTGAAATCCTTTTCAATCGTGCTCAGTGTCAGTTTGGGTCTTCTAAGAAGCAGATGGCAAGATAGTACTAGCCATATGAAAGATTTGTAGGGGAGATGTGAAAGATGATGAAGAAGGGAGCAGGAGTAGGTGGGGAGAGCTTTTAGACTATGATGCTAGTCTGAAACATGTGAAAGGAGAGAGAAGGAAGGAGGGTTGGATAGAAAGAGGTGCAGGCTGAAGCATGGTGCTGAGAAAGTTTCAGCCAGGCCAAATGTTACTCATTAGAGGAATCCCCTGTTGGACAGAATTGGGCTGGCCCTAGTACCCTGTGATGCTCAGTCGTTGGCTGGTAGCCACCCAGGAAAGTGTGGCTTCTCTCTGTCAACTATACCGCCAGCCTCAGTTCCTCTTGAAGGAGTTCTGAGTGGTACACAGCCATAGCCATCACACTCACAAAGATTTACATTAAAATAAAGGATGTGTGTATGTTTGTATATACATACAACATTGTACCTTAGGAATCTTAAATGTTCAGCTAGTGAATTTAATATCATGCCCTTGATAATTAGTCTTCCTTGGGCAAATTTTTTTTTTTTTTGGAGACTGAGTCTCGCTCTGTCGCCCAGGCTGGAGTGCAGTGGCATAATCTTCGCTCACTGCAACCTCTGCCTCCTGGGTTCAAGCAATTCTCCTGCCTCAGGCTCCCGAGTAGCTGGAACTACAGGCGTGCACCACCACACCTAACTAATTTTTTATTTTTAGTAGAGATGGGGTTTCACCATGTTGGCCAGGGTGGTCTTGAACTCCTGACCTCATGATCCACCTGCCTTGGCCTCCCAGAGTGCTGGGATTACAGGCCTGAGCCACCACACCTGGCATTATCTTTTGTTTGTTTGTTTTTTTGAGAGGGGGTCTCCCTCTGTTGCCCAGGATGGAGTGCAATGTCGGCTCACTGCAACCTCCGCCTCCCGGGTTCAAGTGATTCTCCTGTCTCAGCCTCCTGAGCAGCTGGGATTATAAGTGTGTGCCACCATGCCCGGCTTATTTGTGTATTTTTGGTAGAGATGGGGTTTCACCATTCTGGCCAGGCTGGTCTCGAACTCCTGACCTCAGGTGATCTGTCCACCTCGGCCTCCCAAAATGCTGGGATTACAGGTGTGAGCCACCGCTGGGCCTTGGGCAAAAATTTTATTCCTTTCCAAGAAAAACAGGAAATTTACATTGTATCTTGACTACTTCAATCCAAAATTCAATGGCCTATGTTAATTGACTGATACATTATTTATGCTTAATAATACAGTAGAATATTTACCCGATTTTGCAACATGGTTGTGACACAAAGAAACACTTGGCCTTCTTTTTAATAATATATCTTTGTATCATCAATCAACATTTTCTTCCTGTTCTCTTCATAAATTGTTATTTCTTTGCTTTTATTAATTGTTTTCATTTTAAAACATTTCTTTAAAGAAACTCTTAATTTCTTGGCTCCACTGTTGGCATTCATGACTAATAATGTTTTGGAAGCTTCCACGTATTTTGCTACAAAGGAAGCCAGTTCAGGACTATTAATTTTTCTCATATTTATTCAGTTATAGTTAATCATATGTGTCAAGCTAAATGAGTTCAAAATCTGAATAATCTAACTCCTCTCTTGTTGTTTTTCACATGTCTTTTACAAACACATACCAAATATTTATCTAGTTTTTAAAGGGAGGGTAAAGTTGTACTTCCATAGTTAGCTAATGAGAAGACTTTAATAAGTTATATTTAAATACTGGTACTGATTTTTTAATCAGGTTTTATCAGTTTTGTAGAAACTTAAAAAGTGACGTATTTTAAGTTTATAACTTTGTATTAAATGTACAAGTTAGAATGTGATATAAATGTATGTATAAACTAAGCATCTAAGGTTAAGTGTGAAAACACAGCAAATTTATATTCATGATATTTGAGAATATTATGTTATATATATATGCCAATGTAACTAATAGAGAAAACACATTAGATACTTTTGCCAAATTGTAATTTATATGTTCCTTAGTTTTTTTAATAAAGTTTTTTTTAAAAAATAAAAATATTAACTTAGCAGATAAACTACTTAACAAGTGACTGTGAAATGAAAAGCAAGCAGTTATAACTACTCATAAAATAGTATTGTATATAAAATATTCACAGTGGCTCTCCACAGTGAAGAAGTACCTGTCCTTTGGTAGTCCCATTGGTCTTAGTGGAATCCTAGGTTGAATTGTGAGGCCCCACTAAGCATATAAATTGGTCTATTTTTGTGTTCATCCTTCTCCCATAATAGAACAGTCCCTTGTTTTATCTGAGCCAAGTCTTCCACCTAGACCTAAAGTTCCCAAACTATGCACAGAGGCACCCTGGGTACTACAGTGAATTCACAGGCATGCTGCAGGATATTTTTTAAAGTCTCAAGGAAAACACAGAGACTACTGTCAAAGATACAAACTATTAGCTCCAATAGTTCAGAGTTTCAGTGTTAGTTTATGCTACATTCTTTTTCAGGTTGTCATAGCTATTTGAAGCTGGGTTTTCAGGGCTTGCTGTGATAAAAAGCAACTGCTACACAATAATCAGCATAGAACAGGAATTAGGGTGAGGATGTCCAATTTGATTTCAAAATTTGACAAGTTTTGTGGTGCCTGTCTTCTGTTAGTACACACAACTTGTTAGTAAGTAATTGTAGTTATTTAGGAATGAAATAAAAATCTTTTTCTTTCAATCTCTGTGTATTATATTTCCAAATGGCTATTAACTTATTAGGACATACTTATTAAGTTGTTTTAATCTATTTAATAAATGGAACTATTGGTATTTCTTTTGGCCTAGGGGCACTGTAAAAAATTAGAGAGACACAAATGGTACTGTGAACTGAGAAAGAATAGGAACCTGTGGCCCTCACTTTGGATCCCATTCCATCTGGCTTTCTCAAACCTAATGTGACTGTCACTTCTCTGATGTGCAGCATAGTAGCGGAAAGCACAGACTGCTCCATTTTTCTTGGTGTCAAATTTTGGCTTTCCCAGCTGTGTGACTTTGGGGAAGTTACTTCATCTATCTGTGCCAGTTTTTATTTAGCTATCAAACAAAAATAAAAATACCTAAGTCATAGGTTTATTATGAGAACTCAGTAAGTTAACACATATGAAATACTTAGCACAGTGTCTGGCACAGGTACCTGCTTTTTAAATAAATAAATCAATAAATAAATAAATTTAACCTGTCAGTTTGATCTTCCCAGTCAGCTTTTTTTTAGTAAAAAACTTTAAATTAATTTTTTTATTGTGATAAAAACATATAAATCACCCATCTTTAAGTGTACAGTTCAGTGAGTTAAGTATATTCACATTATTGTGAAACAGTTGTCCAGAACTTTTTCATTTTGCAAAACAGAAACTCTATACCCATTAAACAACAATGCCCCCTTTTCCCCCTCCCCTCAACCCCTGGTAACCACCATTCTACTTTCTGTTTCTATGAATTTGACAACTTTAGATACCCCATCTAAGTGGAATCCTACAATATATATCTTTTTGTTACCGACTGGTTTCACTTAGCATAATGTCCTCAAGGTTCATCCGTGTCGTAGCATGTGACAAGATTTCCTTCTTTTTTTCAGGCTGAATAATATTCCAATGTATGGGTATCTACATTTTTTTCTCCATTCATCCATAAGTGGACATCTGGATTGCTTCCACCTCTTAGAGTTTGTGAATAGTGCATCTATGAAGATGAGTGTGCAAATATCTCTTCAAGACCCCGCTTTCAATTCTTTTGGATGTATACCCAGAATTGAGATCACTAGATCATATGCTAGTTCTATTTTTAATTTTTTGAGGAAACACCATACTGATTTTCATAGTGGTTGCACCATTTTACAATCTCACCAGGAGTGCATGAGAATTCTAATTTCTCCACATCTTTGCTAACACTAGATCTTTTCTGATTTGTTGTTGTTTATTTTTGTGGTAGTAGTCATTCTACTATCAAGCTATGAAGTAGTATTTCATTGTGATTTTGATTTGCATTTATCTAACGATTAGTAATGTTGAGTATCTTTTCATATGCTTGTTGGGTATTTATATATCATCTTTGTAGAAATGTCTATTTATGTCCTTTGACCATTTTTAAGTTGGATTATCTGATTTTTTTGTTGTTGAATTGTAGGAGTTTTAAAATGTATTTTGAGGATTAACTCTTTCATATGTTTTGCAAATATTTTCTCCCATTCTGTAGGTTGCCTTTTCATTTTGTTGATTGTGTCCTTTGATACCTAAAGGTTTTTAAGTTTGATGTCCCGTTTGTCTATTTTTGCTTTTGTAGTATGTGCTTTTGGTGTCATATGCAAGAAATCATGAAGTCCACCCCAATGTCATGAAGCTTTTCCTCTGTTTTCTTCTGGAAGTTTTATAGATTGGGTCCATGATACTTTGCTTTTCCGGGGTTCTCTCTCTACATTTCTGTCTTTAATCCATTTTGAGTTAATTTTTGTATATTATGTAAGGTAAGGTTCAACTTCTTTCTTTTGCATATGAATATCCAGTTTTCTCAGCATCATTTGTTGAAGAGATTGTTCTTTCTCCCCATTGAATAGTCTTGGCACCCTTGTGGAAGATCATTTGACCATTTATGTGAGGATTTATTCCTGGGATCTCTTTTCTGTTCCACTGGTTTATGTGTCTGTTTTTATGCCAGAACCACACTGTTTTTGATTAGTTTTGTAATATATTTTGAAATCAGGAAATGCGAATCCTCCAACTTTGTTCTTCTTTTTCAAAATTGTTTTGAGTACTGGGGGGCCCTTGATATCCCCAGTGAGCTTTTAAACAGGCTCAACTCTTCTCCATTTAAACAAATGAACCCAACTGTTGGTCAGTACCACATTCTCCTCCAGGTACCATCATATCGTATCCTTCTCCTTCCAAATCAAATTTCTCAACAAAATTGTCTGTATTTAGAGTCTCCATTTCCTTCTTGCTTACTCAGCATTCACCAACTTTAATCATGCTTTTTTCCTGATTATTACACTGCCAAATCTTCCACTAAGGTTGTAGGAAACCACCATATCACTAAATCTAGTAGATGTAAAAAAAATCTTATCATCTTAAATACACAGTAGCAGTTAACATTACTGAGTACCCCTTGTTCTTGAAATTTTTTTTTTTTTGGCTCTTTCAGTGTTCTCTCTATTTCTTCTTCAGGTCCATGTTCCTTTCCCCTGTCTTTGAATGTTGGAATTCCTCAAGGCCCAATTCTGAACCATCTGCTCTCCATTCTGAACTTCTAGATTATCAAATTTATAACCACGGCTTTCATGGTTCCTCCTAGAGCTCAAACCTCTCCCCTGTGCTCCAAGGTTATAAATCCAGCTGGATACTTAATGTCTCCCCTTAAGCAGCTCAAAGATATCTCAGAAAGTATCTTTAAAATGAAACCCAGAGACACCTCTTTGGTCCTCTTCCACCATTCCCAATCTCAAGGAATGGCCCTGACTTCCATCCATTTACAGAAACCAGAAACCTGGAAGTCAGCTATTTATCTTCGAAATTATCCTCTTCTTTATCCAACTCCTTCTTTCCCCCCATATCCAACTAATCTCTGGTTCTTGTTGATTTTAGTTTCTAAATTTCTCTCAGCTCTGCCAGAGGTTCTCCATCCCTTTCTGCATATTTTTAGCCAGAACCTCCTCACTTCTTCTCTCTCTAGACTACTTCAAAACTTCCTAACCACTCTGTCTATTCCGTGTGCCCCTACCAGTCGCTCTCCACATAGTAGTCAGAATGATTTTTTATTTAATTATTTATTTATTTATTTTTTATTATACGTTAAGTTCTAGGGTACATGTGCACAACGTGCAGGTTTGTTACATATGTATTACATGTGCCATGTTGGTGTGCTGCACCCATTAGCTCATCATTTACATTAGGTATATCTCCTAATGCTATCCCTTCCCCCTCCCCTGACCCCATGACAGGCCCCGGTGTGTGATGTTCCCCACCCTGTGTCCAAGTGTTCTCATTGTTCAGTTCCCACCTATGAGTGAGAACATGCAGTGTTTGGTTTTCTGTCCTTGTGATAGTTTGCTGAGAATGATGGTTTCCAGCTTCATCCATGTCCCTACAAAGGACATGAACTCATCCTTTTTTATGGCTGCATAGTATTCCATGGTGTATATGTGCCACATTTTCTTAATCCAGTCTATCATTGATGGACATTTGGGTTGGTTCCAACTCTTTGCTATTGTGAATAGTGCCGCAGTAAACATACGTGTGCATGTGTCTTTATAGCAGCATGATTTATCATCCTTTGGATATATACCCAGTAATGGGATGGCTGGATCAAATGGTATTTCTAGTTCTAGATCCTTGAGGAATCGCCACACTGTCTTCCACAATGGTTGAACTTTCTAAAAAAACAAATTTGTTACTCCTCTGCTTAAAACCCTTCTACAACTTTGAAGGACAGGTGGGAAACTGAAAACTGATTAAAACGGATAGAGAAACATGGGTAAGGGGATACAGGGATGAGAAGAAGACTTTCAATGATACAACTTGGCATAATCTGCTGTTGTGTTCTTTTGGAGCTACATGAATGTATTATATATTCCAAAATGAATCAATAATTTGAATTTTAAAAATTATAACATCAACAAAACTGGTCCCAATCTACCTGCATTTTAAATTTCATCCCTTACTACACTCTTTTTTAATCTCATTGGCCAAGCTACACCAGGTGTATTAGGCCGTTCTTGCATTGCTATAAAGAAATACTTGAGACTGGATAGTTTATAAAGAAAAGAGGTTTAATTGGCTCGTGGTTATGCAGGCTGTAGAAGAAGCATGTTGCTGGCATCTGCTTGGCTTCTGGTGAAGCCTCAGGGAGCTTTCAATCATGGTGGAAGGCAAAGGGGGAAGCCAGCATCTCACATGGCAGGAGCTAGAGCAAGAGAGAGTAGGGATGGGAGGTGCTACACATGTAAACAACTAAATTTGGTGAACACTCTCTCACTATTGCCAGGATAACACCAAACCATGAGGAATCTGCCTCTGTGACCCAAATACCTCCCTGCAGGCCCCACCTCCAACACTGGGGATTACATTTCAACATGAGATTTGGGTGGGGACAAATATCCAAACTATATCACCAGGCTTCTGTCAATCTCTTATATTCTACATACTATGTCTTGCTACCTGGCCTTTGCACAAACCATTCCTAGCTCTGCCTAAAATGCCCTTTGCTTCCCCTTTCATGGAAGTAACACATTCTTAACCTTAGATCCCAGACTATCAGTTGTCTCTTCCTCAAGGAAGCCTTCCCAGAGAAGCTTGATCCTTTATTTTGTGGTTTTAGAACATCATGTATTTCCTTTTTGTCTGCTTATAAGAGACTTAGTGGCTGGGCGCGGTGGCTCACACCTGTAATCCCAGCACTTTGGGAGGCTGAGGTGGGTGAATCACGAGGTCGGGAGATGAAGACCATCCTGGCTAACATGGTGAAACCCCGCCTCTACTAAAAATACAAAAAATTAGCTGGGCGTGGTGGCAGGCACCTGTAGTCCCAGCAACTCAGGAGGCTGAGGCAGGAGAATGGCGTGAACCCGGGAGGTGGAGGTTGCAGTGAGCTGAGATCGAGCAAGACTCCGTTTCAAAAAAAAAAAAGAGAGACTTACTTTATTTTCATGTATTTTTTGTTTTGTTTTTTTTTCCCTTTTATTGATATATAATTTACATATTTGTGGGGTACATGTGAGTGTTTACATGCAAAGAATGTGTAATGATCAAGTGTGAGTAATTGGGACGTCTGTTAACTTGAGTGGGTAGTGTTTTTACATATTGGTGTTACTTCAAGTTCTCTCTTCTAATTATTTTGAAATATATATAATATTGTTGCTAAGTATAGTCATCCTAGTCTGCTATCAAACATTATAACTTATTTCTTCTATCTAACTGTATGTTTGGACCCATAACCGAACTCTCTCCCCCTACCCCCAATTCCCAGTCTTTGGTATCTGTACTTCTATTCTCTATGTCCATGAGGTCAAGCTTTCAACTCCCATATATGAGTAAGAACATGTAGTACCTGTCTTTCTGTGCCTGGCTTATTTCATTTACCATACTGACCTCCAGTTCCATCCATGTTGCTACAAAATGGATGATTTCATTCTTTTTTATGGCTGAATAATATTCCATTTGTTAAATACACCACATTTTCTTTATTCATTGATCAGTTGATGGGTACTTAGATTGATTCCATATCTTTGCTGTTATGAATAGTGCTGTGATAAACATGTGAGTGCAGATATCCTTTTGATATAAATATATTTCTTTTCCTTTGGATAGATACCAAGTAGTAGGATTTCTGGATTGTATGGTAGATCTCCTTTTGTTTTGTTTTTCTTCTTTTTTTGAGACAGAATCTCACTCTGTCGCTTAGGCTGGAGTACAGTGGTGCAATCTCACCTCACTGCAACCTCCCCCTCCCAAGTTCAAGCCATTCTTTTGCCTCAGCCTCCTGAGTAGCTGGGACTACAGGCACATGCCACCACTTCTGGCTAATTTTTTGTATTTTGAGTAGGCACAGGGTTTCACCATGTTGGCCAAGCTGTTCTCAAACTCCTGACCTCCGGTGATCTGCCTGCCTCAGCCTCCCAAAGTGCTGGGATTACAGGCGTGAGCCACCATGCCAGGCCTCCTTTTGGTTTTTGATAAATCTCCATACTATTTTCCATAGTGGTTGTACTAATTTACATTCCAACCAACAGTATATAAGAGTTCCCTTTGCTTTCTTGCCAGCATGTTATTTTTTATCTTTTAAATAATAGCCATTCTAACTGGGGTGAGATGAAATCACATTGTGGTGTTAGTCATATACCTGTTGTCTATATGTGTGTCTTTTGAGAAATGTCTATTCATGTCCTTTGCTCATTTTTTTAAAAGAGTTTTTTTTTTTTTTAACTGTTGAGATGTCTGAATTCCTTGTATATGCTGGGTATTAGTCTCCTATTGGATGAGTAATTTGCAAACATTTTCTCCCATACAAGAGGTTGTTTCTTCACTCTGTTGATTGTTTCTTTTGCTGTGCAGAAGCATTTAAATTTAATATACTCTCATTTGTCTATTTTTGTTTTTGTTGCCTGTGCTTTTGAGGTCTTAGCCATAAAATCTTTGCCTAAACCAATGTCCTGAAGAGTTTTCCCTAGAACTACTACTATTTCTAGTAGTTTTATACTTTTGGGTTTAATCCATCTTGAGTTGACTTCTGTATATTGTGAGAGATAGGGGTCCAGTTTCATTCTTCTACATATAGAAGAATAAATGGTTGTCATTTATTGAAGAGGATTTTCTTTCCCCAGTGTATGTTCTTGAGGGCTCTGGAGAAGATCAGTTGGCTGTAAATATGTGGATTTATCTCTGTGTCTGTAGTCTGTTCCATTGATCTATGTGTCTGTTGTTATACGAATATCATGCTGTTTTGGTTTCTGTATCCTTGTAATATGTTTTGAAGTCAGGTAGTGTGATGCCTCCAGCTTTGCTCTTTTTGGTCAGGATTGCTTTGGCTGTTTGGGTTCTTTTTTGGTTCCATACAAATTTTAGGATTATTTTTTCTATGTCTGTGAAAAGTGGCATTGGTATTACATTCAATCTGTAGATTGCTTTGGATATTATGGTCATTTTAACTATGTTAATTCTTTTAATCCATGAGCATGGTATTTTCTTTTCACTTGTTTGTGTCCTCTTCAATTTCTTTCATCAGTGTTTTATAGTTTTTCTTGTAGAGATCTTTCACTAAATTGGTTAAATTTATTCCTAAGTATTTTATTTTTTGTAGTTACTGTAAATGAGATTGTCTTCTTGATTTCTTTCTCAGCTAGTTCATTATTGTTGTATACTGATTTTTACATGTATGCTGATCAGTGTACTACTGATTTTTATATGTTGATTTTTATATCCTGCAACTGAATTTGCTTATCAGTTCTAAGAGTTTTCTAGTGGAGTCTTTTGGTTTTTCTAGATATAAAATCATGTCATCTGCAAAGAGGGACAGTTTGAAATTCTGTTTTCCAATTCGAATGCCTTTGATTTTTTTTTTCTTGCCTGACTGCTCTGTCTAGGACTTCTAGTAGTATGTCAATTAGGAATGGTGAAAGTGGGCATTCTTGTCTTATTCCAGTTTTTTTTTTTTTTTTGAGACGGAGTCTCACACTGTTGCCAGGCTGGAGTGTGGTGGTGTGATCTCACCTTACTGCAACCTTGGCCTCCTGGGTTCAAGTGATTCTCCTGCCTCAGCCCCCCAAGTAGCTGGGACTACAGGTGCACACCACCACACCTAGCTAATTTTTGTATTTTTAGTAGAGATGGGGTTTCACCATGTTGGCCAAGATGGTCTTGATCTCTTGACCTCATGATCTGCCTACCTTGGCCTCCCAAAGTGCTGGGTTACAGGCGTGAGCCACCGTATTCCAGTTTTTAGAGTAAAAGCTTTCAACCTTTCCTTATTTGGTATGATGGATGATCTTTCTATGCCTAGTTTGTTGAGAGTTTTTATCATGAAGGAGTGTTGAATTTTATTACATGCTTTTTCTGCATCTTTTGAGATGATCATATAATTTTTGTCTTTCATTCTGTTGATGTGATGTATCATGTTTATTGATGTGCATGTGTTGAACCATCCTTGTACCCCTGGGATACATTCTTCTTCATCATGATATATTATCATTTGATGTGCTGTTGGATTTGGTTTGTTAGTATTTTGTTGACGATTTTTGCATCCATTTTTATTTAGGGATATTGGCCTGCAGTTTTACTTTTTTGTTGTATCCTTGTCTGGTTTTGGTATTATGGTAATGCTGGACTCATAGAATGAGTTAGGGTGATTCATTCCTCTTCAATAGTTTGAAGAGGTTTAGTTCTTCTTTATACATGTGGTAGAATTCTGCAGGGAATCCATCTGGTCCTTGGCTTTTCTTTGTAGGGAGACTTTTTATACTGATTTAGTCTTGTTATTGGTATGCTCAGGTTTTCTATTTCTTCCTGATTCAGTCTTGGTGGGTTGTATGCATTCAGCAATTTATCCATTTCCTCTCGATTTTTTAGTTCGTTAGCATATAATTGTACCTATTAGTACCTGATGATCTTTTATATTTCTGTGGCATCAGTTGTAATGTTTCCTTTTTCACTTATGATTTTATTTGGGTCTTCTCTTTTGTTCTTGGTTATTCTAGCAAGTAGTTTATCCATTTTGTTTGTCTTTTTGAAGAACCAACTTTTCTTTTTTTTTTTTTGAGATAGAGTCTTACTCCGTCACCCAGGCTGGAGTGCAGTGGAGCAACCTCGGCTCACTGCAACCTCCACCTCCCAGGTTTAAGTGATTCTCATGCCTCAGCCTCCCTAGTAGCTGGGATTACAGGCATGTGCCACCAAGCTCGGCAAGTTTTTGTATTTTTAGTAGAGACAGGGTTTTGCCATGTTGCCCAGGCTGGTCTTAAACTCCTGGCATCAAGTGATTCGCCTGCCTCAGCCTCCCAAAGTGCTGGGATTTGGGAGCCACGGTGCCTGGCCTGTAGAACCAACTTTTCATTTCATTGATCTTTTATAATTTTTTTTAGTCTATTTTGTTTAGTTTTGCTCTGATCTTTATTATTTTCTTCTTTCTGCTAATTTGGGGTTTGATTTGTTCTTGCTTTTCTTGTTCCTTGAGGTCTGTCATTAGATTGTTTATTTGAAATCTTTCTGTTTTTTTTTGATGTAGGTGTTTGTTGCTATAAATTTCCCTCTTAGCACTGCTTTCACTGTGTCCCAAAAAACACAGCACAGGTTTGGGTATATTGTGTTTCCATTTGCATTTATTTATTTATTTATTTATTTATTATTTATTTTAGACAGAATCTCACTCACTCTGTTGCCCAGGCTGGAGTGCAGTGGCGCAATCTTGGCTCACTGCAACCACTGCCTCCCGGGTTCAAGTGATCCTCCCACTTCAGCCTCCCAAGTAGCTGGGATTACAAGCATGCACCACCACGCCTGGCTAATTTTTGTATTTTTAGTAGAGATGAGGTTTCACCATGTTGGTCAGGCTGGTCTTGAATTCCTGACCTCAAGTGATCTCCCTGCCTTGCCCTCCCAAAGTGCTGAGATTACAGCGTGAGCCACCTCGCCTTGCCTCCATTTGCATTTATTTTGATATATTTTTCAATTTCCATCTTAATTTCTTTATTGATCCAATGGTTGTTAGGAGTATGTTATTTAATTTCCATGTATTTGTATGCTCTTTAAAGTTTCTCTTGGTAGTGATTTCTCGTTTTATTTCACTGTCTGAGAAGATATGTTATATGATTTCCATTTTTAAACTTTTGTTGAGACTTTTTTTGTGGCCTAACATGTCTAATCCTGGAGACTGTTCCATGTACTGATGAGAAGAATGTGTATTCTGCAGGTTTTGGATAAAATGTTCTGTAAATGTCTGTTAGGTTTGGTCTAAAGTCTGATTTAAGTCCAATATTTCTTTGTTGGTTTTCTGTCTAGATGATCTGGCTAATGCTGAGAGTGAAATGTTGAGGCCTCCTACAATTATTGTGTTGGAGTCTGTGTCTTTCTTTAGATCTGGCAATATTTGCTTTATGAATCTGGGTGCACTAGTGTTGGTTGCATATATATTTAGAATTGTTATATCCTCTTGCTCGATTGATCCCTTTATCATTGTATAATGACCTTTGTTTTTATTTTTATTTTTTTACTGTTTTTGAATTAAAGTCTATCTGATATAAATGTAACTACTCCTGGTGTGTTTTGTTTTCCATTTGCGTGGAATATCTTTTTCCATCCCTTTACTTTCTGTGTGTGTGTGTGTGTGTGTGTGTGTGTGTGTATGTATATATATATATCTTTACAAGTAAAGTACATTTCTTATGGGCAGAATATTGTTGGATCACGGTTTTTAAAAATCTGTTCAAACAGTCTATATCTTTTTAAGTGGAGAATCTAATCTGTTTACATTCAGGTTTATTGCTGATATGTGAGGTTTTGTTCCTGTAATATTGTTAATTGTCTTTAGGTTGCTTTGTATAGTCTTTGTTCCTTTGTTTTTTTTCCTTACTGACTGTCTTTGTGGATTGCTGTTTTTCTGTGGTGGTACCATTTGAGTCTTTCCTCTTTCTCATTTGTGTATTTGTATTACCAATGATTTTTATATTTTCATGTGTTTTGATGATGGGAATTATCATTCTTTCACTTCCAGGTTTAGGACTCCCTTGAGCCTTTCTTGTAAGGCAGGTCTAGTAGTGATGAATTGCTTCAGCATTTGCTTGTCTGGGAAAGTATTTCTTTCTCATTTATGAAGGGTAATTTTGATAGTATCTTTGAGTGGTGATATTTTTCTTTCAGCAATTTGACTATATTTTTTCATTCTCTCCTGGCCTGTAAGGTTTCTGCTGAGAAGTTTGCTGTTAGTCTGATAGGGGCTCCTTTATGACTAGATTATTTTCTGTTGCTGTTTTTAGAATTTTCTCTTTGTTAATGACTTTAGACAGTTTGCCTATAATGTGCTGTGGAGAAGACCTTTTTGCATTGAATCTGATTGGGGTCACTGGATCTCCAGTGTCTGGTTGTCTAAATCTCTTGCTAGACTTGGGAAATTTTCATCTATTATTTTAAGTAAGTTTTTGAACTTTCTTATTATCTCCACACCTTCAGGAATACTGATAACTCCTGTATTTGGTTGCTTTATGGTATCCTATTTATCACAGAGACTTTGCTCATTCTTTTTTTTTATTTTTTTATTTTTTTATTATTATACTTTAAGTTCTGGGGTATATGTGCACAACATGCAGGTTTGTTACACAGGTATACAAGTGCCATGTTGGTTCGCTGCACCCATCAACTCCATCATTTACATTAGGTATTTCTCCCAATGCTATCCCTCCCTCAGTCCCCCATCCCCAAACAGGGCTCAGTGTGGGATGTTGCCCACCCTGGGTCCATGTGTTCATTGTTCAACTCCCACTTATGAGTGAGAACATGCGGTGTTTGGTTTTCCATCCTTGTGATAGTTTTCTGAGAATGATGGTTTCCAGCTTCATCCATGTCCTTGGAAAGGACATGAACTCCTCCTTTTTTATGGCTGCATAGTATTCCATGGTGTATATGTGCCACATTTTCTTTCTTTTTTTAAATATACATAATTTTTATTATACTTTAAGTTCTAGGGTACAGTGCACAATGTGCAGGTTTGTTACATAGGTATACATGTGCCATGTTGGTGTGCTGCACCAATTAACTCATCATTTACATTAGGTATATCTCCTAATGCTATACCTCCCCCCTCCCCCCACCCCACAACAGTCCCCAGTGTGTGATGTTCCGTTCCTCACCCTGTGTCCAAGTGTTCTCATTGTTTAATTGCCACCTATGAGTGAGAACATGCGGTGTTTGGTTTTTTGTCCTTGCAATAGTTTGCTGAGAATGATGGTTTCCAGCTTCATCCATGTCCCTACAAAGGACATGAACCCATCCTTTTTTATGGCTGCATAGTATTCCATGGTGTATATGTGCCACATTTTCTTAATCCAGTCTGTCATTGTTGGACATTTGGGTTGGTTCCACGTCTATGCTATTGTGAATAGTGCCACGATAAACATAAGTGTGCATGTGTCTTTATAGCAGCATGATTTATATTCCTTTGGGTATATATACCCAGTAATGGGATGGCTGGATCAAATGGTGTTTCTAGTTCTAGATCCCTGAGGAGTCGCCACACTGTCTTCCACAATGGTTGAACTAGTTTATAGTCCCACCAACAGTGTAAAAGTGTTCCTATTCCTCCACATCCTCTCCAGCACCTGTTGTTTCCTGACTTTTTAATGATTGCCATTCTAACTGGTGTGAGGTGATATCTCATTGTGGTTTTGATATGCATTTCTCTGATGGGCCAGTGATGATGAGCATTTTTTCATGTGTCTTTTGGCTGCATAAATGTCTTCTTTTGAGAACTGTCAGTTCATATCCTTCACCCACTTTTTGATGGGGTTGTTTGTTTTTTTCTTGTAAATTTGTTTGAGTTCATTGTAGATTCTAGATATTAGCCCTTTGTCAGATGAATAGATTGCAAAAATTTTCTCCCATTCTGTAGGTTGCCTGTTCACTCTGCTGGTAGTTTCTTTTTCTGTGCAGAAGCTCTTTAGTTTAGTTAGATCCCATTTGTCAATTTTGGCTTTTGTTGCCATTGCTTTTGGTGTTTTAGACATGAAGTCCTTGTCCATGCCTATGTCCTGAATGGTATTGCCTAGGTTTTCTTCTAGGGTTTTTATGGTGTTAGGTCTAACATCTAGGTCTTTAATCCATCTTGAATTAATTTTTGTATAAGGTGTAAGGAAGGGATCCAGTTTCAGCTTTCTACATATGGCTAGCCAGTTTTCCCAGCACCATTTATTATAATAGGGAATCCTTTCCCCATTTCTTGTTTTTCTCAGGTTTGTTAAAGATCAGATAGTTGTAGATGTGTGGTATTATTTCTGAGGGCTGTATTCTGTTCCATGGGTCTATATCTCTGTTTTGGTACCAGTACCATGCTGTTTTGGTTACTGTAGCCTTGTAGTATAGTTTGAAGTCAGGTAGCGTGATGCCTCCAGCTTTGTTCTTTTGGCTTAGGATTGAATTGGCAATGCAGGCTCTTTTTTGGCTCCATATGAACTTTAAAGTAGTTTTTTCCGATTCTGTGAAGAAAGTGAATGGTAGTTTGATGGGGATGGCATTGAATCTATAAATTACCTTGGGCAGTATGGCCATTTTCACGATATTGATTCTTCCTATCCATGAGCATGGAACGTTTTTCCATTTGTTTGTGTCCTCTTTTATTTCGTTGAGTAGTGGTTCGTAGTTCTTCTTGAAGAGGTCCTTCACGTCCCTTGTAAGTTGGATTCCTAGGTATTTTATTCTCTTTGAAGCAATTGCGAATGGGAGTTCACTCATGATTTGGCTGTCTCTTTGTCTGTTATTGGTGTATAAGAATGCTTGTGATTTTTGCACATTGATTTTGTATCCTGAGACTTTTCTGAAGTTGCTTATTGGCGTAAGGAAATTTTAGGCTGAGATGATGGGGTTTTCTAGATATACAATCATGTCATCTGCAAACAGGGACAATTTGACTTCCTCTTTTCCTAATTGAATATCCTTTATTTCTTTCTCCTGCCTGATTGCTCTGGCCAGAACTTCCAAAACTATGTTGAATAGGAGTGGTGAGAGAGGGCATCCCTGTCTTGTGGCAGTTTTCACAGGGAATGCTTCCAGTTTTTGGCCATTCAGTATGATATTACCTGTGGGTTTGTCATAAATAGCTTTTATTACTTTGAGATACGCCCCATCAATACCTAATTTATTGAGAGTTTTTAGCATGAAGGGCTGTTGAATTTTGTTGAAGGCCTTTTCTGCATCTATTGAGATAATCATGTGGTTTTTGTCTTTGGTTCAGTTTATATGCTGGATTAAGTTTCTGGATTTTCATATGTTGAACCAGCCTTGCATCCCAGGGATGAAGCCCACTTGATCATGGTGGATAAGCTTTTTGATGTGCTGCTGGATTCGGTTTGCCAGTATTTTATCGAGGACTTTTGCATCCATGTTCATCAGGGATATTGGTCGAAAATTCTCTTTTTTTGTTGTGTCTCTGCCCGGCTTTGGTATCAGGATGATGCTGGCCTCCTAAAATGAGTTAGGAAGGATTCCCTCTTTTTCTATTGATTGGAATAGTTTCAGAAGGAATGGTACCAGCTCCTCCTTGTACCTCTGGTAGAATTTGGCTGTGAATCCATCTTGTCCTGGACTTTTTTTGGTTGGTAAGCTATTAATTATTGCCTCAATTTCAGAGCCTGTTATTGGTCTATTCAGAGATTCAACTTCTTCCTGGTTTAGTCTTGGGAGGGTGTATGTGTTGAGGAATTTATCCATTTCTTCTAGATTTTATAGTTTATTTGTGTAGAGGTGTTTGTAGTATTCTCTGATGGTAGTTTGTATTTCTGTGGGATCGGTGGTGATATCGCCTTTATCATTTTTTAAAGCATCTATTTGATACTTCTCTCTTTTCTTCTTTAGTAGTCTTGCTAGCGGTCTATCAATTTTGTTGATCTTTTCAAAAAAGCAGCTCCTGGATTCATTGATTTTTTGAAGGGTTTTTTGAGTCTCTATCTCCTTCAGTTCTGCTCTGATCTTAGTTATTTCTTGCCTTCTGCTAGCTTGTGAATGTGTTTGCTCTTGCTTCTCTAGTTCTTTTCATTGTGATGTTAGGGTGTCAATTTTAGATCTTTCCTGCTTTCTCTTGTGGGCATTTAGTGCTATAAATTTCCCTCTACACACTGCTTTAAATGTGTCCCAGAGATTCTGGTATGTTGTGTCTTTGTTCTCATTAGTTTCAAAGAACATCTTTATTTTTGCCTTCATTTCGTTATGTACCCAGTAGTCCTTCAGGAGCAGGTTGTTCAGTTTCCATGTAGTTGAGCAGTTTTGAGTGAGTTTCTTAATCCTGAGTTCTAGTTTGATTGCACTGTGGTCTGAGAGACAGTTTGTTATAATTTCTGTTCTTTTACATTTGCTAAGGAGTGCTTTACTTCCAACTATGTGGTCAATTTTGGAATAGGTGTGGTGTGGTCCTGAGAAGAATGTATATTCTGTTGATCTGGGGTGGAGAGTTCTGTAGATGTCTATTAGATATGCTTGGTGCAGAGCTGAATTCAATTCCTGGATATCCTTGTTAACTTTCTGTCTCGTTGATCTGTCTAATGTTGACAGTGGGGTGTCTTAGTCTCCCATTATTATTGTGTGGGAGTTTAAATCTCTTTATAGGTCTCTAAGGACTTGCTTTATGAATCTGGGTGCTCCTGTACTGGGTGCATATATATTTAGGATAGTTAGCTCTTCTTGTTGAATTGATCCCTTTACCATTATGTAATGCCCTTCTTTGACTCTTTTAATCTTTGTTGGTTTAAAGTCTATTTTATCAGAGACTAGGATTGCAAACCCGGTTTTTTTTTTGTTTTCCGTTTGCTTGGTAGATCTTCCTCCATCCCTTTATTTTGAGCCTATGTATGTCTCTGCACGTGAGATGGGTCTCCTGAATACAGCACACTGATGGGTCTTGACTCTTTATCCAATTTGCCAGTCTGTTTCTTTTAATTGGAGCATTTAGCCCATTTACATTCAAGGTTAATATTGTTATGTGTGAATTTGATCCTGTCATTATGATATTAGCTGGTTATTTTGCTCGTTAGTTGATGCAGTTTCTTCCTAGCATCGATGGTCTTTACTATTTGGCATGTTTTTGCAGTGGCTGGTACCGGTTGTTCCTTTCCATGTTTAGTGCTTCCTACAGGAGATCTTGTAAGGCAGGCCTAGTGGTGACAAAATCTCTCAGCATTTGCTTGTCTGTAAAATATTTTATTTCTCCTTCACTTATGAAGCTTAGTTTGGCTGGATATGAAATTCTGGGTTGAAAATTCTTTTCTTTAAGAATGTTGAATATTGGCCCCCACTCTCTTCTGGCTTGTAGAGTTTCTGCCGAGAGATCAGCTGTTAGTCTGATGGGCTTCCCTTTGTGGGTAACCTGACCTTTCTCTCTGGCTGCCCTTGACATTTTTTCCTTCATTTCAACTTTGGTGAATCTGACAGTTACGTGTCTTGGAGTTGCTCTTCTCGAGGAGTATCTTTGTGGCATTCTCTGTATTTCCTGAATTTGAATGTTGGCCTACCTTGCTAGGTTAGGGAAGTTCTCCTGGATGATATCCTGCAGAATCTTTTCCAACTTGGTTCCATTCTCCCTGTCACTTTCAGGTACACCAATCAGACATAGATTTGGTCTTTTCACATAGTCCCATATTTCTTGGATGCTTTGTTCATTTCTTTTTATTCTTTTTTCTCTAAACTTCTCTTTTTTCTCCATTTCATTCATTTGATCTTCAATCACTGATACCCTGTCTTCCAGTTGATCGAATCGGCTACTGAAGCTTGTGCATGTGTCACATAGTTCTTGTGCCATGGTTTTCAGCTCCATCAGGTCCTTTAAGGACTTCTCTGCATTGGTTATTCTAGTTAGCCATTTGTCTAATCTTTTTTCAAGGTTTTTAACTTCTTTATGATGGGTTCGAACTTCCTCCTTTAGCTCAGAGAAGTTCGATAGTCTGAAGCCTTCTTCTCTGAACTCGTCAAAGTCATTCTGTGTCCAGCTTTGTTCCGTTGCTGGTGAGGAGCTGTGTTCCTTTGGAGAAGGAGAGGCGCTCTGATTTTTAGAATTTTCAGTTTTTCTATTCTGTTTATTCCCCATCTTTGTGGTTTTATCTACCTTAGGTCTTTGATGATGGTTACGTACAGATGGGGTTTTGGTGTGGATGTCCTTTCTGTTTGTTAGTTTTCCTTCTAACAGTCAGGACCCTCAGCTGCAGGTCTGTTGGAGTTTGCTGGAGGTCCACTCCAGACCCTTTTTGCCTGCGTATCAGCAGCAGAGGCTGCGGAACAGCGAATATTGCTGAACAGCAAATGTTGCTGTCTGATCGTTCCTCTGGAGGTTTCATCTCAGAGGGGTACCCGGGCATGTGAGGTGTCAGTTTGCCCGTACTGGGGGATGCCTCCCCGATAGGCTACTCAGGGGTCAGGGACCCACTTGAGGAGGCAGTCTTTTCATTCTCAGATCTCAAACTCTGTGCTGGGAGAACCACTACTCTTCAAAGCTGTCAGACAGGGACATTTAAGTCTGCAGAGGTTTCTGCTGTCTTTTGTTCAGCTATGCCCTGCCCCCAGAGGTGGAGTCTACAGAGGCAGGCAGGCCTCCTTGAGCTGTGGTGGGCTCCACCCAGTTCGAGCTTCCTGCCACTTTGTTTATCTACTCAAGCCTCAGCAATGGCGGGTACCCCTCCCCCAGCCTCACTGCCGCCTTGCCGTTTGATCTCAGACTGTTGTGCTAGCAATGAGCGAGGCTGCGTGGGCATGGGACCCACTGAACCAGGTGCGGGATATAATCTCCTGGTGTGCCGTTGGTTAAGACCTTTGGAAAAGCACAGTATTAGGGTGGGAGTGACCCAATTTTCCAGGTGCTGTCTGTCACCCCTTTCTTTGACTAGGAAAGGGAATTCCCTGATCCCTTGTGCTTCCTGGGTGAGGCGATGCCTCGCCCTGCTTCGGCTCATGCTCGGTGCACTGCACCCACTGTCCAGCACCCACTGTCGGAGAAGCCCCAGTGAGATGAACCCGGTACCTCAGTTGGAAATGCAGAAATCACCCATCTTCTGCGTCACTCACGCTGGGAGCTGTAGATTGGAGCTGTTCCTATTCGGCTATCTTGGAACTGCTTATTCTTTTTTATTCTTCTTTATTCTTTTTTTCTTTTTTTTAAATTGTACTTTAAGTTTTCGGGTACATGTGCACAATGTGCAGGTTAGTTACATATGTATACATGTGCCGTTTTGGTGTGCTGCACCCATTAACTCATCATTTAACATTAGGTATATCTCCTAATGCTATCCCTCCCCCGTCCCACCACCCCACAACAGGCCCCAGTGTGTGATATTCCCCTTCCTGGGTCCATGTGTTCTCATTGTTCAATTCCCACCTATGAGTGAGAACATGCGGTGTTTGGTTTTTTGTACTTGCGACAGTTTTCTGAGAATGATGGTTTCCAGCTTCATCCATGTCCCCACAAAGGACATGTACTCATCATTTTTTATGGCTGCATAGTATTCCATGGTGTATATCTGCCACATTTTCTTAATCCAGTCTATCATTGTTGGACATTTGGCTTGGTTCCAAGTCTTTGCTATTGTGAATAATGCCACAATAAACATATGTGTGCATGTGTCTTTATAGCAGCATGATTTATAATTCTTTGGGTATATACGCAGTAATGGGATTGCTTGGTCAAATGGCATTTCTAGTTCTAGATTCCTGAGGAATTGCCACACTGACTTCCACAATGGTTGAACTAGTTTACAGTTCCACCAACAGTGTAAAAGTGTTCCTATTTCTCCACTTCCTCTCCAGCACCTGTTGTTTCCTGACTTTTTAATGATTGCCATTCTGACTGGTGTGAGATGGTATCTCATTGTGGTTTTGATTTGCATTTCTCTGATGGCCAGTGATGATGAGCATTTTTTCATGTGTCTTTTGGCTGCATAAATGTCTTCTTTTGAGAGGTGTCTGTTCATATCCTTCGCCCCCTTTTTGATGGGGTTGTTTGTTTTATTATTGTAAATTTGTTTGAGTTCATTGTAGATTCTGGATATTAGCCCTTTGTCAGATGAGTAGATTGCAAAAATTTTCTCCCATTCTGTAGGTTGCCTGTTCACTCTGCTGGTAGTTTCTTTTTCTGTGCAGAAGCTCTTTAGTTTAGTTAGATCCCATTTGTCAATTTTGGCTTTTGTTGCCATTGCTTTTGGTGTTTTAGACATGAAGTCCTTGCCCATGCCTATGTCCTGAATGGTAATGCCTAGGTTTTCTTCTAGGGTTTTTATGATTTTAGGTCTAACATTTAAGTCTTTAATCCATCTTGAATTAATTTTTGTATAAGGTGTAAGGAAGGGATCCAGTTTCAGCTTTCTACATATGGCTAGCCAGTTTTCCCAGCACCATTTATTATAATAGGGAATCCTTTCCCCATTTCTTGTTTTTCTCAGGTTTGTCAAAGATCAGTTGGCTGTAGATATGCGGCATTATTTCTGAGGGCTCTGTTCTGTTCCATGGGTCTATATCTCTGTTTTGGTACCAGTACTGTGCTGTTTTGGTTACTGTAGCCTTGTAGTATAGTTTGAAGTCAGGTAGCGTGATGCCTCCAGCTTTGTTCTTTTGATGAAGGATTGACTTGGAAATGCAGGCTCTTTTTTGGTTCCATATGAACTTTAAAGTAGTTTTTCCGATTCTGTGAAGAAAGTGAATGGTAGCTTGATGGGGATGGCATTGAATCTATGAATTACCTTGGTCAGTATGGCCACTTTCACGATATTGATTCTTCCTACCCATGAGCATGGAATGTTCTTCCAGTTGTTTGTATCCTCTTTTATTTCATCGAGCAGTGATTTGTAGTTCTCCTTGAAGAGGTCCTTCACATCCCTTGTAAGTTGGATTCCTAGGTATTTTATTCTCTTTGAAGTAATTGTGAATGGGAGTTCACTCGTGATTTGGCTCTCTCTTTGTCTGTTATGGGTGTATAAGAATGCTTGTGATTTTTGCACATTGATTTTGTATCCTGAGACTTTTCTGAAGTTGCTTATCAGCGTAAGGAAATTTTAGGCTGAGATGATGGGGTTTTCTAGATATACAATCATTTCATCTGTAAACAGGGACAATTTGACTTCCTCTTTTCCTAATTGAATTCCCTTTATTTCCTTCTCCTGCCTGATTGCATTTCAAAGGGAATGCTTCCAGTTTTTGCCCATTCAGTATGATATTGGCTGTGGGTTTGTCATAGATAGCTCTTATTATTTTGAGATACATTCCATCAATACCTAATTTATTGAGAGTTTTTAGCATGAAGGGTTGTTGAATTTTGTCAAAGGCCTTTTCTGCATCTATTGAGATAATCATGTGGTTTTTGTCTTTGGTTCTGTGTATATGCTGGATTATGTTTATTGATTTTCATATGTTGAACCAGCCTTGTATCCCAGGGATGAAGCCCACTTGATCATGGTGGATAATCTTTTTGATGTGTTGCTGGATTCGGTTTGCCAGTATTTTATTGAGGATTTTTGCATCAATGTTCATCAAGAATATTGGTCTAAAATTCTCTTTTTTTGTTGTGTCTCTGCCAGGCTTTTGTATCAGGATGATGCTGGCCTCATAAAATGAGTTAGGGAGGATTCCCTCTTTTTCTATTGATTGGAATAGTTTCAGAAGGAATGGTACCAGCTCCTCCTTGTACCTCTGGTAGAATTCGGCTGTGAATCCATCTGGTCCTGGACTTTTTTTGGTTGGTAAGCTATTAATTATTGCCTCAATTTCAGAGCCTGTTATTGGTCTATTCAGAGATTCAACTTCTTCCTGGTTTAGTCTTGGGAGGGTGTATGTGTTGAGGAATTTATCCATTTCTTCTAGATTTTCTAGTTTATTTGCATAGAGGTATTTATAGTATTCTCTGATGGCAGTTTGTATTTCTTTGGGATCAGTGGTGATATCCCCTTTGTCATTTTTTATTGTGTCTATTTGATTCTTCTCTCTTTTCTTCTTTATTAGTCTTGCTAGCAGTCTATCAATTTTGTCGATCTTTTCAAAAAACCAGCTCCTGGATTCATTGATTTTTTTGAAGGGTTTTTTGTGTCTCTATTTCCTTCAGTTCTGCTCTGATCTTAGTTATTTCTTGCCTTCTGCTAGCTTTTGAATGTGTTAGCTCTCTTTTTGAATCTGCTAGCTCTCTTTGGTAAATTTGTCATTCATATCTTGAATTCTTTTTCGTATTTCCTAGTATTATTTTTCAGGATTCTCTTGTATCTTACTGAGCTTCTTTAGTATCATACTTTTGAAATCTTTTTCTGGAAATTCTTGAATTCTTTTTGATTGGAATCCAATGTTGGGGGATTATTATATTTCTTTGGAGGTTTTATATTTCCTTGCTTTTTCATACTTCCCATGCTCTTACATTGATAGCTGCCCATCTGGTGTAATAGTTGTTTCTTCCAGTTTTTTGAATTTGTTTTTGTAGGGGATGACTTTTTCCTGAAGTTATATCGATTGTCTTGGTTGGATGGGGTGTTTTGGCTTTGATTCTGAGTGTGTTCAGTAGTGTAGTCTCTGTATGATTTCTTCATCTGGAAACAGCATCAGTGGTATCTGTGATTTCCTCAGTGGTTTAGGGTGTGCTTTTTTGTGGGGGCTATGGTGATGTTTTGCGGAGGACGGGGTGCCAGTTGGGCCAGTCTTCAGGCCCCAGTGGTAGCAGTGGTGGGCTGAGTGTGCCTGATCTTGGGTCCTGGGGCTGTGTGCAGTGGCACTAGTGTTAGCAGTACCAGGCAGGCCAGTTACTGGACCTTCAGATGGCTTGTTTAAATGTTAGTAGTGGCAGTGGTGGGCCAGGTGTGTGAGTGGGTTCATGAGTCCCTGGGTAGCTGGCATGGTATGGGTGATGCCAGTAGCAGTGGTGGGATGACTCTTTCGGTCCTGGGTGGTGCATACTGGTGTTGGCTGTGGCCACAGTGCAGGGTTGCCACCCACAGCCCCAGACAGGTAGCAGCACCACAATGCTGCTCAGCAATGGGGGTCGAACCTTGCCTCTCACATGTAAGCCTAGGCATGGAGGCCATTCCACTATTGGGGACTCAGTCACCACTCATAGGCCCAGACAGGCAGCCCTGTCTTAGTGACTATGCCCCAGACAGGCAGCCCTGTCTTAGTGACTATGCTTAGTGACTATGCCTGCAGTGGTGTGTGGAAAGGAAGAAGGAGTCCTGGTCTCTATGTGTGAGCCCAGGAGCAGAGTTTATGCTACTGCTCGAGGCAGGGTCACTTTTCACATCCCTAGATAGGGAGCTCTGAGGCTCTGGAAAGCATGCACTTTGCTTTCCTTTGTCCTAGGGGCTCCCTTTTTGGTGCACTGCACCATTCTTTCCCCGAGGATTAGTACTCTCTGTAGGCTAAAGTACTGGAGACCCCATAGCACCTTTGGGACCAACCAGTGCTGTATTGCTGTAGCCTTCTGAGTGGACACTGGGATGTCAGTGGAAGCTGTTAGGATGTGGACATATGGGGGCTGTGGTTTTCAGGGCAGGATGCAGTCCTGTGACAGCTGTGTAATGGTGCCCAGCTGCAGCCACTTAGGTCTCAGGGGTAGGGTCCATGACCCAGTACAAGTTTTCTATCTGGTGTAGTGCTCTCTCAGGGTCTCCAAATCACACCATGCTAGTGTCGGGGTTTGTGTGGGTAGAGGAGGTCTCTCGTGGTTCAGATTGCAGCAGTCCGTAGTGGGGATGTGGACCGCTGAAGTTCTGTGACTTACTCTTTCCTGGCATTACCAAGCCCCTCGGGGTCCCAGTCAATCTTGGATGAGGTGGCCACTTGCTTTCTTTTCCTTCTGTACCTCAGGTGTTTCCCATGACTTCTCTGTTAGACTCTAGTTCTCTCCTAGATTTTCTATTCAAGGGGCAATTATCTATTCATAATTTTTGTCCTTCTTTCTGGAAAGTGGGGGGTGTCTGATGTCTCTAATCAGCCATATTGAACTGCATTTCACTATGTACTTCTTGACACTTATTGCAGTTCCAGCTGGACATTTATTGTGTGACCATCTAATTACTAACTACCTCACTGACTTGACTGAAAGTTTCAGGAGAGAGGTTATCAAATATTTGGGAGGAGAAGTTGTAAAACTCCCTGTAAATATTTTGTGATAGATTTTTTTTCACTTTTATTCAAGTTTTTAATTGATAAATAATAATTGCATATATTTATGGGGTACAATGTGATGTTTTGCTGTATGCATACATAGTGGAATGATTAAATCAAGCTAGTTAACATACCGATCATCTCACATACCATTTTTTTTTTGTGGTGAGAACATTTAAAATCTAATATTTTAGCAATTTTGAAATATACAGCACATTATTATTAACTTTAGCCACTGTGTTGTACTATAGATCTCTAAAATGTATTTCTCCTGTCTAACAAAAACTTTGTACCTTTTGACCGGTATCTCCCCATTTCCCCTACCCCTAGCATGGTAACTACCATCATACTCTCTAGTGCTGTGAGTTTTACTTTTTTAGATTCCACATGTAAGTGAGATCATGCAGTATTTGTCTTTCTGTGCCTAGCTTATTTCCCTTAGCATAATGTCCCACAGGTTCATCCATGTTGTCACAAATGACAGAATTTCCCTTTTTTAAGGCTGAATAGTATTCCATTGAGTATATATACCACATTTACTTTCAGTGACCGTTTTTATTCTCAAAGATTTTGGGGTTTCATATTTCTAACTAAACAAAACATAATGGTAACAATTTAACAACACTCACCCTAAGAGATTTCTGCTGTGCTTAAACTCACCATAATACTCTATGCTGATAAATGAGGAAGCATATCTCATTGCATATTAAGGGTGTGTGTGTGTGTGTGTGTGTTGATGTATATTTAAATTAACTCAGGTAGCATGGTTGTAAGTCTTTGAGAGGGGCCTATTATATGAAAAGTTGCCAAGCTTACTTTCTTGAAACATTATTCAAAGATTATTATTTCATGGACTCTGCTTTGAGAAATGGTCTTTTTTCATTTATTCTTTTTTCATTTATGCTACATTAGTATGGATTATGGAGGAGAACTGGAAGTTGTAAAGGGCAACCGTTGAGTGTGGTCCTAGTAAAAGAGAATGGACAAGGAGGTATATTAAAAGTGGTAGATCTGAGATAAATGGCACAAAGAGTATCAGCAGAATTTACTGATGAATTTGAAGTTTGTTAGCTAAAGGTAAGAGATGAAAAAGGGCGATCTCATACCAAATGAACTGAAAAGAGATTTAGTGGAGATCTTTATTCCCTCTTTTAATGTTTTTAAATTTAAAATAATAAAATGATTTCTGGTAATCATAAAATGGCATAGTATACAAATAGATATATAGTAAAAACTATATACCTACCCCAAATTCATTCCCTTCTCCAGTAGTAACTGTGTTCAGCAATTTGGCTTATATCTTTTTTCAAACACTCATCTGTGTATGTTGTGTATACACACATTTAAAAATAATGGAATCACTCTATACATATTTTTCTCTAACTTTCTTTACATAACAATATATGACACATCTGTCAATGATCTATATCTACCTCCCTATTTTTACTAGATACATAGTAATCCATAATTTGGATATACCGTACTTTACAATTATTAATGGCAATCTTTTTAGTAAATATGGAAATTGGACATAGATGAGTAATCAAGGCAATGTAATAAGAACAAAATGGTCTTAAAATTTTTTAATAAGTTAAATAGCAGAGACGAGGGACTCATTTCAGTTTCTTATTTGATCCTTTTAGTGAGAAACAACTCTTAGTGCATTTTCAGTATTCTGACTTTTGAGAAACACATTTCTAGCATCTCTTTAAAACCATAAAATAAGAAATATATTTGTGGCCAGATATTTTAAGCGTTTCCTTTTTTTTGAAAATTTTTATAGAAAAATATTGAATAACACACAAAAGGTTTAAAAAATTATCCCTAATATCAATTTTTAAAAATTTTATAAGGCAAGAAGTTGAAGTTTGTGCCCTCTGGGTTCCAATTTTATCTCTGTGAGATGCCTGCTATCAACAGCTTTGATTTTATTTTTTCTGATATTTTCTTGTGTTTCTACAATTTCTTTATGTGTATCTATACCCATACTACTCTTGTTTTTTTCCTAGTAAAACAGAATGATGCTACTTCTGTAGGTCTGTAACTTTTAAAAATGCCTCCCCCCACCTTCAACAAGGTATCATGCAGTTGGGAAAAAAATTTCTGATTAATTAAACTTATCTATCTTTTATGTTATCTCCATTTATTTTCTTGTACTAACAACATTAACAATAGCCAAATGAAGAAGTGACTGATTTATTAACTGGAATGGCAATTTATTAATTTACTATGTGAGATATATTTGGCATCATAGACATTGCTCATTTCCTTGGGGCATTACCTCACGGATAAGTTATTCAAGAGACTGAAGTATAGACAAGAAGGCTGATTGGTGAGCAGAGAATGAGAACAAAGGCAAGGAGGTGTTCTAACAAGATATTTCTTTCAAGCTAAGGTAGCTCAATTACTTGCTATGGGGCACTTTCAATCTTGAAAAGTAGCATTAGTCATCAAAGTGATAGCCCTGAACATGGTTAGAGACACACAGGGTGGGTTTCCTGTGGACTGCTGATCTGGACTGTGCACTGCCCACCACTCCATTTGAGATATCTGACCAGGCTGTCATACATGAGAGAGGATAGCTTATCACATTACCCTTTCTTTATGTGAGAAAAGGATTGATTAAAATTTGGGAAGTTTCCAAATCTGCCTAATGAAGACATGGAAAACATCTTTGCTTCCACAGCAACTCATTTACAAGCACTCTTTTAAAGAGAGGCTCTGTGATGATGGCTAATATATAAAGGTGGTGACAGCCGCAGTGTCTCCAGACGTTGCCAGATGTCATGTCTCCTGGTGGCCAAAATCATCCCTAGTTGAGAACACATGCACAGTTCCCAATAGGGTTTACCTCCTATGAGAATGTAATGCTGCAGCTGATCTGACAGGGGATAGAGCTCAGGCGGTAATGCTTGCCCACTCACTGCTTACTTCCTGCTGTGTGGCCTGGTTCCTAACAGGCCACAAATGGGTATTGGTCAGTGGCTTGGGCGTCGGGGACCCCTGGTTTAGAGGGAGACTGATTTGAGTGAAGAAAAGAGCTGGAGAGAGAAAAATCAGATGGGATATTGCATGGAAGTCAACTAAGAAGTGAGAGTTAAGGATATTAGTTCCTAAACAGTGGTGGAGTATGTAGGATTTGTCATTAATAGACCTGTCTTGATCTCCACTTTCCCACTAATTATGAGACCTTTGATTAATTGCTTTACCTTTCTGATTGGGAATTAGTATGAGCATGAGATTAACCTTATTACTATTGTTTTTAAAACTTGCATACTTATTTTGTATCAGTTATACTGGCATTTTACATGCATTATGGTGCATATAAAAGTCTTCTGTAAATTATAAAATAATATACAAAAAAAGTGTTATCTGATTTGCCTTTCTCTTTACTTCTCCCACTGCTTTTAACTCTTTAGATCTTTAAAACTACTGACAAATACAAAATCTACTTTTGGACCTTGTTTTATTTTGAGATGCCTCCCTTTACCACCTTGCCTGCTCTTTTTTATTTTCTGAGCTACCAGAAGCCTCCCTCCAACCCCTTGCAGTGGAATAGGACACAGTCTTGGTGCTCTTTTTCTTTTTTGTCCTACCAAATTTGACCATGTTTATAAATACTTTCTAGGAATGATCACTTTTCTTTTATGCAAATATAGTTAGCAGGATTTTAAAGTTACATTAGGGATTGAAATATGGCATCATTTGTTTTATAATGAGAATAAGTGAGAAAATTAGGTTATTAAATTGAAATAGACTTTGCAGGCAGATTTCTAGGTATGCATGTATTCCATATATTGAATAACACCGTACAAATCTTTGGGAAATCCCACTGGGAGACCCCAGTGAGGAACCTCACTTCTCTATCCAGAAAAATACTTGTTTATTTCTTGTTCTTTTGTTTTTTCTCCTTAAGTCAATTCTCTGTAGTAAATCAACTAATTTTTTTTTAATCCTTAACTATATTCACTTTTGTTTCCTGACGTGTAGGAGGCACTCACATGTTTTTTTTTTTTAACCTACTGAATGAACAAAACTCAGATGTTATTTATGTTTTGTTTCAATTAATGATGTCATCTGATATAATTTTCTCATTCCCCTCAAAGTACCATTTCACTTCCAATTTAATCCTCAATCTAAGTACTGTAGACTTTAGGGTTAAGAGAAGCGAATTTGAAGAGCCATCTGGGGATTGTGAAAATCATTTCTGAGTTTCTTAAAGAGAAAGCTTACCTTCCCAGTATGAGCTTATTTGAAGAAAATGAAAAGGAGCAAATGAGAAAGGCAACATAAAGAGACATGGTCAGAGCAGGAATAATAAGGAAGGTACTTTTTGTCTGGAGGGGTGTCAAAGAAAAAGAAGAGTTTCGGTTTCTATTTGCCTCAGTTATCTCCTGCACAACATTTAAACAACATTCAAATTGGGGCAGTGTTGGGAGATACCACTGGCCTTCTCGTTGGTTCATCCTGTGGGTCTTTTCAGTTCAGATCTGCTTCAGAGATGCCTCCCTTTACCACCTTGTTATTTTCTGAGCTACCAGAATCCTCCCCCCAACCCCTTGCAATGGAATAGGACACTGTCTTGGTGCTCTTTTTCCTTTTTGTCCTACCAAATCTTACATAGACCCTTTCCATTTTGGAGGTCTTAAGGACTAACCACTTTGGGGAAACAGGCAGAGGTGAGAATAGCACTTTCCTGTCTGGGCTGGAATATTCTTTCCTTGACTATCTTTTTCTAAGTCTAGTTATCTCCATTACAATATCCAGGAGTATCTTTGGCACCAGTACTTGGCAACTCTATGCTTCCCCATAGGCTGTTTTATAAAAATGCGTTAATTAGCTTATTAATTGATTTATACCTTCTTATTCCAAAATCTCGTGTCAGGGATGCCTCTAGTCCATAGGACGTTTGGAAATATGAAATGGTGGACATACTTGATCTTTCAAGTATCCAAACTCAGGTTCAATAAGAGGGCTAAACTGATCTTTTGGGTCAGAATGTCCCAGAGCTCAGAGCTTAGATCTCTTTCTGTCTTTCCACTCATTTTTTAACGGAGAGCATGTCCAGTACCATGGCTTTAAATACTACCTTTGTATTGTTGATGACTCCCAGATATACATCTGTAGTCCCCCATGAAGTTCAGACTCATTTCTGATTATGTACTAGATCTCTCCACTGGTGTGTCCATAAATACTTTGAACTTAATGTCTCAAAATCAAACTCTTGATTCTCCATAACCTAAATTTGCTTTTCTTCTAGCATTCCCAATCACAGTAAACTGTTGCTCAGGCCAAAAATCTTTGAGTCTTTCTCTCATATGCCACATTCAATTTTTCAGCAAGTGCTAGTAGATACTTTTTAAAATATATCTCAAGTCTGCCCACTTATCATTTCCTTCAGCATTACCATTCTAGTCCCAAGCCATCATCTCTCACCTCAACCACTGCAATAGGCTCGTGATGGTCTCCTTGCTTCACTCTTGCCCTGACTCCCCGCTTTAAAACATAAATTATATTATAGTTCTGTGCTGCTTAAAACTCAGTGACTTCTCATCAACAAGGTCTAACCTAACCTGGCCCTTGACTGCCTCTCTGACTTCATCCTCTATGAATATCCCTTTCACTCACCCCCCTCCAGCCCCACTGGCCTAGCTTTCTTCAATCAGCCTAGGCACATTCCCACCCAGAATTTTTGCATTAGCTCTTCTCTCTGCCTCGAACTCCTTTTCTCCAGATATTTATGTGGCTTGTTCTTTTACTTCATTTGAGTCTATATTCAAATGTTATTTCCTCAGAGAGGCTTATTTCTTTATTAGCCATCTTGCTTAAAGTAGCACCCTCCTAAATTTGCTCTATAGTTCTTATTCCTATTGTACATTATATTAAAACTATTTGTTTTATTATCTGTGTCCACACTTGAATGCAGGCTCCATGATGCCAGGGAGGGTAAGGGCATTGTCTGTTTTGTTCATTGCTGTATTCTCAGCACTTGGAACAGTGCCTGGCTCATATGATAATACTAAATATATATATTTTGGGGTAAATGAGTGAGTTTATGAAAAAGTGGCTGCACCTATTCTTTGAGAAGGATTCTGAAGGAATGTCCAACCTCACTTGGCAGGATCCATAGTCTCCAAATCACTGCTCCTGCCTCCATGCATAGATCAGTTATCTAACCAGTGTATGCATGCTTTTGGCTCCATGACACTCACCCCTCTGAATCTTTTCCGGCATCACTTCCCTCATTTACTTACTCTCACAGGCTGTACTTTCCTTCTTCATCTCATAAAAGTGGGTTTTTAAAAGAATTTTATAACAAATGCTCATATATAGAAAAAGCAGTTTTTGTTAGGATATGAGAGTTATTTCGTGAGAGCAGTGGTGAGAACAGAAAACAAGGTAAAAGAAATTAGACACTTGGAAAAATTAAATTCCAGAGTTCTGAAGGAACTTGCAAATATTTTGGAGATAATATCCTGGTGAAATCATAGCAAATGGGAAAGGCAACAAAATATTGCATTTTTTACTAATTATAACTCACCTGAGTGTCACACATCTAACATTGAGTCCAACCTGGGTTACAAGGTTTTTAAAAAGACAAATGTGCTCAGAGTTGGTTAACAGCATAGTGAGGATATTTGTTATTTGATATAGGATTCAAAGGGGTGAGTGTCATGGAGGCAAGAGCATGCATACATCGGTTAGATAACTAATCTATGCCTGGAGGCAGGAGCAGTGATTTGGAGACTATGGACAGCATACTACAATTAATGGTTGAATAATAATAATAATTGCAAACACTGTATGCCAGGCATTATTCTAAATGTTTTTTGTAAAAAGTTGTTTAATCCTCATCCTATGAAGTAGATACTATCATGTTTATTTTCAGGTGAGGAAATGAAGGGACAGAGAGGTTAAATTATACTGTCAGTGTCACACAGCTAGTAACAAGTAGCCAAGATTGATTTTATTCTGATTTCAGAGTCTGTGCTCTTAACCACTGTGTTATTATCCTTGAATATTTGAGGTGGGTGCTACTGAAGAATAATTGGGGTGACTGTTGAAGTTGTAGGGAGTCAGTTGTATCCTTAACCTCAATCTCAAGAGTCACCACCTTCTCAGTCAGGCTCTGAGTCTACCCAGTATGTACTTCTATAATAGGTCTGGTAAACTGGTAACAGCACTTTATTAGTTATTTGCTTTGATCTCGACCTCTTTCTGTTAACCTACTTTATTTAACCTACTTTAAGAATTATATTTGATTTCTTTTTGGGCCCTTAAATTTAATTTAGTGCTTGGCATATAATGAATATTCAGTTTTTGGTGAATTAAAAAAATGAATGAAGGATCTTGAAATTGATTACAACTGACCCATGGTAGAATAGTTTTCCTGTGAAGTAGTGAGCTCCTGATCACTGGCAATATTCAAGCATGGGCTAGATGCTTGAAGGGATGCTGCAGAAGGAACATCCATGTCATATGAAAATGGAAAATTAGACCAAGTTTTTTTTTTTTTTGTAACTGCAAATTATCTGATGTTCCATTGAGTTAGTTGTGATTCTTTCTCCAAACATTTGTTGAGCACCTACTGTATTCCTGGCACTACAAAGATAAATGTGGCCAAGCCAACATCCATAAGGAGCTGGTAGTCAATGAGTAACTAGGAAAAGAAGTGCTTAAGAGTATAGGTGTAAAGCTTTAGTAGATAAAAATAAATAGAAAAGGGTAGATTTTAGAGATGTTTTGAATAAAGGAGGAAGGGGAGAAGTAGATATAAAAGATGTCCCTAAAATTGCCTGTCTGAGAAGGAATTTGGGGAGTTAAGACCACCTGCTGTGTTGCTATGGGGGATTCTTCAAAAGGGAAATATCACCATTTGCCATTAAGGTATGTGGTAGGGCTGGGCGTAATTCAGTAGAGATTAATTTGTGAAGCATTTTAAATTTCTTGAAACAAATGTGCCTTCTCTTAGTAGTCTCCAAAACCCATAAAGATGATTAAGTACCCTCCCCCCAACTCTCTGCCCCTGTAGAGGTATTAACGCAAAATGGAATAATCTGTTAAGTCAAATAAAGGTAAGCTTTCTGGTGACTAGGACAAGAGTTCTAACAGTAAATGCAAAGCAACTCTTCAGTTTCTTTTCTGAATCATGTGCCTGGAATCTGTTAGGCAGTGAGGAATGGTGGTCTGTCTTTATATTACCCTGGTCCCTCATGCTGCTTATCTTTCACACATGTCCAAATATGTCTCAACACAGAATCATCCTCTCTAGTTGGGACATGATGCCTAGGTGGGTGGGGGATTCCCCTGTTTTGTTTAAAATCAAAGTTGTCTTTGAATTTGGCTAGCATGTTTGTGATTAGTTTACTGACAATTGGTTTTTTTTCTTCTTATACCATATGTTATTCCATGATTCATCAGCTTTGAGTCTGTTGCCTTGAAGGTGAAACAATTTCTTCCAATGTTGATATTTTATAATCTCATAGATAACAAGCATACGCATATGCATAGTCCTTTCAGAAGTTTTAAACATTTGGAGATGAATGAATTATGCTGCCACAAATGGAAAGGAGCAGTATAAAATTATAATGGTGATATCCAATCATCTTTTGTTGAGTGGTTTTGTGAATACTGATATTGATAAAGCCTGGATGCTCTACTATATTCCTTTATCTCTCCTTGTGAAATTGTTTCTGATATGTGTTGTTTATGATTTTAAAAATTTAACATTTTACTTAATTGCCTTGATTTACATGTATTTTAAAATTTTAGACTGACAAGATCTTTATTTTTAGAAGTAAGTAGTGTTTAACTTCCAAATAAATGCATATCATTAGCTGTTTATATTGTAATAGTGGCATCTCTTCTATATTTAATGTGTAGCAATGACTATTCAAACCTCAAGAAATGTTTTAGTTTATAATAGTAATTTTTCAAAATAATAGAATACATTACATTTTCTGAATCCAAAACAAAGCAGTTATTTCTGCATATGTGCTTTCTAAGTATTTAGAAGAATAGATTTCTAATAAACATGGCCTAAATTAGGTTTCTGCATGTAGCTTTAATCAATGCATTTATTGCGTTGCATCCTTTAGCCACCTTTCTCTTTTTACTCACAATGTCAGTATTGTTTTTCAGTGAAGAAAATTCTTTATAATTTCGTAGTGTAGATGCATGTGTAAAATATCTGTATAAGTTGTATATTTGGAGAGAGGTTTTTTAAAGATTCTAAATCACAGCATGTCTTCCTCCCTCTCTCCCCCCCTTACCTGGTTTTAGCTCCTCTTTGGTTCAGGTGTGCTGGTGTCTCTAAGCCTTTCTGGGCCACAGCTGGAGAAAGTGGTGATTGACAGAAGCCTGGTGGGGAAGCTCATCTCAGACACCATCAGTGATGGTAATTACCCCCATGTGCAAATCAATTGCCTACATTAACAGTGGGGCAGGAGAAATAGTGTGTCAACAGGTAGACTAATTATTACCACTGGGGACTTGCAAACACAACAAGTAATTGCTTGTAATAGCATACTTACACCCCCTGGGACCAATACAAGTTTCGACTAATATTTAATATCAAAGTTTTTTTCTTCTTGTCAAGTGTTAAGCTTATATTCTGAGTTGTTTTTTACTTTTTCCTTAAAAGAAGTGAACATTTTTTCAAAATAGGGTTTTGTTTTCATTCTTTCAGAATTATTTCTCTATAACTGGTACTTCAAATATATATTTCATTTCCAAATGAATTTTGAATAAATAACACAAATATATCAACACAACCACCAGTAAACAATTGATGCTTTGGCTCTCATAGGAAGATTCTTTGTTATTAAAGTCTTGGAGAGATTTTGGGCTATATTTTCTAAATAGTAAAGACCAATGCCTAATATACTGGACAATCAGGTCCTATTAAGTGACATCTCAATCAGTCTGTAATTGGTACAAAGCGCATAAGAAAAAGATATTAAGCCAGTTATTGAATAGGAAGGATACTGACATTTATTGAACCAAAACGCTCTATATGCTGGGTTCCTAACCTACCTATTTAATACAAGAAAACAATTGTATAAGGTATAGTTATTTCCATTTTTACACATAAGGAAACGAAGCTGAGCTACTAAGGAACATGTCCAGAGTCATATAGCTAGAAAGTGACTGAGCTAAGATTTGAATACAGGTTCTGGCTGTGAAGCCCATTTTCCTTTCACTATACTGTTCTGACTCCTGCATTTTTAAAGATTATATTATTTTATTCAAGGTAAAAAGGTTGAGAAACATTGTATTATCATGAAAGATTGAAAATGGTCAGTATCTTAAATTTAGTAATCAAAGGAAGTATGTCCTAGTGGAAAGGACAGAGATGAGAATAAAGAAATCTTCCGTCTGCTGTGTTCTCTTACTAGCTACCTCTGAATAAAGCAGACACAATCACATCATCTTTGAAGAAAAGAACTCTGCAGGATGGCCATAATTAGCAACATTACCGATAGTAATAAGCTGGGGGTAGGATTGTAAGCATGCCATTTCCCCTTCCTTACAGGAGTAAGCTGCTGAGGAAGCTTACCTGTAGAAGAGGTTCCATTTTCATATGTCTAATAATTGACCCCTTCATTGGTACTGCAAATAAAATACTGGCTGTGATGATTTTGTTATATTGATGCTCCTCAATGAGAATTAAAAGGAGACTTTGAGCACAATTCGTGTCTCTGAGTTATCCTTTTTCACATATTTCTTTTATTTGTACCCAAAATAATACACTCTCATGGGAACATGGTAACAATGTGATTTCTTGGCAGTTCTCCAGATTCTCTTGTAATTGTGTAGATCCACTGTTGGTCACTGTTTGTATGGTGAGGGGTGTGAAAGTAAAGGAAAATGTATAAAACATTTAATAATTTCTTTATGCTAGGAACAATGCAAAACATTTGTCAAATTCCTGTAACATGTTTTTATCAATAATTTTATGTAACATTAATAGCCCTTTATATAATCCACAAATATTTTTTACCTACTTGTGTGCTTTAGTGACAAAGCTGTAGAAGTATTGTGCTAATTTTCATTATTAAATATTAATTTATGTAATGTACATATTGATCATAATATGCTTTATTTCATCCAGCTTGTATACCCCTAAAAGAAGATTCATTGATGAAAAATTTTTAATAAAGAGACTGGTAGAGAACACTGATCAGTATCCCCTAATAAATCCACTTTATCCTCAGATGGTTTCTATCATGTAAACATAGGATTAAACTCTTAGCACAAATAAAATGGAATGTTTTCATCTCTACATTCAGGTGTGAAATAGTTTTTTTAAAATACCTTTATAGCCCTGGTTCTAAATACATCTCATCCGGTGGTGGCCCCCAAATATCAGTGTATATTGAAATAGTCACAGGAAAAAAACATCACACATGATTAGATTGACAATTATTGTTTATTCCTAATATCTTTAATATTTTTATAAAATGCTATAATGATATTCAAGAGACTTTAGTGATTGCAATTAATATGTATGTTTGAAAATAGCTTTTTGTAACATATCAGTGGAAAAATCTATTCATTATTTTATTCTAACTTGGTATTACCTAATTATGTTTTTTAGCTCTTCTCACAGACAGTTTTATCATCTTATCATTTTTGGCACAAAACAAACTATGTTTTATTCAGTTTACCAAGAAGATGGATTCTTCTGATGTAAACAAAAGACTGGAAAAACTCTCAGCCTTGGATTATAAGGTAGAGATTTTGATTTAAATAGTCATATTATTAATTATTAAGGTATATGAGAGTATCACATTAGTTGGTATTCTGCTCATTATTCTTCAACATTTCTGGATTTCAGAAAAACTGGAAATATTACAGGATTAAGCTTAATTAACTGTAAACAGTGGCCATCCTAAGTTTTCTTTTATACTCTCACTATGGGGAGTTGTCTAACAATGGCACGTTTGGAGCAATTTATATAGTATTTATAGACGTCAAAGACAGATAATAGAGGCAAGTTACACTTTTGAAAATGGTTTTCATGCTAGTGGTAGTATATATACCATTCTCATTTTCCCCTAAGACCCCATAATATCTTTCTAGGGTAGGATAGCTTTCTAGGGTAGGATAATTTCCACTTCACAAGAAAAGAAAGAAAGATGAAGGCACTTTCAAAGGTTAATAGAAAAGTGTAATAAACAAGGAGGGGGAAGAACCCTCCCCCTCCAGCTATAACTGGACAAAATGCAAAAAGAAATCTCCTTCATGTGTTAGTATCTTACCCTTCACTAATTCCAGGTAATTTGTTTCCTTCCTGTATCAGGGGCTTTACATCTATTAAGGCAGAATTTTTATTTTAAGTGATGTGTTTAATTTGAGTTTGCCACATTACATTTTAACTGCTGGGAAGGCATATTCTCTGCTAGGATGAGTATCTAATACATTTTCCAGGCTGTTTCAGTTCAAGGCCTCTTTTCAGCAGTGACTTGTGTTTGCAAGATTGATCCAACCTCTATGATGTGGATTTGAGACAGTTCACTGTTCACTGGGAACAGAGCTGATATACAGCTTCCTTAAAAAAGATGCACACTTATGCCGTACCTAGAGCATCTGTAGCAAGAGCAAAGAGTTTGAGAAGCTAGCTCTGTAGCTTGAAATGTGTGTGTGTTTTTGGCAAAGTAGTATTTAACCTAACCTTTTGCCCTTTGGGATTATTACTTATGAATGAGGTGGTGGTGGCGTGGGAGGATTAAGTTTTATTTAGCAGAAACATTTATTCTTAAAAAAAGATTTTTAATGTGGAATAAAATAAATGAGTTTTTCATTGTGGTGATAAACTACCATCTAGTTTCGTTTGCCAGCTTTGTGAAACTTCTATAAAACCTTAATATAGATTTTTTAAAACTGGAAATTAGTGCTACTTATTATGTTTGGTTAGCCAAAACAAAAATGGTATTAGCATTCTTAAAGGGATGTTAGTTCTAGAATGGCTAACTTAAGATTTACTTGAAATACTGTTTATTTACTAAAATTGATCGGTCTTTAAAATGCACCAGTGTGCATTAACTCAAACCATTTAAAGTAAGTATATGTAAAATTCTGGATGACTAGTTTCTTTATCTTAGGTGTGATAGCTTGATAAAATCTTCTCAACTGAAGAGTAGTAGCTACCTGAGAACAGAGAGAAACTGTCAAGATGTCATCTTTTCTTATGAAAAGATGAGGGAAAGAGATGTAGCGTTTGGGTCCTTAAACCTTAAGTAAGGGAATTACTTACTTGCTTATTTGAATATGCCTTTGGATTTAGGAAAATAGGAACATTGGCACTCCATGTCATTTCTATACATTAGAGAAGTAATCTGTTTCCCTTCAGAAAGCTCATTAATTTCATTTCCTGGTTTAATATTTAAAATATATATTTTTAATACTTAGTCAAATCTGCTATTTGTCCATTGGAAGGATATTTTAAGAAATTTGTTTATTTTACGTTCCCTCTTGGTCATCATGACAGAATACTGATAATATTAAACTCAAAGGAAACATGAAATTTCCTAACATTTCATAACATAAGTGATTTGCATTATGTGACAACTGAAAATGTCAGTCACTCATTGTGACTCAATTTCCTCATCTAGAAATTCCTAGGTAACATACTTATGCAGCAAATCAGACATCGAAATTATGTATGTGTATTTTTAAGTACTTAGCAATTTCATCGTGGTATTTCTCTCAAATAAGAAGACTTAAAACAATGATATTGAGAGCTTAAATATAAGAAATTACACTTAATAGCATAAAGTACATCTGTGTTGTCTGTCATTGCCCATTTGGATTTTAAAACAAGGAAGTGGTATAGAGTATTGTACTTTTGCTTTTCTTTACAGTTGTACCATAGTTTAATTCTTTCAGATTGACATAATTTTGGCAAAGAAAATTGCAGAGTAAACATCCTTAAACTATTGACCTTAACAAGTTTTCCTGTCTACATCTGAAAAAAATCCAATTCAATTTATTTAACAGTGAAGGGACACTGTGAGGAGTTAAATGTTTACCATGAGAGAACAACACTGGTAATTACTTTGATTTCAGTTCCTTTTGATGTGCATTCAGAGGATGAAGAGGTCAATAATATTATGGCCATGCAAATAGAAAAGGGTTCCTTTTGACCATATTGAAAAAAAATAGCAGAGGATTATTAAAGCATTAACCTTGGTTTTAATGGCCTTGGTTGAGTGGTGAGATCACAATTTGGATGAGCCTGATTATTTACTAAATACAATACATAAATGCAACGGGTTCTTAACACCCATTGCACTCTGGCATTATCGCATTACTGCCATCCTTTGTTGCCTTGCAGACAGGAATATGAAAGCAATCTGTCATGTAGTGAGACTGGCTCCAGAAGCATTTCTCTGATAAGAAGACCCCCTGCCCTTTGCTAGTGTCTGGTCCAGTAGGCTTAGCCATGCGCTTAATCCCCAGAAAGTGGTTCGATTATTGCTGACCAGCAATGGCAAGATAGTTTTTTTTTTCTTCCAAGCTATCAACCTTCCATTAATTCCTTAAGCAGAAATACGGTGCAATCTATATTTCCTTGGCATGTGTCACACAGATGGTGCCGTGCTTATGTTTTCAAATAACCATGTTCCAAAATAACATAGTTTGAATAATAAATTCTACAAATCCTGCCTAAGAAAGAGAAGCATAATTCTCAGAAGCTGCATAAACTTTTATGCATGATGCTGTGGCTTATCCCTTTTATGCAGAATATATGTGTATACGTCGCATATATTCTTTAAAGAGATATTTGCCTCAAGTTGTTTTTCCTTTTTTTGTTGTCAGTCATTGTTAACATGTTATGTCTTAAACAGTAGTGAGACTCTCTTGGTCAGCAGTACTGAACTTGTCATTTTATACAGCTGGTCCTAAATCCTATGTGTAGGTCGATGCTGTCAAGCAACCTTGACTGTACATTTTGGTATTGATTGGAATTGCTACATTCAATTCCTTCCTAACTCACATTTCTTCTTTTCCTTCCTTCGCTAAAAATGGGGAGAATTTTGAACATATGTCTTTTTTATATATGTGTCAGAAGAATTTGGTAAATTCTGACACCTTCTTACGCACATGTTTAACATGCATATTTACTTGCATGTAACTACATTTCCAGATGCTTTAATTTTTGTAATACTTGAGGATTTTGCATCTTTTAAAAGAAATGTTTCATGTATGCTTTTTTTAAATTGTTAGATTTTCTATTATGAAATACCCGGCCCAATAAACAAGACAACAGAGCGACATCTAGCTATCAACTGTGTTCATGATAGAGTTGTTTGCTGGTGGCCACTGGTCAACGATGATGCTTGGCCTTGGGCCCCCATTTCTTCTGAGAAGGACAGAGCCAATCTACTCCTCCTGGGTTATGCTCAAGGAAGACTAGAGGTAAATCTAAAACAAATATGTACATTTTAATAAAGTGTAAATAAAATAGAATTATTAGATTTTCTATTCTGGAATAAATGTGAATTTTTTTTACCTATAATTTATGTTTTACAAATATTCAAAAAGTGTCATATCTAGAAGATACCCAGACAATTCCAGGGCTGGCTAGAATAGTGTAGTAATTAAGAGTCCAGGCTTCCAGGTTCAAATGCTAGCTCTGCCACTATGTAGCTTCCTGTCCTTGACCAAGTTACTAACTTGTATGTGCTATAGTTTCATTATTTGAAAAATACAGTTCATGATGATAAATGAGTTAATACATGCATTTAGAGCAATATCAATGTATAGTAAGCCCTGAATCACTGTTCACTATTATGACTTGTTATTATCATTATTAGTTCTATTATTACTGTTTACTCGTGATATCATGCCTGTGAAAGCTTTTGTTACCAATTACTCTCTTCAAACTTCAATTAACAAACATTAGTTAAATGCCTATATTGTGTAAGGCCCTGTTGTGCCAGACCGCATTTGGGGCAAGGATATTTAAGGAGAGCTATAGATTATGAGGTGAGGACAGTATCCTCTATCAATTCATGATAATGGTTTGATCATTCATTCATATATGTGAACCTATGTGTATTTTCAGTTTGTACTAGTACTTTGGTTACAAAATTCTCTGTTTTTGTTGTATTATAACTGTAAAAAAAAAAGCTCCCTCTCCCCCACTTTCTTATGTAGGTAAAATAGTATGTTCCTATATTTGCCTCTAAATCAGTTATCTTTTAGACTTTAAGGAGTATTTCCCAGACTTAGTATGCAAGATAAGATGAATACTCTAAGCTTCTGCCTGCTTCTAGCTAATTCTGTGTTCTGTGGCTTTGAGTAGATCACCTACCCTATCTGACTTTAGTTTTCTTATTTTTAAAACGATTGATTTAATTCAGATAGGTCACCTCGAGGTCTCTTTAACAGCTCGAAAAAGTGCTTCTATGGATCCTGAAGCACAGATCTGATTTAGACATTGCCTGCTTAAAAGTCTTCTGTAGATGCTAAAACCAAACTCAGCCTCAGCACTAAAAAAACCCACCCTGATTGCCCTTGGCCTACCTTTCCAGTGTTGTTTCCTTACATAAACCATGTCTTAGTCAAATGAATTTACTTGCTGACTCATTATTTCCTACCTCTGCATGTGCACATTAATGGTATTTCTACTTGAAATACCCATGTCATTTAGCAACTGCATATCCCCTGGTATGAAAAACACTGTATTTCATACCAGGGGATATGAATAAGAAACTGTCCCTGCCTTCAAGGATCTTAGTGTCTGCCAATAAGAGACAAATATGAAAATGTGTAAGTGCATTAAAGTGTTAATGGTGCTGTGGGTAGAGTATGTGTAAGCTATAGTGGGACCCAATAGAAAGTGGTGATCGATTCTACTTAGAGAGATGGTAAGTAGGGAAGATTGAAGAGGCTTCCCAATGTGCTTAAATATGAGCTTGGCACACAATTTTACTTTTTAAAATTATCCTTTCTTATCTAACCTTTCTAGAGTTGATATTATTAGCTCTGTGGAACGATTTGGCTAGCTTTTTCCTTTTCTCCTCTCTGTAACAGTACCAGAAGGAATTGATACTTGAAAGTTTGGTAAAACTTACCTGTAAAACTTCCTGGGTGTGATGTCTTTTAAGAAGGGTAGATTTTTTTCATTACTGATTCCATTTTTAAAGGGTTGTTTTTTTCCTTAATTGGTGTTTCTAGAAAATTATTCATTTTATGCATTTGAATATTTTTTCATAAAGTTGTATGCAAATTTGTATGTGATTCTTTATTCACCACTGATTGTATAATTTCCTCCCTTTTGATCTTATTAAGATATGTAATTCATTTTTTTGTCAAGAGCTTTTGTTTTAGGAATTGGCCCTTTTAGTTATTCTAGCAACTGGAAAAATTTGTAAAGATTTCTTTTTTAGAGCTTCATGTGAAAGTCATTATGCAAAAAGTGTAATCTTGTAGAAGAAATTTCTAGGGCATTAATTGTTTTTCTTGTGTGTGTGTGTGAAGACACAATCTTTAAATACAAAGTATAGAATTTTTTTAGAATATCGTGAACCAGAAGTACCAGTCTATTAAAGCAGTATTCAGCCATATTCCTTTAATTTTTTTTTTTTCAGTAGCAGCCAAGGGACTTCTTGGACTAATCATCAGAATAAAGATACAATATGCTCTTAAATCCTAAAATTCAAACTAAAAAAAAAAAAGCAGCCTTGTAGAGAAGAAATTTAATCATTAGATCTACTGAGCTATAGAATTTTTAAAAAGCATTTAATCATCTAGGTTCTATCAGAAAAGATAAGCTTTTATTTGGACAATGGCAGGACCCTAGAGCAGTAGTTCCTAGCTTTGACAACACATTAAGATCACCTACAGAGCTTTTAAAAGAGGCCCACCCAGACCAGTTACATCAGAATCTCTGGAGGGGAGGGAGTATCAGTATCTTTTACAGGTTCCCTAGGCGATTCTCATGGGCATCCAAGTTGAGAACCACTACTATACAGCAAACTTAAAAAAAATGTTTTTTAAGCCATCTTTTTTACATAACAGACCATGAGAAGGATAAAGCCCACATACTGAACCAAATGAGAGTTTTAACAGTAGATTCTAAGTAGAAAATTGGCTTACCAAGCAGCTCAAAACAAAACAAAACAAAGGAAACATAGAAATAAGCTCTCTGTGACTGAATTATGTGACTTTCAGAGGAGAAACATTTTTAAATTATTTTATGGATATTAGAAAACTGCTGGTCTAATTTCACACCACAGAACTGTAAACAACAGTCCATATATATATATATATATACATATATATACATATATACATATATACATATATATACATATATATACATATATACATATATACATATATATACATATATATACATATATACATATATACATATATATACATATATATACATATATACATATACGTGTATATATATATATATACACGTATATGTATATATATATTTTAGACGTAGTCTCGCTCTCTCACCAGGCTGGAGTGCTGGAGTGCAGTGGCGCAATCTCAGCTCACTGCAATCTCCGCCTCCCAGGTTCAAGTGATTATCCTGCCCCAGCCTCCCAAGTAGCTGAGACTACAGGCACGTACCACCACGCCCAGCTAATTTTTGTATTTTTAGTAGAGATAGGGTTTCAACATGTTGGCCAGGATGGTCTCGATCTCTTGACCTCGTGATCTGCCTGCTTCGGCCTCCCAAAGTGCTGGGATTACAGGCGTGAGCCACTGCGCCCAGCCCAACAGTCCGTATCTTAATTAGAAGAACAGAACAGAGAGAATTATGTAGTCTAAGAAAAAATTCTTTTGAAAAATATACAGTAAATAGTACAGAAAAAATTTTTTATCAATAAATTCATTTAAAAATATTAATATATTTTAATGGTCTATATGTAGATTATCACATATAACATGGTAGTTGTTTTCATTTGAATTTCCACATACTCTTTTTCTTTTATTTTTCAACTTATTTTAGAATTGGGAGGTACTTGTGCAGGCTTGTTAACAAAGGTATATTGCAGGTTGCTGTGGTTTGGGGTATGATTGAAACCATCACCCAGGTAGTGAGCATAGTACCCAGTAGGTAGTTTTTTAGTTCTTGTCCTCCTCCCTCTCTCCCTGCTCTACTATTAGTCCCCACTGTATATTGTTTCTCTCTTTATGTCTGTGTATACCCAGTGTTTAGCTCCCACTTATAAGTGAGAACTGTTGTATTTACCTTTCTGTTCCTGCATTAATTCACTTAGGATAATGGCCTCCAGCTGTATCCCTGTTGCTAGAAAGGACATACTTTTGTTCTTTTTTATGGCTGCATAGTATTTCATGGTGTGTGTGTGTGTGTGTGTGTGTGTGTGTGTGTGTATCACATTTTCTTTATCCAGTCCACCATTCAATGGGCACCTGGGTGGATTCTATGTTTTCGCTATTGTGAATAGCACTGCAGTGAATTTACAGGTGCACACGTCCTTTTGGTAGAATGATTTATTTTCTTTTCAGTGTATACCCAGTAATAGGATGGCTAGGTCAAATGGTAGTTCAACTCTTAGTTCTTTGAGAAATTTCCAGACTGCACTCCACAGTGGCTGGACTAATTTACATACCCACCAACGGTGTGTAAGTATCCCTTTTTTTCTGCAGCGTCACCAATTTCTGTTATTTTTTGACTTTTAACAAAAGCCATTCTGACTGGTGTGAGATGGTATCTCATTTTGGTTTTGATTTGCATTTCTCTGATGATTAGTGTTTATGAGCATTCTTTCATGTTTGTTGGCGATTTGTATGTCTTCTTTTGAGAAATTCATGTCCTTTGCCCGCTTTTTATGGAGGTTATTTGTTTTTTGCTCCTTGATTTGTTTATGTTCCTTATAGATCCTATGTATTAGACCTTTGTTGGATGCACAGTTTACAAATATTTTCTCTCATTCTGTAGGTTGTCTGTTTACTCTCTTTATAGTGTTTCTTGCTGTGTAGAAGCTCTTTAGTTTAATTAGGACCCACTTAATTTGTGTTTTTCTTGTATTTGCTTTTGAGGACTTTACCATAAATGCTTTGCTAAGACTGATATTGAGAAGGGTATTTCCTAGGTTTCCTTGTAGGATATTTATAGTTTGAGGTCTTACATTTAAGTTTTTTAAGTGAATTAATTTTTGTTTAATCGTGAATTAATTTTTGTTTATGCTGATAGGAGGGGTTCCAGTTTCATTCTTCTGCACGTGAATAGCTAGCTATCCTATTTATTGAATAGGGAGTTTTTTCCCCATTGCTTATTTTTGTCAAGTTTGTTGAAGATCAAGATGGTTGTAGGTGTGTGACTTTTTTTCTGGGTTCTCTATTCTGTTCCATCTCTAGGTTGCTTTGGGCATTGTGGCCATTTTAACAAGAATGATTCTTCCAATCTCTGAGCATGGAATGTTTTTCCATTTATTTGTGTTGTCTCTGATTTCTTTCAACAGTATTTCATAGTTCTTATTGCAGAGATCTTTTACCTCCCTGGTTAGCTGTCTTCTTAGGCATTTTATTCTTTTTGTGGCTATTGTGAATGGGATTGCAATCTTGATTTGGACATTATTGGTGTAGAAAAATCTTGCGTGATTACCCTGGCAAGGACTTCCAGTACTATATTGAACAGGAGTGGTGAGAGTGGGCATCCTTGTCTTGTTCCAGTTTTCAAGGAGAATGCTCCCAACTTTTGCTCATTCAGTATGATGTTGGCTGTGGGTTTGAAATAGATGGCTTTTATTATGTTGAGGTACGTTCCTTCGATACCTAGTTTGTTGGGGGTTGTGAAAGGATGTTGGATTTTATTGAAAGCCTTTTCTGCATCTATTGAGGTAATCATGTGGGTTTTGTCTTTAGCTCTGTTTATGTGATAAATCACATTTATCAATTTGTGTATGTTGAACCAACCTTGCATCCCAGGGATAAAACCTACTTGATTGTGGTGAATTAACTTTTTGATGTGCTGCTGGATTTGGTTTTCTAGTGTTTTGTTGAGGATTTTTGCATCTATGTTCATCAGGGATATTGGCCTGAAGTTTTCTTTTTTTGTTGTGTCTCTGCCAGATTTTGGTATCAGGATGATGCTGGCTTCGTAGAATGAGTTAGGGAGGAGTCCCTCCTCCTCGATTTTTTTTTTTTTTGGAATAGTTTCAATAGGATTGGTACCAGTTCTTCTTTTTACGTCTGGTAGAATTTGGCTGTGAATCCATCTGGTCCAAGGCTTTTTTTGGTTGGTAGGATTTTTATTACTGATTCAGTTCCGGAACTCATTATTGGTCTGTTCAGGTTTTCACTTTCTTTCTGGTTCAATCTTGAGGGGTTGTGTGTTTCCAGGAATGTATCTATTTCCTACAGATTTTCTAAGTTTTATGCATGGTGATGTTCATAATAGTCTCAAAGGATCTTTTGCATTCCTGTGGGATCAGTTGTAATGTCATTTTTGTCATTTCTGATTCTGCTTATTTGGATCTTCTTTCTTTTTGTCTTTATTAATCTAGCTAGCACTCTATTAATCTCGTTTATTCTCTCAGAAAACAACTTTTGGTCTCATTGATCTTTTGTATGGATTTTTGTGTTTCAATTTTCTTCAGTTCTCTGATTTTGGCTGTTTCTTTTCTACTGCTACCTTTGGGGTTCATTTGTTATTTTTTTCCTAGTTCCTCTAGGTGCAATGTTAGATTGTTAATTTGAGAGCTTTCTAACTTCTTGATGTAGGCATTTACTGCGGGAAATTTTCCTCTTAACACTCCTTTCACCCAGAGATTTTGTATGTTGTGTCTCTGTTTTCATTAATTTCAAAAATTTTAAAATTTCTGCCTTAATTTCATTGTTTACTCAAAAGTCATTCAGTAGTAAGTTGTTTAATTTCCATGTAATTTTGTGGTTTTGGGAGAACTTTTGGTATTGATTTCTATTTTTATTGCAATGTAGTCCAAGAGTATAGTTGGTATGATTTTGATTTTTAAAAAAATTTATTGATACTTGCTTTATGGCTAAGGAGGTTGTCAGTTTTTCAGTGTGTCCCTTGTGCAGATGAGAAGAATGTATGTTCTGTGGTTGTTGGGTGGAGTATTCTCTTATATGTCTATCAGGTCCAATTGGTCAAGTGTTGCAATTTAGTCCAGAACTTCATTTTTAGTTTTCTGCCTTGATGATCTGTCACATGCTATCAGTGGGTTGTTGAAGTCTCTCTCTATTATTGTGTGGCTAAGTCTTTCACATAGGTCAAGAAAAATTTGTTTTATGAATGTGGGTGCTCCAGTGTTGGGTGCATATATATTTAGGATAGTTAGATCTTCTTGTTGAATTGAACCTTTTTTTATTATTATGTAATACCCTTCTTTGTCCTTCTCGACTATTGTTAAAGTCTGTTTTATCTGATATAAGAATAGTGGCCCCTGCTCTTTTTTGATTTCTGTTTGCATGATAGATCTTTCTCCATAGTTTCTTTCTCCTTTCATAGATCTTTCTCCTTAGTTTGAGCTTGTGGGTGTTGTTAAATGTGAATTGGCTCTCTTAAAGACAATAGACACTTGGACCTTGTCTTTTTATTCAACTTGCAACTCCATGCCTTTTAAGTGGGATGTCGGGACCATTTACATTCAAAGTTAATACTGATATGTGAGATTTTGATGCTGTCATTGTGTTACTAGCTGGTTGTTTTGTAGATGATGTTTAGTTGCTTTTGATGTGTAGTTGCTTTATAGTATTTGTGGGCTATGTGCTTACTTGTGTTTTTGTGTTAGCAGGTATTGTTCTTTTGTTTCCATGTTTAGCACTCCCTTAAGGACCTCTTGTAAGTCTGGTGTACTGGTAATGAATTCCCTTAGCATTACTTGTTTGAAAAGGATTTTATTTCTTCTTCACTTATGAAGCTTAGTTTGGTGAGATATGAAATTCTTGGTTGGAATTTCTTTTCTTTAAAGATGCTGAAAATAGGCCCCTAACCTCTTCTGCCATTTGTTTTGTTTTTTTGAGACAGAGTCTCACTCTGTCACCTAGGCTGGAGTGCAGTGATGTGATCTCGGCTCACTGCAACCTCTGCTTGAACTGGGTTCAAGCGATTCCCCTGCCTCAGATTACTGAGTAGCTGGGACTACAGGTGTGCGCCACGATGCCCAGCTAATTTTTGTATTTTTTAGTAGAAATGGGGTTTCACCATATTGGCCAGACTGGTCTCGAACTCCTGACCTCATGATCCACCCGCCTCAGCCTCCCAAGAATGCTGGGATTACAGGCGTGAGCCACCATGCCCGGCCTCCTCTTTTGCCTTTTAAGTTTCTGCTGAGAGGTCTGCTGCTAGCCTGACGTAGTTCCCTTTGTAAGTGACCTGAGCCTTCTGTCTAGCTCCCTTTAAGATTTTTTCTTTGATGTTGACTTTGGGCAATCTGAAGAGTATGGGCCTTGGGGATGGTTGTCTTTTATAGTATCTTGCATGGGTTCTCTGTATTTCTTGAATTTGCATATCAGTCTCTCTAGGGAGATTGGGAATGTTTTCTTGGACTGTATTCTCAAATATGTTTTCCAAGTTGCTTACTCTCTCTTCTTCCCTCTCAGAAATGCCAGTGACTCATAGGTTTGATTTCTTTACATAATCCCATATTTTGCAGAGGTTTTACTCATTTTAAAAAATTCTTTAAAAAATTTTTTGTCTTACTGAGTTGATTTGAAGAACTGGTCTTTGAGCTCTGAGATTCTTTTCCTAGTTTAGTCTATTATGTTGTTAATGCTTCCAACTGTATTTTGAAATTCTTGTAGTGAATTTTTCAGTTTCAGAAGTTGAGTTTGGTTGTTTCTTAAAATGGCTATTTCATCTTTGTACTCTTGAATCATTTTACTGGATTCACTGGGTTCTATTGGGTTTCAACTTTCTGCTGAATCTTGATGAGCTTCATTGCCACCCAGATTCTGAATTCTATGTCTGCCATTTCTGTTGCTTCAATCTGATAAAGAACGGTTGCTAGGGAGCTAGTGCACTTGTTTGGAGGTAGGGAGACACTCTGACTTTTGAATCACCAAAGTTCTTGTGCAGATCCTTTCTCATCTGAGTGGGCTGGTATTGTCTTTTTGGATTTGCTGTCGTTGAATGGGGCTTTTTGTTTTTATATAATTTATTTCCCTTGAGTTTTTAACTGTGGTGCAAGTTGAGTCTAGTCAATAGGCTTTGTTTCTGGATGCTTTCAGAAGGATCTTCATTTGTGGCTAGATTCTTGCTCTCGGTTTCACAAGCTATGTATACTGGAAGAGTATTTTTGGTGTTGTAATTTAGGCTGCAATCCAGTAGATGGCGCATAAGAGTAATGACTGGCAGATAAGTTCTTAGCCACGTGGCTCTTGTATTTCAGCACATACGCAGCATCTCTCTGTGGTGTAGGGGGAAGGATAAGCCCCTCGCCAGATCCATTCCTGGGCCTTGGGGATCCTCCTCCGATCACTCGCACCGCGCCCAATACCTTTGTTAGGTATTCTAGGCCTCAGGCTTTCTTAGATAGGGGCTGTGGCTGGCAGACAGGCTATACCCTTCCCAGATAACCCTGTGGAGGGAGGCATGCCCCAGGCCCACACCAGCCCACGAATACCCATGTTTCACTCTTCTGAGTGTTCTGAAAGTGGGAGCTCTTCCCCCGCTTACATGCTGGCCACAGATCTCAGCTTGGCTCCCCTGAACTGTGTGCTGTAACCCTGGGGGATTGGGACTTGGCCTGCAGCTTTGCTCTCTGGCCCCTGGTTTGGGTACCGGCCATATTGGGGCAGTCAAAGTGCTCCAAGGCCACCAGCAAAGCACTCAGGTTGGGCAGTGGAGGCTGTGCTGTGTACATACTTGCAGGAGTGGCCAAGCGGGGCCTTGGAAGGGGCTGGTGGACAACGAGGGTGTGAAGAACAGTCATGCCTCAGTCCTATGAGAAAGACAGTCCTCTTCTCTCCTGGCTCAGTGATCAGTTGGGGGATAGAACTACCTGGAGAAAAATGGAGAACCTATGACTACATTTTGCTGCAGCTGCCCCACTTACAAGGGCTGACGCACACCTCCTCCCCCCTCCCGCCGCCACACACACACCGCGCGCCTCCCTGGGCACCATGCTGTCTGAAGCTTTGTCCCTGCTTACTCTCTGGGGAGATACCCCTGCCAATTCAAACGTGTATGGGGGTTGTGGGATCTCTTGTAGCTAGGAGCCCAGAGGTAAGCTGCGAGAGAGCGTTCCCCTGCCATCACTTCACTCACCCGTTCCTTAGGAGCTGTTTAGGGCCAGGATCTAGTCCTGGTGCTCAGCAATCCTATGCAGGGTTCCTGGTTTCTTCCATCTTCAGCTTCGTGTCTGTATCCCTCTCTGTTGAATGTCAGTGCTTTTTCTCCGAAGATCTGTTCCGAGTACCTTGGCTTACTCAATATTTTGGTCTCTCTCGGTGGTAGAGGTACGTCCTGGCTGTGTCTAGTTGGCCATCTTATCCCTCATTAATCTCCACGTACTTTTAATATTTCTTTTTGGAAAGTTATTACCATCATCCTAGAACTAGTATTTTATTCATTTGCTTTGTCACATAATTCGTCAACAAACACCTTTAGCTTGAACCAACTTTTATCAGTAATGTGAACCAGTATCAATCACGTGATGACAACTTATTCTGCCCTTTAGTATCTAAGCAGGTACTTTAACTTTTCAGATGTGTAGACTTGATAATGCTTTCTGAGTATGGTGGTAATTTCATGATCTCTTACTCAGAACAGGTCCTTGAATTTGTTTACCAAATTAACCAAAAATATATAAGCAGAGCTATTAAACCTTAAAATATGTTGTCAGGGAAACATAACATTATGAAAACAATTTTCCCATAAGAAGAAAAAACTAGTTTTCCAGGGATTTTTCAGGAGCAGTAACTTATGGGAAAGTAATAATGTAACCAACTATTAATGTAATTTGACACAATAGGCATTCAGAAGGCATTATAAATGCATCCAACTGTAAAGGCAAAATACTTAAGAAAACCTATCTTCCCCAAAAATGCATATACTGTGTTAGCTTTCAACCAGTGACAAAGATGTTCTGCTTTAGGGATGGCAATTTTTAAAGAAACCTCTTTATTATAAAATAAAGCACACATAAAACCACACAAAATAAATGCATAGTTTAATGAGCTATTACAAAGGAAACACTCCTGAAACCACCACCCAAGTGAGGAAATAGAACTGTGCAGGCACCCAGAAGTACCTCCATGTGCTCTGTCATGATCTTAAGGTCTTCCCTGTCCCTCAAAGTAACTACTATCATGACTTTTTATCACTTTCTTGTATACCCATATAGCTTTTATCACCGAGTGTGCATCCCCAGAAACCATAGTTTAATATTAATGTATATCTTAAATCTCTTTTAATGTACAAGCCCCCCATCCATCCTTTCTTTTTCTGTAAAATTTGTCTGTTGAAACTGTAGTGTCCCACAGTCTGGATTTTATTGCTTGCATATTCATGTTTGGTTCAATATGTTTCTCTGTTATTTGAAAATTCCTCAAGTTAGTAGTCAGTTTTGGCAAGACTATATGAGATAGTGTGTCTTTCGTCGGGAGGCACATAATTTCATATTTTCTCTCAGTTCTTTCTCTTTTTTGATGTTAGCAGCTATTCAATGTTCAATGCCTAGATCCATTAATTCATTAGGGTTGCAAAATGGTAATATTATAATTATATTATTTATTTTTCATTGATTACTTGGGATACATTTATAAAGAGACACTTCCACTCAACTCCTATATGTTTCCCAGTGGTTGTATTTATATAGGGTAAACAGGACAAATGTCTGGTTATTTTCTATTTACCAGTTTTTGAGATAATGAATTGATTCTCTAGTACTTTCTGAAGGTGCCCTGTTAGCTTTTGTTTTTAACATAGCATTATTAATTCATGAATTTTAATACACTTGATTTGATGGGGTCCTAAATTATAATTGTTATCCTTCGGAAGCTCAGATTGTCCCATCTTAGGCCAGTGGGAGGCTCTTCAGGTTGGCTATTCTTTTTGTATGGCCTCAGCAGTCTTGGGGAGCTTCTCTGCTATCTGGTGTGATAGTATATTCCTTGTTTATCTTGTATATTTTCTGCCCCACACCTGGGATTAGTCATTTCTCCAAGACACTGTGGTTTCCTTTTTAATGGAAAATGGTATTTTACACCTGAGTCAGGGTGTTAGGGATATTAGGCTGTTGTTTTTGGGTTGATCGTTGTTTCTAGGTTTCTTCTGTAGAAAGAGTTGGAGGTTTTATACATATACATATTCGTAATGAGCCCGTGCCAACAATTACAACTCAAATTCAGGACTACAGAGTTTTTAATTTAACCTCTTCTGTATTACATTTATATCGCCTTCTTTCTGTATCAAAAATCCTAGTTTGTAGGGACACGGGATGAATAGGAATATCCCATAATTTCTCATTTACTTTAACCCACAGTACACACTTAATGGTTTCAAGATAATCATGCTATTACTACCACTACATATAATGTTCTCTTTCTTTTAATCTTCATCTAGTTGTCCGTAGGTTTTGGGTTTTGCCCTTTAGTTTAACTGTCTGTTTTATGTGGGGACTTAGAGACATTAAAAATCTGTGGTACTCCTCGTGACAACTCTCCAGAATTAGGGATGCCGTGTTTATGGTCATGATGAATACCTTTAGTTGGAACCAACTTTTTGTGAAAGCTTAAGGCGTGTGTTTAGATTCACATTTTTGCATGTGGATGTCCAGCTGTTCCACCACTATTTCTTGAGAAGACTATCCTTTCTCCATTGAATTGCCTTTGCTACTTTGTCAAATATCAGTTGATTATATTTGTGTGGGTCTATTTCTGGGCTTTCTATTCTGTTCCATTGATCTATTTGCCTGTTTTTTTAATGAAATAAAGTTTTTAATATATTGTGTTGACTGTTATAACAAGTAGTTCTGTGGATTGAAGGATTTTTATTAATATAAACATAATTTGTAACTTTCACATGCCCAAAAGTATGCATAAGAAAATGCTTATACTTACTAGTAAATATGTATGTTTTTCTAAACTTTTCTTTTTATTCTTGTAAGACATTTATATATTTATCCTGTATACAAATGACAGATTTCATTGAAAACTATTACAAATAAGAGAGGTATCCATTTGAAAACAATTGCTACTATTTTGTTTTTAATTGATAATTTGAATAAGTAAAGATGTAGAGCAATAGGGAACTCTCATTCACTATTATTGTAGAGTAAATCAGTAAACTTTAATGGAGAGCAGTTTAGCAATAGGTAATATAATTGAAGGTGAGTATCCTACACTAAGAAAAACTGGCCCATGTGCACAAAGAGGCATGTACAGTAGTGTTCATAGCATCATTGTAATAGTGAAAATACATTAGAAACAACTTAAATGCCTACCAACAGGAAAATGAAAACATCTTGTGGTGAATTCAGAGGGTGGAATGCTCTACAGCAGTTTAAATGACTGAACTAGAGCTATGTGATCATGTGAAATCTGAAAAGAATAAGTTGAGCAAAAAGAAATTACAGTATGACAAAATACAATAACATTTACATAAAAGTTTAAAACATTCAGGATAATGGTATAACACATTGTTCTTGATTGATTATGAAGTAGTAGTATCCATAGGATTAAATACCAAATTCATAATAGTGTTGCATCTGGGGAGAGAGGCAAGGGAATAGGATTTGGCAGGCCTTAACTTTATCTATGATATTTCTTTCTTTCTTTTTTTTTTTTTTCGAGATGGAGTTTTGCTTTTGTTGCCCAGGCTGGAGTGCAGTGGTGCCATGTTGGCTCACCACAACCTCCGCCTCCTGGGTTCAAGCGATTTTGCTGCCTCAGCCTCCCGAATAGCTGGGATTACAGGCATGTGCCACCATAGCTGGCTGATTTTTCTGTTTTTTTTTTTTTTTAAGTAAAGACGAGGTATCTCTATGTTGGTCAGGCTGGTCTCGAACTCCTGACCTCAGGTGATCCGCCCACCTTGGCCTCCCAAAGTGTTGGGATTACAGGCGTGAGCTACCACACCTGGCCAATATTTATTTCATTAAAAGAAATGAAGCAAAAGATGGTATTTCATGAAACTGGTTTTCACATTTATCATGTTATTCTGATTTTATGTGTTTTGAATGCATCATGGTAAAAAAGTAAAAACAAAGTGTACCTTTTAAAAAAGTAAAAATAAAGTATACCTTTTATCTCCTGTTTCTAAAAATTTCCACAAAGTAAGGAGGGAAATAGAGATTTCAGAAAAAATTCTGCTGATAAGCTAAGAACTTTTGGTTGCTGCATATATTTTAAATGATTGTAATAGCAAAAAATATGTAATAGCAAAAAATAATTGAAACATTAAATGTTTACCTACAGGAAAATGAAACATCTTGGTTACTTACTGGCACTTACTGGTGAAAGTTTTCAGTTCCAGAAAAGGCGACTCTTTAAGTAATTTTTTTTCTTGATTTATGTATCAGGTGACCTTAAAAGGATTATAATAGATATATTCCATACCTGAAACATGAAACATGAGGATCTTAAGCCTATCTCTGACTATCGTTTTTCTGCTTTTTGTGTTTTCCTGATTTTAAATATCTTCCAGAGATTGGCATCAATCATGTTGACTGATTATTTTTCTTCCACCTTTGATGGCATTTGGATCAATTCTATGTACATTTTTCAAATGTAGCTTTTTAAAAATGAAAATGAATCATTTCAGTGATGCATTTTTCAGCAGGTTTCAACCTTAAATAAGACAATGTGTGACTGATTTATAGTTGGCTAAAACACTCACTTTAAGATACACTTAAGGGGCCGGGCACAGTGGCTCACACCTGTAATCCCAGCACTTTGGGAGGCCAAGGCGGGTGGATCACGAGGTCAGGAGTTCAAGACCAGCCTGGCCAAGAAGATGAAACCCTGCCTTTACTAAAAATACAAAAATTAGCCGGGCATAGTGGTGGGTGCCTGTAATCCCAGCTACTCGGGAGGCTGAGGCAGAGAATTGCTTGAACCTGGGAGGTGGAGGTTGCAGTGAGCCAAGATCACGCCACTGCACCCCAGCCTGGGTGACACAGTGAGACTCCATTTCAAAAAACAAAAACAAAAACAAAAGATACACTAAAGGATAAACTACTACCTTGTTCATCTTTGAAATTGGGAAATCCCAGGACTTTTAGGGACTCTTTATCTTTTCTACTCTTTCTTAGGTTGAATTTTTCAGTGCTCACCGTTTCTTTCTTTACCACACAGTTTTCTTTAAAAGCAAAAAAAAAACAAGAAAAACAAAACACTGGACGTTGGCCATCTGTTTCTTGTGTAACAGTCTTCCCTCCCTGGCCATTTTTAATACTGCATAGCCTGTGGTTTAGCTAACACACTGCCTGTGTTTCTGTGCTTTTCTTCTTTGTCCTACCCTATTGCCTTAGAATTAAAACAGAGATATTTTCCTTTAGATTTTTAGACTTTCATCAGACTTTTCACCTCATAAAAGTTTTTTCTTCTTCCTTTAATTATCTATACTGTTTTTCCCCTTCTCATTGTTTGCCTTTTCACCATGCGTTTGTTAGAACTTTTTACCCTGTTTGTTATCACAGGCATTCCCTTTTGAATTCTAATGACCAGTTCCTGAAATCCCCAACATGTATTTTAAGACTCTTTAGTTATTAGAGTTCAGAATTCACCAAGTCTAGGAAGTACCTGAAGACAGGATAAAGACCAAGAACCCAGTAAGTGAAGGAGTTCTTGATCATGAAGTTTGTTGATAACAATAAACACGCCTCATGGAAGATGGGAGTAGACTTCAAATTAATCTTGATAGATTACACTAATGTCACCAACCACTATCCTATCTTTTTGGATTCTTCTGTCTCTTTTGTGCTTTTCTTCAGAGCATTGTCATTTAGCATTTCTCCCTTCATTACACACCATATATTTCATTCTTTTTTCTTAGCATCATACCTTGGACTTGGTCATCTCATGACTAGTAATTCAACCTAAGCTGATTTTGGGAGAAAAACCAGCTGCATGAATACAGGATGAGAGATGTCTTAGTATGGACAAGTTTGGATTTTTAAAAGTCTGTTTTTTTCTAGGTATTTTCAATAACTACATAATTCTATTTGGTGTTTTCACCTTCTTATTTGCAAGGATCTGCTAACAGAAAGTCTTATAGCTAGAAAATATAATAACATATTTTTGTCTTTATATAGTTCTTTAGTCAATAGAGGATACTCTACTAACTTTAAAGCTATTAAAATGCAGGTATTTGCACTTTATCATCTTGGTCTATCACATTAGCATTTTCCTTGAAGAACTGAATGAATTTTCTTCTACTGATTGCCATATTTTATCTGAGCCCATTTTTATTGATGATTGTCCATTTCTCCCTACTTTTTAAATACAAAATGTCTTACTTCAAAATTCTAATTGAAATTCCAATCTACTTTTTCTTTCAATTAAAAATATTAATATAATTTAATATATATTATATATAATTATATATTAATATTAACATAATATAATATAATTTGATGTTTCACTCTTCTTGATCAACTTAAACTTTTGCACTAAGGGTCTGTGCTGTGTGAATCAAATTATTTATAAACATTTCCCTGTGCAGATTTATTATCTCTATATGTTTATTCTTGTTTCTTGTTTATTATAGTACATGATACCTTTATCATAGCAGTTACAAATTTATTTATCATAGCATTAACAAATTTATTATTTTCATAGACATTATTTTCATTATTTCATAGACATAGAAACAGAAATGTTTCATTCTAATAATATTGGTTATCTTTAAAACTCACATTGTTAAGTATGAATAAAAATAAATTTAAAATTATGAAATTAAATATGAAATGTATATTTTATTTGAAGTGTATTCCAACAATAGTGTTTTATTGAGCTACTACCATATGCCAACTACAGAGTTAAATTTCATAAATCAATTAAATGAGTTTAATATTAACTTCCAAGCTACATCCTTACTATGTTTAAAACAGTTTGCACTATATAAATATCAGCCATAAGTTCTAAATAACCAAATATGGATTTTATTTAGTGTCCGTGTTTTTCATTCTTTTTGTTGTTTCATTCTGCTATTCTTGCCAAATAATCCAGGGCTTTCTCGTTACAAACAACAATAATAGCCGCTATTTACTCAGTGCTCCTGTCCCCTGCATTTAGTTACATTATTTTTAATTTGTGCAGCAATCTTGTAACACAAGTGAATAAATCCTTATTTTAGAGATAAGAAAACTGCAGTTCTAAGAGATGATCTTGCTCAAGATCCCAGCATTCTCTATTGTCAAAACAAGGGGTCAGGCCCTGTTATTTGCCTTTTTAACTGTACAGTGTTGTCTGTGGCTACTATACAGGGTCAGGTCCAACTTGGAATTATATTCTGAACCCAAGTATTTAAAATACTTTAAACATAAAAGTATTTTGGGCCAGGCGCTGTGGCCCACATCTGTAATCCCAGCACTTTGGGAGGCCAAGGTGGGCAAATCACGAGGTCAGGAGTTCGAGACCAGCCTGGCAAACATGGTGAAAACCCGTCTCTACTAAAAATACAAAAATTAGCTGGACATGGTGGCGGGGGCCTGTAATCCCAGCTACTCGGGAGGCTGAGGCATGAGAATCGTTTGAACCCGGGAGGTGGAGGTTGCAATGAGCTGAGATCGTGCCATTGCACTCCAGCCTGGGTGACAGGGTGAGACTCCGTCTCAAAAAAAAAAAAAAGCATTTTGAGTGTTAATGCTAATGTCATATCATTATAAGGGTCATATCAACTTGACCCTGTCTGTTCTTGACATACTACTACTTTCAAAAAATTCCAGCCAAGTGTGGTGGCTCGCGCCTATAATCCCAGCACTTTGGGAGGTTGAAGCAGGTGGATCACTTGAGGTCAGGCGTTCGAGACCAGCTGGGCCAACATGGCAAAACCCTGTCTCTATTAAAAATACAAAAATTAGTTGGGTGTGGTGGTGGGTACCCGTAATCACAGCTACTCGGGAGGCTGAGGCAGGAGAATCACTTGAACCTGGGAGGCGTAGGTTGCAGTGAATCGAGATTGCACCACTGCACTCCAGCCTGGGCGACAGAGCGAGACTGTTTCAAAAGGAAAAAAAAAAAAAAAGAAAAAAAGATTTCATGCAACAGCATAGGAGAAACTTAGTTTTCCTTTTTATCTTCTATATAAACAGATGCAAAACTAGCAATAATGTTTTGTATTTGTATAATTTTTGTTTTGAGGAGATAATTTAGTTTTTATTTGGTTCATTTTAGGATTTTTTTTCATTTACATTTACAAAGCATTATCTTTATTTTTAGTACAAATCAATCAATAAAAGAATGAAGCATCTTTATGAGAAGTCAGCTTATTAAGAACTTCCCCTTCCAAACTTTTTCAATCATTCAGAGCAAAGTTACCTATATTATTAGCTACTGGACAAAAAGCACAAGCTTCTTTCTTTTCCACCCCAAAGTTAACAGGCTCTACTGTCATTTGCCCTCTCTTCAGTCCCTTCACCTTTTTCTCACTCTTCTTTCTTCTGTGGGGCTCCCTCAGCCTCACTTAAGGTTCCCAGTGCCCTGTGGTTCCCAATTTCCTCTCTCTGATTGTATAAAGGAAAAGCTGATATAGTCATGTAAACTTATTAGTTACCTGTGCTTGACAACATGTAGCATGTCTTGCAGAGATCTTGGTTTTTAGAGTCAGACAGACCTGGATTCAAACTGCAACTCTATCACTTATTAGTGGGACCAGGTGCAATTTATACCATCTCTCTGACCCTCACTTTCCTTATCTTTAGAATGCAGATTATAATACCTAACTTTGGGGTATTGAAAATATTAAATAAGACAATGCATGAAAAGTCACACAGTATCCTATTGTCTTGCTTACTACTATTATTATTGGTGAGGTTACTCTTTATGGAAACTTACGCACATTCAAGTATTTTGCTTTGTTTAGTTATAGACAGTCTTGCTTTGTGACCCAGCCTGGAATGCAGTGGCATGACACTAGCTCACTGTAGCCTCAAACACCTGTGCTCAAGTGAACCTCCCACCTCAGCCTCCTGAGTAGCTAGGATTATAGGTACGTGCCACTGTGCCTGGCTAATTTTTTATTTTTTTTGTAGAAACGAGGTCTTGCTAAGTTGCCCAGGTGGGTCTCAAACCCTTGGGCTCAAGTAATCCTCCCGCCTTGGCGTTACAAAGCACTGGGATTATACTAGAGTATTTTTTTAATCTTTAAACTTTTATGGTATCTTTAATTATGCTGTGCAAGACATTTTCCACCCTTAAATGAGTGTTAGCCTTCTATCATTACGTGGACAGTTAGTCGAGAAGACAGCAAGTGATCTTCTGGCCTTGACTGGCTTTTAAGAGTAATCTAGGATTGGCAGCTAGGGAAAGGGCGTACATAAGTCCATGGTCTTACTCCCCTTTTTATTATTTTCCCATAACTTATTAGGGTAAAGGTAGTATTTGATTATATAAGTAAGTTCTTTAGTGATGATTTGGGAGATTTTGGTGCACCCATCACCCAAGCAGTATACACTGCACCATATTTGTAGTCTTTTATCCCTTGCCCCCTTCCACTCCTTCCCCCAAGTCCTCACAGTCCTTTGTATCATTCTTAGGCCTTTGCATCTTTATAACTTAGCTTCCACATATCAGTGAGAACATAAGATTTTTGGTTTTCCATTCCTGAGTTGCTTCACTTAGAATAATAGTCTCCAATCTCATCCAGGTCACTGCAAATACTGTTAATTCATTCCTTTTTATGGCTGTGTAGTATTCCATCATATATATGTGTGTGCGTGTGTGTGTGTGTGTGTATATATATATGTGTGTGTGTGTATATGTGTGTGTGTGTATATGTATATGTGTGTGTATATATATATCTCACAGTTTCTTTATCCACTCGTTGATTGATGGGCATTTGGGTTTGTTCCACGATTTTGCAATTGTGAATTGTGCTATGCAAGTATCTTCTTAATATAATGACTTCTTTTCCTCGGGGTAGATACCCAGTAGTGGGATTGCCGGATCAAATGGTAGTTCTACTTTTAGTTCTTTAAGGAATCTCCACACTGTTTTCCATAGTGGCTGTACTAGTTTACATTCCCAACAGCAGCATAGAAGTGTTCTCTGATCACTGCATCCATGCCAACATCTACTGGTTTTTTATGTTTTGATTATGGCCATTCTTGAAGGAGTAAAGTGGTATTGCACTTGGTTTTGATTTGCATTTCCCTGATCATTAGTGATGTTGAGCATTTTTTCATATGTTGGCCATTTCTGTATCTTCTTTTGAGAATTGTCCATTCCTGTCCTCAGCCCACTTTTTTTTATGGGATTGTTCTTTTTTTTCTTATTGATTTGTTTGAGGTCACTGTAGATTCTAGATATTAATCCTTTGTCAGATGTACAGATTGTGAAGATTTTCTCCCACTGGGTTGTCTGTTTACTCTGCTGACTGTTCCTTTTGTTCTTTGCAAAAGTTCTTTAGTTTAATTAAGTCCCAGCTATTTATCTTCTATTTATCTTTTTTTTTTTTTTTTTTTTTTGAGACGGAGTCTCACTCTGTAGCCCAGGCTGGATCTTGGCTCACTGCAAGCTCCACCTCCCAGGTTCACACCATTCTCCTGCCTCAGCCTCCTGAGTAGCTGGGACTACAGGCTCCCGCCACCACACCTGGCTAATTTTTTTGTATTTTTAGTAGAGATGGGATTTCACCATGTTAGCCAGGATGGTCTCGATCTCCTGACCTCATGATCTGCTCGCCTCGGCCTCCCAAAGTGCTGGGATTACAAGTGTGAGCCACCATGCCCGGTCTTATCTTTGTTTTTATTGCATTTGACTTCGGGTTCTTGGTCATGAAATCCTTGCCTAAGCCAATGTCCAGAGGGGTTTTTCCAATGTTATCTTCTAGAATTTTTATAGTTTCAAGTTTTAGGTTTAAGTCCTTAATCCATCTTGAGTTGATTTTTGTATAAGGTGAGAGATGAGGATCCAGTTTCATTCTTCTACATGTGGCTAGCCAATTATCCTAGCATCATTTGTTGAATAGGGTGTCCTTTTCCCACTGTATGTTTTTGTATGCTTTGTCGAAGATCAGTTGGCTGTAAGTATTTGGGTTTATTTCTGGATTCTTTATTCTGTTCCATTGGCCTGTGTGCCTATTTTTATACCAGTACCATGCTCTTTTGGTGACTATGGCCTTATATTATAGTTTGAAATCAGGTAGTGTGATGCCTCCAGATTTGTTCTTTTTGCTTAATCTTGCTTTGGCTATGTGGGCTCTTTTTTGTTTCCATATGAATTTTAGAATTGTTTTTCTAATTCCATGAAGAATGATGGTGGTATTTTGATGGGGATTGGATTGAATTTGTAGATTGCTTTTGGCAGTGTGGTAATTTTCACAACATTGATTCTACCCATCCATGAGCATGGGATGTGTTTCCATTTGTTTGTGTCATCTATGATTTCTTTCAGCAGTGTTTTATAATTTTCCTTGTAGAGACCTTTCTACTCCTTGGTTAGGTATATTCCTAAGCATTTTTTTTTTGCAGCTATTATAAAAGGGGTTGAGTTCTTGATTTGATTCTCTGCTTGGATGCTGTTGTATAGAACTACTGATTTGTGTACATTAATCTTGTATACAAAAACTTTGCTGAATTCTTTTATCAGTTCTAGGAGCTTTCTGGAGGAGTACTTAGGGTTTTCAAGGTAAACGATCATGTTGTCAGCAAACAGTGACAGTTTGACTTCCTCTTTACCAATTTGGTTGCTCTTTATTTCTTTCTCTTGCCTGACTGCTCTGGCTAGGACTTCCAGTACTGTGTTGAAGAGGAGTGGTGAGAGTGGGCATCCTTGTCTTGTTCCAGTTTTCAGAGGGAATACTTTCAACTTTTCCCCATTCAGTATTATGTTGGCTGTGGGACTGTCATAGATGGCATTTATTGCATTGAGGTATGTCCCTTGTGTGCCAATTTTGCTGAGAGTTTTAATCATAAAGGGGTGCTGGATTTTGTCAAATGCTTTTTCTGTATCTATTGAGATGATCATGTGATTTTTACTTTTAATTCTGTTTCTGTGGTGTATCACGTTTATTGGCTTGCGTATGTTAAACCATCCCTGCATTCCTGGTATGAAACCCACTTGATCATGGTGGATTACCTTTTTGATATGTTGTTGGATTCAGTTAGCTAGTATTTTGTTAAGGAGTTTAGCATCAATGTTCATCAAGGATATTGGTCTGTAGTTTTCTTTTTTGGTTATGTCCTCTCCTGGTTTTGGTATCAGGGTGATGCTGGCTTCACAGAATGAAGTAGGGAAGGTTGTTCCTTTCTCTATCTTGTGGAGTAGTATCAAAAGGATTGGTACCAATTCTTCTTTGAATGTCCGTTAGAATTCTGCTGTGAATCCGTCTGATCCTGGACATTTTTTTGTTGGTAATTTTTAAATTACCATTTCAATCTCACTGCTTGTTACTGGTCTGTTCAGGGTATCTAATTCTTCCTGACTTAACCTAGAAGGGTTGTATTTTTCCAGGAATTTTTCCCTCTCTTCTAGATTTTCTAGTTTATGTGTGTAAAGGTGTTCACAGTAGCCTTGAATGATCTTTTGTATTTCAGTGGTGTCAGTTGTAATGTCTCCTTTTTCGTTTATTAGTGAGGTTATTTGGATTTTCTGTCTTCTTTTCTTGGTTAATCTTGCTAATGGTCTATCACTTTTATTGATCTTTTCAAAGCACCAGCTTTTTGTTGCATTTATCTTTTGTATTTTTGTTTGTTTCAATTTCATTTAGTTCTGCTCCGATCTTGGTTATTTCCTTTCTTCTGCTGGGTTTGGGTTTGGTTTGTTCTTGTTTCTGTAATTCCTTGAGGTGAACTTAGAATGTCAGTTTCTGCTCTTTCAGTCTTTTTGATGTAGGTGTTTAGGGCTATGAACTTTCCTCTTAGCACCACCTTTGCTGTATCCCAGAGGTTTTTGTAGGTTGTGTCATTGTCGTTCAGTTCGAAGAATTTTTTTAATTTCCATCTTGACTTTGTTTTTGACCCAATGCTTATTCAGGAGCAGGTTATTAAATTTCCATGTATTTGCAAGGTTTTGAAGGTTCCTTTTGGAGTTGATTTTGGTTTTGTTCTACTGTGTTCTGAGACAGTGTTTGATATTTCAATTTTCTTCAATTTATTGAGGTTCATTTTATTGACTATCATGTGGTTTATCTTGGAGAAGGTTCCATGTGCTGTTGAATAGAATGTGTATTCTGCGGTTGTTGGATGAAATGTTCTGTATGTTTTTTTTTTTTTTTTTTTTTGGATTCAATGTTCATTTTATTTTATTTTATTTATTTATTTTTTTTTTTTTGGCTTTTTTTCCAGGAGCACATTCTTTTTTTTTTTTTTTCTTTTATTGTAATTATTATTATTATTATTATTATTATACTTTAGGTTTTATGGTACATGTGCCCAATGTGCAGTAAGTTACATATGTATACATGTGCCATGCTGGTGCACTGCACCCACCAACTCGTCATCTAGCATTAGGTATATCTCCCAATGTTATAATGTTCTGTATGTTAAGTCCATTTGTTCCAAGGTATAGTTTAAATCCATTTTTTCTTTGTTCACTTTCTGTCTTGATTACCTGTCTAGTGCTGTCAGTGGAGTATTGAAGTCCCCCTCTGTTATTGTGTTGCTATCTATCTCATTTCTTAGGTCAATTAGTAATTGTTTTATAAATTTGAGAGCTCCAGTGTTAGGTGCATACATGTTTAGGACTGTGATATTTTCCTGTTGGACAGGTCTTTTACCATTATATAATGTCCTTCTTTGTCTCTTTTAACTGCTGTTGCTTTAAAGTTTATTTTGTCTGATATAAGAATAGCTGCCCCTACTCACTTTTGGTGTCCATTTGCATGAAATGCCTTTTTCCATCCCTTTACTTGAAGTTTATGTGAGTCCTTATGTGTTAAGTGAGTCTCCTGAAGGCATCAGGTAGTTGGTAGGTGAGTTCTTACCCATTCTGTAGTTCTGTATGTTTTAAGTGGAGCATTTAGGCCGTTTACATTCAATGTTAGTACTGAAATGTGAGGTACCCTTGCATCCACAGTGCTATTTGTTGCCTGTGTACTTTTGGTTTTTTGTTTATTGGTTTGCTTTATAAGTTGTATTTTTGTTTTATAGGTCCTGTGTCATTTATGCTTTAAAGGTGTTCTGTTTTGATGTGTTTCCAGGATTTGTTTCAAGATTTAGAGCTCCTTTTAGCAGTTCTTGTAGTGGTTGCTTGGTAGTGGCAAATTCTCTTAGCATTTCTTTGTCTGAAAAATACTGTATCTTTTGTTCATATATGATACTTAGTTTCAATGGATACAAAATTCTTGACTGATAATTGTTTTGTTCAAGGAGGCTGAAGATAGGACCCCAATACCTTCTAGCTTGTAGGGTTTCTGCTGAGAAATCTGCTGTTAATCTGATAGGTTTTCCTTTTTAGGTTACCAGGTGCTTCTCTCTCACAGCTCTTAAAATCTTTCCTTCGTCTTAACCTGATGACAGTGTGCCTAGGCAATGATCTTTTTGCGATGAATTTCCCAGATGTTTTCTGTGCTTCTTGTATTTGGATGTCTAGGTCTCTAGCAAGGCTGGGGAAGTTTTCCTTGATTATTCCCCCAATTATGTTTTCCAAACTTTTCAAATACTCTTCTTCCTCAGGAACACCAATTATTCTTAGGTTTGGTCATTTAACGTGATCCCAGACTTCTTGGAGGCTTTGTTCATATTTTCTTATTCTTTTTTCTTTGCCTTTGTTGGAAGACTTTGTCTTCCAGCTCTGAATTTCTTTCTTCTACTTGTTAATGCTATTGCTGAGACTTTCCAGAGCATTTTGCATTTCTGTAAGTGTTTCCAATGTTTCCTGAATTTTTCATTGTTTTTTCTTTAAGCTCTCTATTTCCTTGAATATTTCTCCTTTCACTTCTATCGTTTTTCGAATTTCCTTGCATTAGGATTCACTTTTCTCTGGTCCCTCCCTGATTAGCTGAATAACTAACTTCCTGAATTCTTTTTCAGGTAAATCAGGGATTTCTTCTTGGTTTGGATCCATTGCTGGTGAACTAGTGTGATCTTTTGGGGGTACTAAAGAGCCTTGTTGTGTCCTGTTACCAGAGTTGGTTTTCTGCTTTCTTCTCATTTGGGTAGGCTCTGTCAGAGGGAAGGTCTAGGGTTGAAGGCTGTTGTTCAGATTCTTTTGTCCCTCTGGGTATTCTCTTGATGTAGTACTCTACCCCTTTTCCTATGGATGTGGCTTCCTGTGAGCCAATCTGCAGTGATTGTTGTCTCTCTTCTGGGTCTAGCCACCCAGGAAGTCTACCTGGCTCCGGTCTGGTACTGGGGGTTGTCTGCACAGAGTCCTGTGATGTGAACCATCTGTGGGTCTCTCACCCGTGGATACCAGTGCCTGTTCTGGTGGAGGTGGCGGGGGATGCAGTGGACTTTGTGAGGGTTCTTAGCTTTGGTGGTTTAATGCTTTATTTTAGTGGTTGTTGGCCTCCTGCCGGGAGGTGGCGCTTTCCAGAGAGCATCAGCTGTGGTATTATGGAGAGGGACCTGCCGTGAGCAGGGCCCTAGAACTCCCAAGATTATATGCCCTTTGTCTTCCACTACCAGGGTGGGTAGGGAAGGACCATCAGGTGGGAGCAGGACTAGGTGTGTCTGAGCTCAGACTCTCCTTGGGTGGGTGTTGCTGTGGCTGCTGTGGGGGATGGGGGTGAGATTCCCATGTCACTGGATTTGTGTACCTAGGAGGATTATGGTTGCTTCTGCTGAGTCATGCAGGTTGTGAGGGAAGTGGGGGAGAGCCGGCAGTCACAGGCCTTACCCAGCTCCCACACAAACCAAAGGGCCCGTCTCACTCTCACTGCCCCACACAACAGTCCCAAGTCTGTTTCCAGGCAGTGGGCGAGCCAGGCTTGAAAACTTGCCCTAGGCTACCTGCCTCCTAGCTGTGAAAGAAAAGGGCTTGCTTCTCCCCCTGCCTGTGGAGTTTGCATCCTGGATGTCCAGGAGGCTTGTTTTCCCGTTCAAATTGTTACACAGTTCAGCTAGAGATTTCCTTCTCCCTGTGGAGTTTTACCCGTCTTTCCTCTGGCCACCCCCTCAATGGATCCCTATGGTATCAGGTAGGAATGGCCTGCTTGGGGACATAGTGAGCTCCCAGGGCCTTTCTGCTGCTTCCACTACCCCTGTATTTTGCTCTGCTCTCTAAATTGACTCACTTCCAGTTAAGGTCAGAAACCTCTCCTGCAAACAGACCTTCAGTTTCTCCATTCTGGGGGTGTATTCAGGAGAGGAGGCTCTTCCTTTCCCACTTCCACAGTTGGGGTACTCACAGTATTTGGGGTGTCTCCTGGGTCCTGCAGGAGCAGTCTGCTTCCTTCAGAGAGTCTGTGGCTCTTCTCGGGACTGCTGGTTTGTTCTTGCAGTGTATCTGGGCTAAAATTCACAGTGCGAGCCTCCACACACTGCTCTGTCTGGAGGTGCACTCTAGATCTGCCTCCCATCCACCTCCACTTTTTACCCCATTTTCTTGGTGAAACTACAGAGCCTATTAGAGAGCGTCTCACAAACTTTGGAAACAAGGAGGCCTGGGATCCTTTTTTCTGGATCATGAACGTAACTTGTTCAAGTCCAAGACTGCCATCTGTTTGGGCCCCCTCTTTTAGGCTGCCCGTTTGTGAGTACAGGCTCTACTCGACATCACCTGGCCTCTCAATCATCTGCCCTAAGGCTTCCTTTGCAAATCTTTAAGCTTTCTGGAAGTAGGATATTTCAACCAGCGGTACAATTTTCTTTTAATTCATAGTTTAAGAAACTTCCTACCAGCACAGTTTTTGGCTAGCTGCTACACAGGTACAAAAAAGTGTAAAATATATAAGACAGATTATTTTTTTAAAGATGCCAGAAGCTAGAAGGAATCCAAGAAACGAGGATACTTTTGGTGGAGCATATATGTAAGTACGGTTAGTTAAGTATGGTTGGTAGGACAAACAGAGTGTGTAGGTGAAGATTGTGGATTTCAGGCAAAAGACATGAATGAAGTTATAGAGCAGGGAAAATGTGGGGCAGGTTTTAGTTTGAACTTGGAGTAGGAGTCCTGGAAGGGAGACTGTAGAAGATAATACTGGAATTTGCAAAGCAGATCATGTCCCTCCTTTGTTCAAAACTTACAGCTTCTCATCTGATTTAGAGAAAAAGTCAAAGTCCCTAGTGGCCTACAAGCTATCATACAATATCCTCCCTGTGCCTCAATTCCCATTTCCCATGACTTTCTTCCTTGCTTCCCCTTCTCTAGCTATATTAGTCTCCTTGATCCGGCCAATAGAGATTCCACCTCAGAGTTTGTTTCCTCTGCTTGAAGCTCTCCTTTCCCACATGGCTGCATGGCTCACGCCTCTTTCAGGTCACCTTTATCAGAGAGGTCTGTCTTGATCTGTCTGTATCACACCCTGAGCCCCACTCCAGCCACTCCCTATTCCCTGTACTTTGCTTTATTTTACTTCATAGTGTTTAGGATATCCATATGCTTTTATTATTATTGCCTTTGTTTTTGCTCTTAGGGTGTGATGGTGTGTGGAAAGTGTGACCCCCAAATACAGCATTTTTGGCATACTGAATGTTTAAAGCTGAAGGAAATTGAGAAAACCATAGAAGCAGAAAGGTCCCTTTGTCTTTGTCATTCTCTTTCTCTGACATCCTTCCACCTTTCTCCCCTGAAGCCATGAAAAGAATTCTCTGACCTAAAAGTAGATCATAAGACCCTCATGTGACAAGTGTCTGCCCTATACATGGAGGAAAGGAATGAGTACACAGAGACACAGAGAAAAATCTGAACAAATAGGACTTGCTAAGTTCCCCTCAGTACATTAGGTCATACCTGCTTTTTGTCCACTCATACTTCTACATGACTATCCATTCTTCATCAAACCTAAGCATAAAATAGACAGTTTTCCCTGGTTCTTTGGGTCTTCATTTCTGAAGGCACCTGTGTTGCATAAAACTTTGGTTACATAAAATTATTAAGCTTTTCTCTTATTAATCTGTCTTTTGTTATAGAGGGTGTCAGCTATGAACCTTGTGATAGGAGGGAAATATATTACTTTTTCTCCTTTACAAGTGTATGCCCCTGATCGAGAAGATTTTATGCACTGTCATGTCCCTAGCCCCCAGAACCAGTGCCTGGCACATGGCTCATATTCAAATATTTATTGGACAAAAAAGAAAATGACTGCAGCAAAAAGAGTGTGAGGGAGGGAAGGAGTTGGATATGGATCCTATGGTAGTTTATGTTCCAGGCAAAGGAATAAAAATTTAACGTATTAGTCAGTGGGTAGCCATTGAATGGTTTGAAGAGTGGAGTAAAGGCAAGAGCATTTAGTTTAGGAAGATTAATTTGGTGATAAGGTGTAGGATGGATTTTTTTTAAGTCACATCAACTCTCCACCCCTCCCCAATCCAGCACTCTGCCACACAGCTCTATGTGCTTTTTTAAAAAATGACTTTTAATCTTGAAATAGTTTGACTCACATGAAATTGCTAAACAGTACAGTAAATGCTCTTTCTGTACTTTCCCCCAGTTTCCCCAGTAACATCTTACATTACTGCAATACACTGTCAAATACAGGAAAATGACCTTGTTACTGTACTGTTAACTCAGGTGCAGACCTTAGATGGATTTCATCAGATTTTACATGCACCTTTTCTGGGGGATGTATAGTTCTATAAAATTTTAACGTGTAGATATATGTTTTTTAATATTTCTGGGTTTGACCTTCTTTAATACCACTCTCCGGGTTCTTGGACTCCTGTCATTTACATATGAATAAAGTGAATGGCCTGTGGTTTTATTTGATGTTCTTCTGCGTTGTGTTCCATGTTGGTAGATAGCCTTTCCTTTCTATACCAAAGATGCTTTTAAAATTTTACTCCACCAGGATTGACAAATCATATTGCAGTTGTCCCTCGATATATGTGGATGATTGGTTCCAGGACCACCCCCGCCAACACACACACACACACACACACACACACCCCCAAAATCTGCATATACTTAGCCTTGTGGAACTCAAGTATATGAAAAGTCAGTCCTCTGTTTACACAGATTTCCCACATACTGGGAATACTGTATTTTCTATTTGCATTTGGTTGAAAAACATCCATCTATAAGTGGACCCTACAGTTCAAACTCATGTTGTTCGAGGACCGACTATATATACTAGGTCTTAATTTTTTAATGTTTATTTTAAAACTAGTACATTACATTATTTCTTTCTATTGGTCACTTGTCTGCTTAGAATTCCTTTATATCCTTTCTGATAGTAAAATATTTCCACAAGATTGTTAACAGGGTTCTAAAGCTTTTTCCTTTGTCTACCCAGCCCTACTAATTAGAAATATATTTCTTATAAGCAATTTACCAATAATTTCAGAATTGACAAGGGTGGTAGGTTGAAGGAGATTAACTAATCATTTAAAGTCCAACTTTGTGTTGGTAAATTCTTATTCATTCTTTTTAACTTTTTAAGATATTCTGCTAACCATATTATATTACTAAAAGCTGACTTTCTTAGTTTTTATGTACTGTGGAACATATTTAAAGTGATTTGCAGGCCTTCCAAAACAAATTCTTAAAGTTAAAATCTTATAGTTTAATTCTTGCAGCTGTGCTATATGTATATATTTTTTTTTTAAGACAGGATCTCACCGTGTCACTATATATATTTATATACATGCTGTATATGAGATAGATGTGCTATATGTACTTTATATACTTATACGTTGCTGATGTTTAAGATAGTAATTGATGTTCTTTAATAGGTTTCTGAATAAATATGCAGGCCTAGGTGTGAAGTTGAAGAAAAACCAAAGTTTATCTGAATGTACTTGATATATTTCTTAACAGGTTCTGAGTTCTGTCCGCACAGAATGGGACCCACTGGATGTTCGCTTTGGCACCAAACAGCCTTATCAGGTGTTCACAGTGGAGCACTCCATAAGTGTAGACAAAGAGCCTATGGCTGACAGCTGCATCTATGAATGCATTCGGAATAAAATCCAGTGTGTGTCAGTCACCAGAATACCACTAAAGTCAAAGGCCATCAGCTGCTGCAGGAATGTTACTGAAGACAAACTGATTCTGGGCTGTGAAGATTCTTCGCTAATTCTTTATGACACTCACCGTAGAGTGACTCTCTTAGCACAGACTGAACTTTTGCCTTCATTAATAAGCTGCCACCCAAGTGGTGCCATTCTGCTAGTTGGCAGCAACCAAGGGGAGTTGCAAATTTTTGATACGGCTCTATCCCCTATTAACATCCAACTATTGGCTGAAGACTGCTTACCCAGGGAGACTCTGCAATTCAATAAATTATTTGATGCCTCCAGCAGTCTTGTTCAAATGCAATGGATAGCTCCTCAGGTTGTTTCTCAGAAGGGTGAAGGTAGTGATATCTATGATCTCCTCTTCCTCAGGTTTGAAAGAGGACCTTTGGGTGTGCTGTTGTTTAAACTAGGTAAGTCAAGGAAAGTGATGAGTAAGTAAATTAAAGTGTTTATGATAGTGACATAATTAAGGCAATAAAACTATTCTTAGAATGTATATTTTTCTATTTATCATCCCATAAATATGTTTGCCTTTCAAATATCCATATAGTTTCCTTTTGTGGATGACTTTCTAACTGCCAAAGGAGCACTAGATATTGAATAATTTGGAAATTACACTAATTGTCAATTATGATGCTTCAAAAGCCCTAACTTTTACATTTGATACGCTCTAAAATAAACTACACTACTAAATAATTCCTTAAGAAATAGACATGTGAATATTTTAAAAGGACTTACTTTGTCCATTGAAAAATTCTGTGTTGTAGGAATGGAATAATTTTTCTATAAAAATTATTTTAGATTATTGGTGTCTGTTGCTTCCCAGACTGGAATTGTGTGAAGCAAGTGTTTTAAAAGAAAAGAAAGCAGATATTTAGTTAGAGTTTGCTGAAGATACCTGTATAACTTTTAGTTTCTCTTTTGGATAAAAATATTCAAAAGGATAGATATTTTTATAGATGTTGATAAGTTAATAGCTATAAAATTATATATTAATGTAGCCCATTTCAACCAAGAGAATTTTTTTTTAACTTTTATGTAGGTTTGTGGGTACACATGCAGGTTTGTTATATAGGTAAATGTGTCATGGGGGTTTGTTGTACATATTATTTCATCACACAGGTATTAAGCCCAGTACCCAATAGTTATCTTTTCTGCTTCTCTCCCTCCTCATATCCTCCTCCCTCAAGTAGACCCCAGTGTCTGTTTTTTTCTTCTTTGTGTTCATAAGTTCTTATCATTTAGCTCCCACTTGTAAGTGAGAACATGCAGTATTTGGTTTTCTGTTTCTGCATTGGTTTGCTAAGGATAATGGCATTCAGCTCCGTCCAAGTTCCTGCAAAAGACATTATCTCGTTCTTTTTAATGGCTGTATAATATTCCACAGTGTACCACATTTTCTTTATCCAATCTGTGATTGACGGGCATTTAGGTTGATTCCATGTCTTTACTATTCTGAATGGTGCTGCAACAAACATTTGTGTGCATGTATCTTTATGGCAGAATGATTTATATTCCTCTGGATATATACCCAATAATGGGATTCCTAAGTCAAATAGTAGTTCTGCTTTTAGCTCTTTGAGGAATTGCTATATTGCTTTCCACAATGATTGAACTAATTTACACTCCCCCCTCACAGTGCATAAGCATTCCCTTTTTTCCACAACCTTGCCAGCATCTATTATTTTTTTACTTTTTAATAATAGCCATTCTGTGTGGACCCGGGAGGCAGAGCTTGCAGTGAGCCGAGATCGTGCCACTGCACTCCAGCCTGGGCGACAGAGCAAGACTCCATCTCAAAAAAAAAATAGCCATTCTGACTGGTGTGTGATGGTATCTCATTGTGGTTTTGGTTTGGATTTCTTTAATAATCAGTGATACTGAGCTTTTTTTCATATGCTTCTTGGCTGCATGTATGTCTTCTTTTGAGAAGTGTCTGTTCATGTCCTTTGCCCACTTTTATTTTATTTTTATTTTTATTTTACTTTAAGTTCCAGGATACATGTGCAGAACGTGCAAGTTTGTTACATAGGTATACATGTGCCATGGTGGTTTGCTACACCTATCAACCTGTCATCTAGGTTTTAAGCCCTGCGTGCATGAGGTATTTGTCCTAATGCTCTCCCTCTCCTTGCCCCCCACCCCCAACAGGCCCTTGTGTGTGTTGTTCCCCTCCCTGTGTCCAGGTATTCTCATTGTTCAACTCTCACTTATGAATGAGAAAATGTGATGTTTGGTTTTCTTTTCCTGTGTTAGTTTGCTGAGGATGATGGCTTCCAGCTTCATCCATGTCCCAGCAAAGGACATGATCTCATTCTTTTTTATGGCTGCATAGTATTCCATGGTGTATATGTACCACATTTTCTTTATTCAGTCTATTATTGATGGGCATTTGGTTGGTTCCATGTCTTTGCTATCATAAATAGTTGTGTAATAAACATACATGTGCATGTGTCTTTATAGTAGAATGATTTATATTCCTTTGGGTATATACTCATTAATGGGATTGCTGGGTGACACGGTATTTCTGGTTCTAGATCCTTGAGGAATCACCATACTGTCTTCCACCATGGTCGAACTAATTTACATGCCCAGCAGTATAAAAGTGTTCCTATTTCTCCACAGCCTCACCAGAATCTATTGTTTTCTTGACTTTTTTTTTTTTTTTTGAGACAGAGTCTCACTCTGTCACCCAGGCTGGAGTGCCGTGGCATGATCTCAGCTCATGGCAACCTCCACCTCCTGGGTTCAAGCAATTCTCCTGCCTCAGCCCCCTGAGTAGCTGGGATTACAGGCATGTGCCACCATGCCTGGCTAATTTTTGTATTTTTAGTAGACACAGGGTTTCACCATGTTGCCCAGTCTGGTCTCAAACCAGCCTCAAGTGGTCTTGAGCTGGTCTCAAATCCTGACCTGAAGTGATCTGCCTGCCTCAGCTTCCCAAACTGCTGGGATTACAAGTGTGAGCCACTGCACCTGGCCTCTTGACTTTCTAAATAATCACCATTCTGACTGATGTGAGATGTATCTCATTGTGGTTTTGATTTGCATTTCTCTCATGATCAGTGATGATGAGCTTTTTTTCATATGTTTGTTGGCTGCATAAATGTCTTCTTCTGAGAAGTGTCTGTTCGTATCCTTTGCCCACTTTTTGATGGGGTTGTTTGTTTTGTTCTTGTAAATTTGTTTAAGTTCCTTGTAGATTCTGGATATTAGACTTTTGTCAGATGGGTAGATTGCAAAAATTTTCTCCCATTCTGTAGGTTGCCTGTTCACTCTGATGATAGTTTCTTGGGCTGTGCAGAGGCTCTTTAATTTAATTAGATCCCATTTGTCAATTTTGGCTTTTGTTGCAATTGCTTTTGGTTTTTTCGTCATGAAGTCTTTGCTCATGCCTGTGTCCTGAATGGTATTAACTAAGTTTTCTTCTCGGGTTTTTATGATTTTGGGTTTTACATGTAAGTCCTTTATCCATTTTGAGTTAATTTTTGTGTAAGGTATAAGGAAGGGTTCAGTTTCAGTTTCCTGCATATGGCTAGCCAGTTTTCCCAGCACCATTTATTAAATAGAGGATCCTCTCCCCATTGCTTGTTTTTGTGTCAGGTTTGTTGAAGATCAGATAGTTGTAGATGTGTGGTGTTATTTCTGAGGTGTCCCTTCTTTCTGTTCCATTGGTCTATACATCTGTTTTGGTACCAGTACCATGCTGTTATGGTTACTGTAGCCTTTAGTATAGTTTGAAGTCAGGTAGTGTGATGCTTTCAGCGTGTTCTTTTTGCTTAGGATTGTCTTGGCTATATGGGCTCCTTTTTGGTTCCATATGAAATTTAAAGTAATTTTTTCTAATTCTGTGAAGAATGTCAATGGTAGTTTTATGGGAATAGCATTGAATCTGTAAATTACTTTGGCTTTGCCTACTTTTAAATGGGTTTGTTTTTCTCTTGTAAATTTGTTTAAGTTCCTTATAGATGCTGGATATTAGACCTTTGTCAGATACACAGTTTACAAATATTTTCCCCCATTCTGTAGGTTGTCTGTTTACTCTCTTCATAGTTTCTTTTGTTGCAATTGCTTTTGGCGTCCTTGTCATGAAATCTTTGCCTATTGTCCAGGATAGTATTGCCTAGTTGTCTTCCAGGATTTCTATACTTTTGCGTTTTATATTTAAGTCTTTAATCCATTTCCAGTTGATTTTTTATGTATCAACCAAGAGACTTTAAAATAAAATTTTATTATGATGATTCACTTGCCTATTGTAGCTTTGCATTACTAGCTGTGCCCTAAAATATAATGATATACTTTAGGTAGATTTCTACAATTTAACATTCTTGAGAGAACCTCACTTAGGTGTAAAAAATAAATTTTAATTAATGTACATTATGGCTACTTGAAAACATAGAAAGGTAAATACATTTTAAAACCCTTTATGGAATTTGGCTCTGTGGTACAAAGTTAGGTTTTTAAAGACATTGTAGTGTTTGTTAAATAACTTTCAATTTACTTTGTTTTTTCATGGATCTGCTTGTCTCTGAAGTTGAATACATGAAATAAATCTAGTGAACATGATTTGATTTACCTGAAAGATATAATACATACAATGTGAGACCTATTTTCTTTTCACATAATAAAAATGCAGCTAAATCTATTCATAATGTTAATATTGTTCAAGAAAAAAATGTTTGGAGTCTCATTTATTATGAGATAATCCAGTTATACTTTGCCTAACTACATGTTTAACAGTTGTATGTCTCCATACACAACACTAATTAAAGTGGATGTTTGATGTTTTGCATGACTGTTAAAACACACACACATGCATGCACTCATGCTCTCTCTTTCTCACATTCTCTCTCTCTCTCTTCCCGCCCCCCGCCCTTCTTCCTCTTTCTCTCTCAATCTCTCCTTTCACCCTCTAAATTACCCAGTTACCTGTCAAACAGAAGGCTTTCTGCCCATGTACACCTAGCTTTTCTTCAGCCCTCCCTTGTGGGCCTACTCACAACAGCTTTGCAAAAAGCACAGCTTTCTCTTCCTATCTCTAGCACATTTGCCTTCTTACTAAAGTAAACAGGCTCTCAGTGTAGGGATTTAGAGGGCTTCCTGCTAATTGCCAGCTTGTAAACTTAATTGGACTGTCTCCCTGGGCACTGTTCCTAAATCAATTAGGCAATGAGTTGGCTGTCACCTCTTTTTCCCAAGAAGGTCTCTTGGAAGAGAATTATCCAATAGAAGTCAAGCATTCAAATGAAAAGGTGATAACTTTTGCAACTGACATTTATCATTTAAATTTTACTTTCAATATGACTCTTAAGTTTTATAGAATAGGGAAATTGTACAGTCTTATAGGCTCTTTAAAAGATCTAAATGTGGAATTTCCAAGGATTTTTTAAAGTTTTGTTTCTCATTTTTAATGTATAAGATTAATATTTATTACAAATTATTTTTCCTGGGAAGAGTAGATTCCTTGAAATAGAAGATTCCAACTAGCAGATTTTTAAAAGAAAACCCAGTATAAAGAACAGATTTTTCTTATGATCTGCTACTAAATACATCCAAAAAAATTAATATACTTCTTGAATTTGTCAGTGCTGATTCTGGGCATCCATGTGGAGTTTTCATGTATAATTCAAGTTACTGCATATATAAACAGGTAGTTGCATGTGCAGTTTTCCCACTAGGGAGCATTTATGAGTTTTTTTTTTTTTTTCAGATGCTTGTTATGCAAGCCTTTGGAAAATTTGACATGAAAGGTGTAGCTTACAATTTAAAATTGTAAAGATAGATCATGGATCGTAGTTTAAAATAGAATGCTTTCATATGTAAACGTGACAGTGCCTAATGCCAATATGCTAAGATTTTTGGAGTTAGACTCTTAGATTAGGTCAGTTAGTGTAATGTTGAAGGAACATTGCTCCAAGGCTAGAGCTTCCATTTCTTAATCCTTACAATGATCACACAAATGTGTTGGGCATTAAAAGTCCATCATTCTTGTTATTAGAAGAATTCAAAGATTATGTCTTCCTTAGGAGGTAATTAGAAGTGTCATTACATGGAAGCCAAGAAATGTTGTTTTATAGAAAGCAATATGTATTCAGAATCTCTTTATGTGGCAATAATTATAACATATTTCTTCATATATAGACTGAGATTAATTTTAAAAAGTGGAGGCCCTAATTATACTATTAAGATATTAAAGCTTTTCCATTCTCACCAGTACCTTTTCCAACCTTCACTGCTCTCCTTAAACTCACATTATCAGCTCCCTATTCGTCTCAACAGAGCATCTCACCTTTTGTCAGTTCATTAACTTTATCTGCTTCTTACGACGCCCCCACTCAACCATTTATCGATATGCACATGAATCTTTCCCTCTCAGTTCAGTGAAAAAGGATCCCTTGCTCTTGTCCAAGACTAGTGCCACCACTGTTTTCTCTGTGGATCCCATAACATTCCCTTTGACACCTTTACTTTGTCACCCTCCCCGGCCCCATCTATCTTGGAACAGCAGCAGATAAACAGGCCCAAGCTACACCATAAAAACAGACTAACAAAACTCTTCCTTAAAATGGTTTCCCCTCTGTTGCTGATCTAATATTCACCTTCCTTTCATAGACAAACTCATTGAAATAGTACTGAACATTGCCTTTTTTCTGCTTCTTCACTTCTCACTCCTCAGAACACTGTGCTCTGGCTGTATCTTCTGCGGTGTCTTAGAACTGCTCTTGGAAAAGTCACTAGTGACTTCCTACTTGATAAATACATTTCTCTTATGTTGTTTGATGATTTTTCAGCATTTGATGGTTGCTGACCACTCCCACTATCACAGAACCCTCATCAAACAGCCTTCTATGATCCCAAATGCAACTTTCTATCACTTTTTTATGCTCTTCTTCTGCCTACTCATGAAAATGTTGGGGCCATCCAGGCTTCCATTTTTAGCCCTCACTTTGTGCAGGTTTAGACTTTATTTTCAGTTTTGTTATCTGATCTCTGACTCCAGCCCAGACCATTCCTGACTCCACATCCACATATTCATCTGGCTTGCTGAATACCTTCTCTTGGATGTACATGTGTGCCTTAGACTCATTATGTGCAGACATGAAGTCATCTGTTTTCTCTCCAGACCTGCTTTTCCTCTTATATTCTTCTTTTTGGTGAATGGTACAATTATTCAGATGGGACGTCCAAGTCAAAAGTCGTTCTAGAATCCTCCCTCACTCCTAATGCCGCATCCAATTAGTGACCAAATCCTATCGATTTGGCCTTCTAAATACAGTCAAAACATTTCATTCAATTCAGCGTCACTGTCATTGCTTTAATGTAGACCTTCTCTATTTCACCATGATCAAGCAGAGGCCCTGTATCTATATTCTTCTGCCTTCCAGTCTTGTCATCCTACTCCCCAGTTAATCCCCTGAGTGCTATCCTAGTGATCCTTCTAACAGTACAGATTTGGTCATGGATTCTCCAGCTTGCAATACTTCATGTCTTTTGTGGGAACATGGATGGAGATGGAGGCTATTATACTTAGCAAACAAATGCAGGAACGAAAACCAAATACCACATGTTCTTACTTATAAGTGGGAGCTAAATGCTGACAACTCATGAACACAAACAAATGAACAGCAAACACTGGGGTCTACTTGAGGGTGGAGTTTGGGAGGAGGGAGAGAAGCAGAAAAGGTAACTATTGGGTACTGAACTTAATACCTGGGTGATTAAATAATCTGTTCAACAGGCCCCCATGATATGAGTTTACCTACGTAACAAACCTTCACATGTATCCCCAAACCTAAAATAAAAGTTAAAAAAAAAAAAAAAGAAATACTTCAGTGGTTGATAAGCCCTTTCCTGCCACTTGGTCTTTTTCTTCCCAGCCGAGTTGCACTAGTGTAGCTTCCCAGCCATGGTGTGTGCTTTCACACTCACTCCTTCCATGTTGGTGATGATAGTATTCTCTTTGCCTAAAGTGTCCCCACAATGCCCTCATAGAGTGTGCAAAGTTAGGAAAAGGTTAAATGTTCAAGTGATGATGTTAAACAAGAGGTAATTAAAACTAACATCTTCACTCTCATAGAATTTTTAAAATCACAGGCAACGTGTGTATGTGTGTGTATGTCTGTCTGTCTCTCTTTCTAAAAAACAAACAGTATGATTTTTCTCTTAGAAATTTAGTACAAAGCAATTTTCCTCAAGAGTTATTTTCAAAGAGTTATTTTAACATTATACTTTACCTAAGTGGTATTAGGTTATTTATTGCTGAAAATGCTAGATACTTTGTTAGATGCCTAGTCATCTTAAAATTGGATCTCATATCATTTAAAATGAACTTTTATTCCAGACAGCCTTCTACTTTCTTCAAACTAGAGTGATGAAGAATTTTAAGAATCAAGTTTATTGAGGTATAATTTACATAAATAAAATACACACATTTAAAATGTACAGTTAAGGCCAGGCGCGGTGGCTAATACCTGTAATCCCAGCACTTTAGGAGGCCGAGGTGGGCGGATCACCTGAGGTCAGGAGTTCAAGACCAGCCTGACCAACATGGTGAAACCTGTCTCTACTAAAAATACAAAAAAATTACCTGGGTATGGTGGCACATGCCTGTAATCCCAGCTACTCAGAAGGCTGAGACAGGAGAACCGTTTGAACTCGGGAGGCAGAGGATGCAGTGAGCCAAAGCCGAAATCGCACCATTGCACTCCAGCCTGGGCAGCAAGAGCAAAACTCCTTCTCAAAAAAAAAAAAAAGTACAGTTCAATGAGTTTTGACAAATGTATATACCTCATGATTACCACCACAATCATAATATAGAACATTTCCATCATCCCAAAAAATTCTCTCAAGGCCCTTTTCAGTTAATTCCCACCTCTCCAGAAGCTGATGAGCATTGATATGCTTTCCATTATTATAGATTATATTTGCTCATGTCCTTTGCAGCAACATAGATGGAGCTAGAGGCCATTATCCTAAGTGAAATGGCTGTAAAACGAAGTCAAAAACTGCACATTCTCATTTATAGGTGGGAGCTAAACAGTGGGTACACATGGACATACAGAGTGGCGTGATAGACACTGGAGACTCCAAAAGGTGAGAGGGTGGGAGAGGGGTCAGGGATGAAATACTGCCTATTGAGTACAATGTTCACTATTTGGGTGATAGGTACAGTAAAAGCCCAGACTTCATCAATGCAATATATCTTTATTATTATTATTATTATTATTATACTTTAGGTTTTAGGGTAGATGTGCACAATGTGCAGGTTAGTTACATATGTATACATGTGCCATGCTGGTGCGCTGCACCCACTAACTTGTCATCTAGCATTAGGTATATCTCCCAATGCTATCCCTCCCCGCTCCCCCAACTCCACAACAGTCCCCAGAGTGTGATGTTCCCCTTCCTGTGTGCATGTGTTCTCATTGTTCAATTCCCACCTATGAGTGAGAATATGCAGTGTTTGGTTTTTTGTTCTTGCGATAGTTTACTGGGAATGATGATTTCCAATTTCATCCATGCCCCTACAAAGGACATGAACTCATCATTTTTTATGGCTGCATAGTATTCCATGGTGTATATGTGCCACATTTTCTTAATCCAATCTATCATTGTTGGACATTTGGCTTGGTTCCAAGTCTTTGCTATTGTGAATAGTGCCGCAATAAACATACGTGTGCATGTGTCTTTATAGCAGCATGATTTATAGTCCTTTGAGTATATACCCAGTAATGGGATGGCTGGGTCAAATGGTATTTCTAGTTCTAGATCCCTGAGGAATCGCCACACTGACTTCCACAAGGGTTGAACTAGTTTACAGTCCCACCAACAGTGTAAAAGTGTTCCTATTTCTCCACATCCTCTCCAGCACCTGTTGTTTCCTGACTTTTTAATGATCGCCATTCTAACTGGTGTGACATGGTATCTCATTGTGGTTTTGATTTGCATTTCTCTGATGGCCAGTGATGGTGAGCATTTTTCCATGTGTTTTTTGGCTGCAATGCAATATATCTATGTAACACAACTGCATTTGTATCCCTAAATCTATAAAAAACATTTTTTAGGTAAAAAAATAGATTTGATTTGCCTTTTCTAGAATTTCATAGAAATGGGATCATGTAATAGGTACTCTTGTGTCTTGGTAGTTTTGCTCAGCATTATTCTGTGAGAATCTTTGATGTTAGTATGTATTTCTGTATTTTTTTTGTTACATTACTGAGCAGTAGGTCATTATGTAAATACACCACAATTTTTTTAACTTTTATTTTAGGTTCAGAGGTACATGTGCAGGTTTGTTTTATAGGTACATTGCGTGTCTTGGGAGTTTGGTGTACAGATTATTTCATCACCCAGGTAATAAGTACAGTATTCGATAGGCAGTTTTTCGATCCTTACCATCCTCCCACCCTTCACCCTCAACTAGGCCCTGTTGTCTATTGTTCCCTTCTTAGTGTCTGTAAGTACTCAATATTTAGCTCCCACATATAAGTGAGAAATGTGGTATTTGGTTTTCTATTCCTGTGTTATTTCGTTTAGGATAATGGCCTCCAGCTGCATCCATCTTGCTGCAAAGCATATCATCTCATTCTTTTTTATGGCTATGTAGTATTCCATGGTGTATATGTACCACATTTTCTTTATCCAGTCTACTGTTGATGGGTATTTGGTTTGATTCCAAGTCTTTGCTATTGTGAATAATGCTGTGACAAACATACATGTGCATGTGTCTTTATAGTAGAACAATTTATATTTCTTTGAGTATATATATACCCAGTAATGAGATTGTTGGGTTGAATGGCAATTCTGTTTCAAGTTCTTTGAAAAATGCCCAAACCGCTTTCCACAATGTCTGAGCTAATTTATGTTCCCACTAGCAGTGTATAAGCGTCCTCTTTTCTCTGCACCCTCACCAGCATCTGTTTTTTTTTTTTTAGCTTATTAATAATAGCCATTCTGACTGGTGTGAGATGGTATCTTATTGTGGTTATCATTTGCATTTCTCTGATAATTAGTGATGTTGAGCATTTTTTCCTATGGTTGTAGGCTGCATGTATGTCTTCTTTTGAAATGTCTATGTTCTTTCCCAATTGTTAATGGGGTTGTTTGTGTTTTGGTTGTTCATTTGTTTAAGTTCCTTAAGATTCTGGATACTAAACCTTTGTCAGATGCATAATTTGCAAATATCTTCTCCCATTCTGTAGGTTGTCTGTTTACTCTGTCGATTGTTTCTTTTGCTGTGCAGAAGCTCTTTAGTCTCATTTGTCAATGTTTGGTTTTGTTGCAATTGTTTTTGGCACCTTTGTCATGAAATCTTTGTCATGAAATCTTTGCCAGGGCCTGTGCCCAAATGGTATTTCCTAGGTTACCTTGCAGGGTTTTCATAGTTTTAGGTTTTACATTTAAGTCTTTAATCCATCTTTAATTGATTTTTCTGTATGGTGTAAAGATGGGGTCCAGTTTCAGTCTTCTGTATATGGCTAGCCAGTTATCCCAGTACAATATACTGAATAAGAAGTCCTTTCCTTGCTTGTTTTTGTTGACTTTGTCAAAGATCATATGGTCGTAGGTGTGTAGCATTATTTCCGGACTCTCTATTCTGTTTCATTGGTTTCTGTGTCTGTTTTTGTACCAGTACTATGCTGTTTTGGTCACTGTAGCATTGTGGTATAGTTTGAAGTTGAGTATGTTGTGATGCCTCCAGGTTTGTTCTTTTTGTTTAGGATCGCATTAGCTATTCAGGCTCTTTTTTTGGTTCCATATGAATTTTAAATTAGTTTTTCTTTTTTTCCCTTTTTTATTTTATTTATTTATTTTTATTATACTTTAAGTTCTAGGGTACCTGTGCACAACCTGCAGGTTTGATAAATAGGTATACATGTGACATGTTGGTTTACTGATCAACTAGTCATTTACATTAGGTATTTCTCCTAATGCTATCCCTCCCCCAGCTCCCCACCCGCTGACAGGCCCCAGTGTGGGATGTTCCCCTTCCTGTGTCCAAGTGTTCTCATTGTTCATTTTCCACCTATGAGTGAGAACATGCGGGGTTTGGTTTTCTGTCTTTGTGATAGTTTGCTGAGAATGATGGTTTCCAGCTTCATCCATGTCCTTGCAAAGGACATGAACTCATCCTTTTTTATGGCTGCATAGTATTCCATGGTGTATATGTGCCACATTTTCTTAATCCAGTCTATCACTGATGGACATTGGGTTGGTTCCAAATCTTTGCTATTGTGAATAGTGCCGCAATAAACATGTGTGCATGTGTCTTTATAGTAGCATGATTTATAATCCTTTGGGTATATACCCAGTAATGGGATTGCTGGGTCAAATGGTATTTCTAGTTCTAGATCCTTGAGGAATCGCCACACTGTCTTACACAATGGTTGAACCAGTTTACAGTCCCAGCAACAGTGTAAAAGTGTTCCTATTTCTCCACATCCTCCCCAGCATCTGTTGTTTTCCTGACTTTTTAATGATTGCCATTCTAACTGGTGTGAGATGGTATCTCATTGTGGTTTTGATTTGCATTTCTCTGATGACCAGTGATGATGAGCATTTTTTCATGTGTCTATTGGCTGCATAGATGTCTGCTTTTGAAAAGTGTCTGTTCATATCCTTTGCCCACTTTTTGATGGGGTTGTTTTTTTCTTGTAAATTTATTTGAGTTCTTTGTAGATTCTGGATATTAGCCCTTTGTCAGATGTGTAGATTGCAAAAATTTTCTCCCATTCTGTAGGTTGCCTGTTCACTCTAATGGTAGTTTCTTTTGCCGTGCAGAAGCTCTTTAGTTTAATTAGATCCCATTTGTCAATTTTGGCTTTTGTTGCCGTTGCTTTTGGTGTTTTAGTCATGAAGTCCTTGCCCATGCCTATGTCCTGAATGGTATTGCCTAGGTTTTCTTCTAGGGGTTTTATGGTTTTAGGCCTAACATTTAAATCTTTAATTCATCTTGAATTAACGTTTGTATAAGGTGTAAGGAAGGGATCCAGTTTCAGCTTTCTACATATGGCTAGCCAGTTTTCCCAGCACCATTTATTAAATAGGGAATCCTTTCCCCATTGCTTGTTTTTGTCAGGTTTGTCAAAGATCAGATGGTTGTAGATGTGTGGTATTATTTCCGGGGGCTCTATTCTGTTCCATTGGTCTATATCTCTGTTTTGGTACCAGTACCATGCTGTTTTGGTTACTGCAGCCTTGTAGTATAGTTTGAAGTCAGGTAGCATGATGCCTCCAGCTTTGTTCTTTTTGCTTAGGATTGTCTTGGCAATGCAAGCTCTTTTTTGGTTCCATATGAACTTTAAAGTAGTTTTTTCCAATTCTGTGAAGAAAGTCATTGGTAGCTTGATGGGGATGGCATTGAATCTATAAATTACCTTAGGCAGTGTGGCCATTTTCACGATATTGATTCTTCCTATCCATGAGCATGGAATGTTCTTGCATTTGTTGGTGTACTCTTTTATTTCCTTGAGCAGTGGTTAGTAGTTCTCCTTGAAGAGGTTCTTCATGTCCCTTGTAAGTTTGATTCCTAGATATTTTCTTCTCTTTGTAGCAATTTTGAATGGGAGGTCACTCCTGATTTGGCTCTCTGTCTATTATTGGTGTATAGGAATGCTTGTGATTTTTGCACATTGATTTTGTATCCTGAGACTTTGCTGACATTGCTTATCAGCTTAAGGAGATTTTGAGCTGAGATGATGGGGTTTTCTAAACGTACAATCATGTCCTCTGCAAACAGGGACAATTTGACTTCCTCTTTTCCTAATGGAATACCCATTATTTCTTTCTCTTGCCTGATTGCCCTAGCCAGAACTTCCAATATGTTGAATAGGAGTGGTGAGAGAGGGCATCCTTGTCTCGTGCTGGTTTTCAAAGGTAATGCTTCCCGTTTTTGCCCATTCAGTATGATATTGGCTGTGGGTTTGTCATAAATAGCTCTTATTGTTTGGGGATATATTCCATCAATACCTAGTTTATTGAGAGTTTTTATCATGAAGGGCTGTTAAATTTTGTTGAAGGCCTTTTCTGCATCTTTTGAGATAATCATGTGGTTTTTGTCATTGGTTCTGTTTATGTGATGGATTATGTTTATTGATTTGCATATGTTTAATCAGCCTTGCATCCCAGGGATGAAGCCAACTTGATTGTGGTGGATAAGCTTTTTGATGTGCTGCTTGATTCGGTTTGCCAGTGTTTTATTGAGGATTTTTGCATCGATGTTCATCAGGGATGTTGGTCTAAAATTCTCTTTTTTTGTTGTGTCTCTGCCAGGCTTTGGTATCAGGATGATGCTGGCCTCATAAAATGAGTTAGGGAGGATTCCCTCTTTTTCTATTGATTGGAATAGTTTTAGGAGGAATGGTACCAGCTCCTCTTTGTACCTCTGGTAGAATTCGGCTGTGAATCCGTCTGGTCCTGGATGTTTTTTGGTTGGTAGGCTATTCATTATTGCCTCAATTTCAGAGCCTGTTATTGGTTTATTCAGAGATTCAACTTCTTCCTGGTTTAGTCTTGGGAGAGTTTATATGTCCAGGAATTTATCCATTTCTTCTAGATTTTCTAGTTTATTTGCATAGAGGTGTTTATAGTATTCTCTGATGGTATTTCTGTGGGATAGGTGGTGATATCCCCTTTATCATTTTTTACTGCATCTATTTGATTGTTCTCTCTTCTTTATTAGTCTTGCTAGCAGTCTATCAGTTTTGTTGATCTTTTCGAAAAACCAGCTCCTGGATTCATTGATTTTTTTGAAAGGTTTTTTTGTGTCTCTATCTCTTTCAGTTCTGATCTGATCTTAGTTATTTCTTGCCTTCTGCTAGCTTTTGAATTTGTTTGCTCTTGCTTCTCTATTCTTTTAATTGTGATGTTAGGGTGTCAATTTTAGATCTTTGCTGCTTTCTCTTGAGGGCATTTAGTGCTATAAATTTCCCTCTACACACTGCTTTAAATGTGTCCCAGAGATTTTGGTATGTTGTGTCTTTGTTCTTGTTGGTTTCAAAGAACATCTTTATTTCTGCCTTAATTTCATTATTTACCCAGTAGTCATTCAGGAGCAGGTTGTTCAGTTTCCATATAGTTGTGCACTTTTGAGTGAGTTTCTTAATCCTGAGTTCTAATTTGATTGCACTGTGGTCTGAGAGACAGTTTGTTGTGATTTCTGTTCTTCTACATTTGCTGAGGAGTGCTTTACTTCCAATTATGTGGTCAATTTTGGAATAAGTGCAATATGGTGCTGTGAAGAATGTATATTCTCTTGATTTGGGGTGGAGAATTCTGTAGATGTCTATTAGGTCTGCTTGGTGCAGAGCTGAGTTCAAGTCCTGGATATCCTTGTTAACCTTCTGTCTCATTGATCTGTTGAATATTGACAGTGGGGTGTTAAAGTCTCCCATTATTATTGTGTGGGAGTCTAAGTCTCTTTGTAGGTCTCTAAGGACTTGCTTTATGAATCCGGGTGCTCCTGTATTGGGTGCATATATATTTAGGATACTTAGCTCTTCTTGTTCAATTGATCCCTTTACCATTATGTAATGGCCTTCTTTGTCTCTTTTGATCTTTGTTGGTTTAACGTCTATTTTATCAGACCCTAGGATTGAAACCCCTGCTTTTTTTTGCTTTCTATTTGCTTGGTAGATCTTCCTCCATCCCTTTATTTTGAGCCTATGTGTGTCTCTGCACGTGAGATGGGTCTCCTAAATATAGCACACTGATGGGTCTTGACTCTTTATCCAGTTTGTCTGTTTGTGTCTTTTAATTGGGGCTTTTACCCCATTTACATTTAAGGTTAATATTGTTATGTGTGAATGTGATCCTGTCATGATGTTAGCTGGTTATTTTGCCTGTTAATGGATGCAGTTTCTTCATAGCATGGATGTTCTTTATAATTTGGCATGTTTTTGCAGTGGCTGGTACCAGTTGTTCCTTTCCATATTTAGTGCTTCCTTTAGGAGCTCTTCTAAGGCAGGCCTTGTGGTGACAAAATCTCTCAGCATTTGTTTATCTGTAAAGGATTTTATTTCTTTTTCACTTATGAAGCTTAGTTTGGCTGGATAGGAGATTCTGGGTTGAAAATAGAGCCTAAAGTATAATAATAATAATAATAATAATAATAATAATAAAAAGAAAAAAAAAAAAAAGAATGTTGAATATTGGCCCCCACCCTCTTCTGGCTTGTAATGTTTCTGCAGAGAAATCCGCTGGTAGTCTGATGGGCTTCCCTTTGTGGGTAACCTGACCTCTCTTTCTGCTTCCGTTGACATTTGTTTCTTCATTTCAACCTTGGTGAATCTGACGATTATGTGTCTTGGGGTTGCTCTTCTCGAGGAGTATCTTTGTGGTGTGTTCTGTATTTCTTGAACTTGAATGTTGGCCTGTCTTGCTAGGTTGAGGAAGTTCTCCTTGCTAATATCCTGAAGAGTGTTTTCCAACTTGGTTCCATTCTCCCCATCACTTTTAGATACACCTATCAAACCGAAAAGATTTGGTTTTTTCACATAGTCCCATATTTCTTGGAGTCTTTATTCGTTTCTTTTTACTCTTTTTTTCTCCAACCTTGTCTTCTCATTTAATTTCATTAATTTGATCTTCAATCACCGATACCCTTTCTTCCACTTGATTGAATCAGCTATTGAAGCTTATGCATGCATCACGAAGTTCTCGTGCCATGGTTTTCAGCTCCATCAGGTCATTTATGTTCTTCTTTACACTGTTTATTCTAGTTAGCCATTCATCTAACTTTTTTCAAGGTTTTTAGCTTCCTTGCAATGGGTTTGAACATGCTCCTTTAGCTTGGAGAAGTTTGTTATTACCAACCTTCTGAAGCCTACTTCTGTCAACTCGTCAAAGTTATTCTCCGTCCAGCTTTGTTCCATTGCTGGCGAGGAGCTGCAATCCTTTGGAGGAGAAGAGGCTCTCTGGTTTTTAGAATTTTCAGCTTTTCTGTTCTGGTTTCTCCTCATCTTTGTGGTCTTATCTACCTTTGGTCTTTGATGTTGGTGACCTACAGATGGGGTTTTGGTGTAGATGCCCTTTTTGTTGATGTTGGTTCAATTCCTTTCTATTAGTTAGTTTTCCTTCTAACAGTCAGATCCCTCAGCTGCAGGGCTGTTGGAGTTTGCTGGAGGTCCACTCCAGACCCTGTTTGCCTGGGTATCACCAGCTGAGGCTCAGTTGGAAATGCAGAAATCACCCGTCTTCTGCGTCAGTCACACTGGGAGATGCAGACAGGAGCTGTTCCTATTCAGCCATCTTGGAACGGATCTCAAATTAGTTTATTTTTTTTCTAATTCTGTGAAGAATGTCATTGGTAGTTTGATAGGAATAGCACTGGATCTGTAAATTGCTTTGGGCAGTAAAGCCATTTTAATGATATTGATTCTACCTATCCATGAGCTTTGAATGTTTTTCCATTTGTTTGTGTCATCTCTAATTTCTTTGTGCAGTGTTTTGTAATTCCTGTTGTAGAGATCTTTTACCTCTCTGTTAGCTGTATTCCCAGGTGTTTTATTCTTTTTGTGGCTTTTGTGAATGGGATTGTGTTGCTTATTTGGCTCTCAGCTTGGATGTCATTGGTGTATGGAAATATTACTGATTTGTATACTTTAGTTTTGTATCATGAAACTTTGCTGAAATTGTTTCTCAGATCTAGGAGCTTTTGGGCAGAGACTATGGGGTTTCCAGGTATAGAATCATATTTTCTACAAACAGAGATAGTTTGACTTCATGTCTTCTATTTGGTTGTATTTTATTTCTTTCTCTTGCCTGATTGCTCTGGCTAGGACTTCTGGTTCTATATTGAACAGGAATGGTGAGAGAGGGCATCGTTGTCTTGTTCCAGTTTTCCAGCTTTTACCCATTCAGTATGATGTTGGCTGTGGATTTGTCATAGATTACTCTATTATTTTGACGTATATTCCTTCAATACCTAGTTTGTTGAGGTTTTTTTTTTTTTTTTTTAACATGAAGGGATGTTGGATTTTATTGAAAGCCTTTTCTGTGTCTATTGAGATGATCATGTGGTTTTTGTTTTTCATTCTGTTTATGTGATGAATCACATTTAGTGATTTGTGTATGTTGACCTAACCTTACTTACATCTAGGGATAAAACCTACTTATTTGTGGTAGATTTTCATTTTGATGTGCTGCTGGATTTCATTTGCTAGTATTTATTGAGGATTTTTACATCTACGTTTATCAAGGATATTGGCCATAAGTTTCCTTTTTTTGTTGTCTCTGCCAGATTTTGTATCAGGATGATGCTGGCCTCATAGTATGAGTTAGGGAGTCCTTCCTTCTCATTTTTTTGGAATAGTTTCAGTAGGAATGGTACCAGCTCTTCTTTATACATGTGGTAGAATTTGGCTGTGAATTGTCTGGTCCTAAGCTTTTTCTAATGGTAGGCTTTTTATTAGTGATTCAGTTTTGGAGCTTGTTATTGATCTATTCAGGGATTCAGTTTCTTCCTGATTCAATCTTGACAGGGTGTACGTTCCCAGAAATTTATTCATATCTTCTAGGTTTTCTAGCTTGAGTGCACAGAGGTGTTCCTAATATCCTCTGAGGGTTTTTTTGTATTTCTGTGCCACAGTTTTTTAATCCTTTCACATATTGATGGACATTTGGTTTGTTTCCAGGTTTTCGCTAACAGATTAAAAATGCTATGTACTTTCATCTACAAGTCTTTGTATGAACATATATTTTCATTTCTCTCATCAAAAACCTACAAGTGGGAGGGGGGAGGGATAGCATTGGGAGATATACCTAATGCTAGATGACGAGTTGGTGGGTGCAGCGCACCAGCATGGCACATGTATACATATGTAACTTCCCTGCACATTGCGCACATGTACCATAAAACCTAAAGTATAATAATAATAATAATAATAATAATAATAATAAAAGAAAAAAAAAAGTCAGGAAACAACAGGTGCTGGAGAGGATGTGGAGAAATAGGAACACTTTTACACTGTTGGTTGGACTGTAAACTAGTTCAACCATTGTGGAAGTCAGTGTGGTGATTCCTCAGGGATCTAGAACTAGAAATACCATTTGACCCAGCCATCCCATTACTGGGTATACACCCAAAGGATTATACATGCTGCTATAAAGACACATGCACACGTATGTTTATTGTAGCACTATTCACAATAGCAGAGACTTGGAACCAAGCCAAATGTCCAACAACGGTAGACTGGATTAAGAAAATGTGGCACATATACACCATGGAATACTATGCAGCCATAAAAAAGGATGAGTTCATGTCCTTTGTAGGGACATGGATGAAGCTGGAAATCATCATTCTCAGCAAACTATCGCAAGGACAAAAAACCAAACACCGCATGTTCTCACTCATAGGTGGGAATTGAACAATGAGAAGACATGGACACAGGAAGGGGAACATCACACACCAGGGCCTGTTGTGGGGTGGGGGGAGGGGGGATGGATAGCATTAGGAGATATACCTAATGTTAAATGACGAGTTAATGAGTGCAGCACACCAACATGGCACAAGTATATATATGTAACAAACCTGCATGTTGTGCACATGTACTCTAAAACTTAAAGTATAATAAAAATAAATTAAAAAAAAAAAACCTACAAGTTTAAAATGGCTGGGCCATATGCTAAGTGTTTGTTCAACTTTAGAAGAAACTGTTTTCTAAAATGATTGTGTCATTTAGCATATCAGCAATTTATGGGAACTCTAGTTTGCTCCAAGTTCTAACACTTGAAATTAATGGTCATTTTAATTTTAGCCATTCTAGTAAGTGTGTCATGGTACTAATTTGCATTTCTCTGGTGACTGTTGGAATTAAGCATCTTTTCATGTGCTTATTTGTTGTATATCTTGTCTGATGAATATGTCTTCAAATCTTTTGCCCAAATTTAATTGGATTTTTTACTTATTCTTGAGTTGTAAGAGGTTTTTTATGTATATTTTATGAATACAAGGCCTTTGTAAGATACTTGTATTGTGAATATTTTCTTTCAGCCTGTAGTTTACCCTTTCATTATTTTACCATTGTGTATAAAGTAGCAGAAGTTTTTAATTTTAATGAAACTCAGTTCATAATGTTCTTTGTTTTATGGCTTTTGCTTTTCACGTCCTAAGAAAACTGTTTAACGCAGGGTCACAAGGATTTTCTTATAGAAGTTTTGTGGGTTTAGCTGTTACATTTAGGTTTATGGTCTACTTCAAGTTAATTTTTTGCATATGGTATGAGGTATGGGTTGAGATTAATTTTTAATATGTATATTTATTGTTCCAGCACCAGTTGTCAGAAAGAGTAGTCTTTCTCCCATTGAATTACTTTGACCTATCAATAACTGTATTGTCTTTTAGTGAATTAAATGTCTGTACTTAAGCAAGTACCATTCTGACTTGATTCCTGTGGCTTTACAGTAAGTGGCTTTACAGTAAGTCTTGAAATCAGGTACTGTTAGTCCTTCAACTTTATTCTTCTTTTTCCTATTATTTTGACTATTCTAGATCCTTTCCATGTCTATATAAGTTTTGAAACTGGCTTGTTTCACCTGATGGGATTTTGACTGAGATTGTGTTGGATCTATAGATCATTTTAGGGAGGAATGATTCTTAACAATATTGAGTCTCCTAATCCATAAAAGTAGTACCCTTCTCCAATTATTTAGGTGTTCATTAGTTTCTCTCTGCATAGTTTTATAATTTTAAGTGTAAAGGTCTTGTACATGCTTTGTTATATTTATCCCTAAGTATTTCATGTTTTTGGATTATATTGTAAATATTTTTAATTACAATTTTTATTGTTCATTGGGATTATGTAGAAATAAATTTTTAAAATATTGACCATATATCCTGCAATCCTGTTAAACTCATTCTTAGCTGAAGTAACTTGGAATCCTTAGGATTTTCTACATAGATGATCATGACAACTGGATTTAGAAGTGTTACATCATCTTATCTAAACTGTGTGCTTTTTATTTTATTCTCTTCACTTCTTGCAGCTAGGACATCTGGTAAAATATTAAATAGAAATGGTAAGAGAGGACATCCTTGCTTTGTTTCCAGTCTTCGGTGGAAAACATTCAATCTTTCACTATAAGTATGATGGTATTATATTGAGGAAGTCCCTTTCCATTCCTAGTCGGCTAAGATATATTATCTTGAGTGGATGTTGAATTTTTTTTCAAGTGCTTTTTCTGCAGCAATTGAAATGATTATAGGTTTTTTCTCTTTTTTCTCATCATAAGGTAAATTATACTGATTGGCTTTCAGATGTTTAAGCAACCTTGCATTTGTGGGAGTAATCTTGCTTGTTCATGATATATTATCTTTTTAATATATTGCTGGATTTGCTAATATTATGTTAAGGGTTTTTGTGTTTGTTTATGGGAAATATTAGTCTGTAGTTTTCTTTTTATTTTCTTGTAATATCTTCATTTTTGGTGTCAGTGTAATTCTAACCACATGAAATGAGTTGGGAAGTATTCTCTCTTATAATTTGAGTTGTATTGAATTTATATTATTTCTTCTTTTGTTAATTTTTTTTTTTTTTTTTTACGTATTACTATTTTTTTTAGAGACACAGTCTTGCTGTCTTGCCCAGGTTGGACTTAAAACTCTTGGGCTCAAGCAGTCCTCCCGCCTTAGCCTCCTGTGAGGCTGGGACAATAGGTGTGTGCCACTGTTCCTGGCTTTATTATTTCTTCCGTTAATGTTTGAGATAATTCACCAGTGAAGACATCTTAACATGCAGGTTGTATTTAATTATGTGTGTGCATTGGTGCACATGTGTGTGTGTATGTGTAAAGGTTTTTTTAACAATGACTTCAAATTTAAATAATACAGAGCCATTCAAGTTTATTCCTTCTTTTTATTTTATTTTATTTTATTATTATTATACTTTAAGTTTTAGGGTACATGTGCACAATGTGCAGGTTAGTTAGATATGTATACATGTGCCATGCTGGTGTGCTGCACCCATTAACTCGTCATTTAGCATTAGGTATATCTCCTAGTGCTATCCCTCCCCCGTCCCCCACCCCACAACAGTCCCCAGAGTGTGATGTTCCCCTTCCTGTGTCCATGTGTTCTCATTGTTTATTCCTTCTTGAGTGACCTTTGATAGTTTGGGTCTTTCAAGGAATCCATTGCATTTAGGTTATATTTATTCATATAAAAACTAATTATTCACTGATTTTAAATGTCAGTAGTTCTGTAGTGATCATTCTTATATTGGTAATTGTATCATCTCTCTTTTTTTCTCAGCTGAGACAGAAGTTTGTCAATTTTACTGATCTTTTCAAAGAACAAACTATTGAATTCATTGATTTTTCTATATTTGTTATTTCCTATTTACTGTCTTTATTATTTCCTTCCATTTACTTTGGGTCTTACTTTAATTCAATTAAAAATATTTTCTAATATATTTTGTGACATTTTTTTCTTTGACCCATAGGTTATTTAGAAGGATGTTGCTTAACTTCTAAATATTTGGGGATTTTCCAGATAATTTTTCTGTTATTGATATTTAATTCTGTTGTGGTCAGAGAAAATGCTCTTATGATTTTAAAACTTTTAAATGTTTTTAGCTTTATTATATTACTCAGAATATGCTCTATCTTGGTCTATGTTCTCTGTACACTTAAAAAGAATGTATTTTACTGTGGTTGGGTGCAGCGTTTTATAAATGTCAATTAGGTCAAATTCATTGATAGTGTTTTTCAAGTATTTCCTATACTTACTGATTTTTTGCTTACATATTCTCTTGATTATTAAAAGTGCTGAAATCTCCAATTATAATTTTATTGATTGATTGATTGATTGAGACAGAGTCTCACTCTGTCACCCAGGCTGGAGTGCAGTGGTGTGATCTCGGTTCAACGCAACCTCCACCTCCCATATGCAAGCGATTCTCCTGCTGCAGCCTCCCGAGTAGCTGTGATTACTGGCCCCTGACATCATGCCTGGCTAATTTTTATATTTTTAGTAAAGACTGTTTTGCCATGTTTGCCATGGCCGTCTCGAACTCCTGACCTCAAGTGATCTGCCTGTCTTGATCTCCCATAGTGCTCAGATTACTGGCATGAGCCACTGCCCCTGGGCACCAATTATAATTTTAGATCTGGCTTTTTCTCCTTTTAGTTCTGTCAGTTTTTGCTTTATTATTTCACAGCTCTGTTATTAGGTGCATTTAAGGATTGTTATCTTTCTTTATGAATTTTGGATCATTTTTATAAAGGTATAGAATTCTAGATTAATTTACTTTTTACCTCTCAGTACTTTTAAAATGTCTTGTTATTGTTTTCTGGATTACATAATTTTAGATGCAAAGTCTGTAATCATTCATATCTTTGCTTTTTTGTACATCCAGTGTTTTTTTTTTTCCTGTGGTTGCCTTTTAAGATTTTCTCTTTATCACCTTTCAATGATTTTATTATGATTATATGTTAGCTTTTCTTCTCAATAGATGAGTTATTTCTTTTGTTACTAGTAGAAGTATTACATAGGGTGTAGGTGGAATCAACAGACTTCAGATATTTTTGGTTTCCTGCAAAGTTCCTATGAATTAATATCTACTGCCAAGGAACCACCCTGATTTATGAGGACTTCCAATGCTTGACTGCAGGCTCATGAAGGCTGTTGGACAGTCACATTCTTTGATTTTACCAACACAAAAGGAATAGTAAAGTTTTACTGCTTAGTATAGTCAGGGCAATTCCCCAGATTCCCTATCAAGTTGAGTCCTGTTAATAGCACAAGTTTTCATTTTGATGTGATTTGAAGTTAGCATGAAGAATTTTAGCATCTTTCTCATGAACTAATACATTTTTTAAAATCCTGAAGCCTATAACTATTCCAGTTAAATGATGATGATGATGATAGTAATACAAAGAATTACAGTAATATTTTATAATACTTTGTGGCTTAAAAGTAATTTCACATACATTTTCTCATTTTCTTTCATGATTATTTGTACTGAGAGGAAGTTTTTTAGACTTTAATCAGTAAACATTGAAGAAAAAAAGATTTTGTAACCTACCACTTTGAAAAGATTTAAAAAATTACATAAAACAAACAAGCAAAAAACCTTGTTTTTTTGTTAGTACTTATTGTCATTTAATACACAGAAATTATTAATTTCAAATGAGGTCAGCCATATTTAAAAGACAATAAAACCAGAACAGAATGCCACCCCCCAATCTTTGTTTTGTGCTCTTTGTCCTAAGAGTAAAAGTGAATTTTCTTTCATTTTAAAAGGATCAACAGATGTGTTTTTGTTGTATCAGTGTATCTTATAGCAAATATTAGTTGAGAAGGAGATCAGTCCCACATTTCTAGCACTTAATGCAAGCAATACAGGTTTTTTTCTTTATGGAAAAGTTAACTCTTTTTGTTATTCTACTTTTATTTTAAAAGATTCACCTGGTTTTCCATGTTTTGTGATAGGTGTCTTCAGTCGAGGACAGCTGGGCCTGATAGACATCATCTTCCAGTACATTCACTGTGATGAGATCTATGAAGCAATAAACATCCTGAGCAGCATGAACTGGGACACTCTGGGCCACCAGTGCTTTATCAGCATGAGCGCCATTGTAAACCATCTTCTTAGACAGAAGCTCACTCCAGAGAGAGAAGGTCAGACTTGAAATATTTTTCACAGATGAGTTTTGTATATACATGAAATAGATTTTATTGAGTTATTTTTTGAGGTTGTTTTTGAGTCATGGTATTGGAGATTAAATGATAAAAATGTTAGTGCTCTATTAAAACTGAAAGGATCAGATATCAAATAATTGCTCCCATATAGTACTTACTGTATAGTATTTGTCAACATAAAGAACAACTTTTCTGTATATGCTTATGTTGGAGCTTACAGTGCAGTCATTGTAGAATTCAGTCTAAGCTCACAGATGGAACATGCTCAGATTTCAAACTTTGATCAAAAATTTCATGTACTCCATGGGGTCTGCTAGACAAAGGGCACCAAACAAAGGTCTTTATTCCTCCCTCACATTAGATATCAATATTTTTTTCTCACACCGAAGTCCTCTGTCCAGACAATAGTCCTTAACACTTCCTTTTTTTGTATATCTGATTGTAGCCCAGGCCGCTCCTTCTTGTTTTCCTTATTCTGACTTATAGTTGTAACACTCTTCTCTCTTCTGCCTGCTTGGATTTCCTTACCTTTGCCCAATAAGTAATTTTGTCGATAGATATCTAAGATGTTTAATTTTAAAAGAGAAGTTAGAAAAACTAAGGTCAGGGGGTGGGGCAATGGGGAATGCTGTGACACATACAATAATGAAATAAATCTTTATATTTGCCAATTATCTTGTATTATTTTTCTTATAAGTTATTTACTTAATGTACAATACACCTAAACATTCTAACATTTGCATCTTTCATATCTTTGTGGTAAGCATTGACATTAATGATGGAAAATCATGGTGAATGAGAAACTGTCCCTAGGTAATTTACAAGATAGGAGGAACAGGAAATATGTCAAAAGATCTTTACTTGGAGAGCTTTTCTTTTCTATTTTCTTTGCATTTTTATAGATTTTTCTTATCCCACTTTATTACATTGCCAAAATAAACAAGTTGTTTGGATAGAATTCTGTAGGTAACCTTCATTTTAGTAATTTTAGAGAAGAATAATTAGTAAGCACATGCTCTTCCAGGAAGTCTGTATCATGGGTCTTGGCCCAAGTCACACATGGCCCACAATAAATATTTATTTAATATTAATTAAATGTTCTTTTTGGAGGTAGTCAAAATTTATCTAGGGAAATTCCAATATTTTTCTTTCTTTATTTAGAGACAGTCTCACTCTGTTGCTCAGGCTGGCATGCAGTGGCATGATCTCGTCTCACTGCAATGCCTGCCTCCCAGGTTCAAGCGATTCTCCTGCCTTAGCCTCCTGAGTAGCTGGGATTACAGATGTGCACCACACGCCCAGCTAATTTTTCTATTTTTAGTAGAGGGGTTTCACTATGTTGCCCAGGTTGGCCTCAAGTGATCTGCCTGCCTAAGCCTCCCAAAGTGCTGGGATTACAGGCGTGAGCCCATACTGTGCCTGGCCAAGAAATTCCAGTATTTTTACAATGAGAAAATGCCTAGTGCATGGCCCACTACTTAGGTACTCAATGAGTATTAGTTAAAAATAAAAAGAAGAGTATAACTCCATAATTTTAGGGTACAAGGTACTACTATAATATTGCTGCCTGCAATTATCTTAACTAATTATTTCTTAGTATTGATATACTGTAATGACTGAGTGTATACTTAAAAAAAAAATGAAAGAAAAAATTTTAAAGAGCAGGGTCCCTAAAGAATGCTTATGTTATATACAATCTATATAAGAGATCATAAATTTACAGTTAAAGAAGAAATATGGAAAAGATAAAATATTGACCCTCAGCACACTGAAAAATTGCTAGCACCTTAGTGAATTTGTCTTGTAAGATTACTGTGTTATAGGAAAGATTATTAGAGAATACACAAATGGGCATTATCAGATTCTTGCCTTAATAAAGTATATTTTCAAGGAACCATATTGGAGAGATAGGGAAATAAAAAGCTTGTATGATACTAGGCTATTAAAATAAAATTTTTGCATGATGCTGGGTTATTAGAATATGTACATTTTAAGTAGGTATGTGCATTTTCCCCCAAGTAACTGCAAAACATATTTCTAAAACATTCAGAATTTTTTTTTCTCTCTTGAGACTTATTCTATCTGAATCTAACAAATTTGACATGGTAATTTGTTTTCCTTTTATTAGCAGAACCCAGTGAGCTCTTTTATTTGTAGCCGTATTGTAGTTATCTTTGAGATCTTCATTTCTGCCTTAAACATCAAGCTGGGCTATCTAATGAATCTATAACTGCGCTGGGAGTTATGAGTATTCCATGTAGGTTCGAACATTTCAGATGTACGAAACATGCTGTCAAGAAAACAAGCAATGGCAAGAGAATCTGGCTTGTTTTCACAATAGCATTGCTGTATTCAATTGTAATCTAAATTGACTGCTGCTTTGAAAGAAAATACCCCTAAAGTTCATCTTACTTTACTGTCTAGATTTGAGATTAAAAAAAGAAATTACTAACAGCTTAGCCAAGTCCATAGTAATTACTCTGATGAGGTATTTAATACTTTCAAACCCAAATATGCCTAAAACTAAAGAGTTTTGCTAAATAAGGAATTGTTTATTCAACCCAGTGCTAGTAGCATAAAAATCAGAGAAGTCTTACTGTGAACTGTAGTGTTCTCATACATACTCTTACTCTCACCATTATGGTAATTACTTAACTTCCAGGTATTTCTGGGAAAAAACCTAGTCCCATGAGCATGTCTTGGTAAAATTCTGAAACAGGCAAAATGTGCCCTTTCCCCCAATCTTAGCCCTCTAGTTTATCAAAACCTGCCTCTCCAGTCCTTCTTTCCTCTCCCAGACGTCTTAGCTTTCACACTTGGATAAAACCAAGACTTTTGCTGTTTAGGGCAGGACTTAGGGAAGATATAGGGACTTTCACGGTTGTCTTAAAATTGCAATAGAGATATATTTCTACTCCAATATGGCTGTTTATTTGTATTATTTTAAAAAACATTTCTGCTATATCGATTTCAATTCCCAATGAAGAAAGGTCAGTTTTCTCCTTTTAGCCAAAGAGAGTAAATGTTAGCACACTGTGAGTTGATTTTACTGGAAGTACTAGTTCGAACTGTGTTACTTTGATGAGTCACTGTTTTAATTACCCATTTGTGGTGAGAGGTTGGTTCATTATGGATTTCTTCAGTTTTGACAGCTTTTTGTTGCTCAGAGTCATTGTCAGCTTTGCCTCAAGTGAAAGTTTATACACAGGTTTGTTTTTGCACCAGCTGTCATATTTTAATTTCATCTTTCCTGCAACAAGTTCACGTTTCATCTAAGTTTGCAAAACCTGACTGACTGCAAACATGAGTATTTTGTTGTAATTGAAGGAGTTTCACTTGTTTTAGTGCTGCTATGTTTGAATTCCACAGCACAGCTTGAGACAAGCCTTGGAACCTTCTATGCTCCAGCAAGACCACTTCTGGATTCCACTATATTGGAATATAGAGACCAAATCAGCAAATATGCAAGGAGATTCTTCCACCACTTGCTCAGGTGAATGAAATGTTTGGATTGATTGGTGTCAGACTGATTACTTATTTCAGGAGACATCCTCTTTAATTAAAATATTCCATAGTAAGGCTACATGTTTCCTAACAGTCCATCTCCTCAAAGAAATATACATCTTCTTTTGGTCTTATTTAATTTGTTATGGTTTTCATTTTAAGGAAATATTTGAATATTATTTGGGGGTTTTATATCATCAGTACTTTTTAATATACCTTCCTCTTTAATATGAAAGCTATGTAAAGTCAATGTAGAAATATTAACTGAATTGTGCTACTCGCACTAAGTAAATATTTTCTTTTTAATTGAAGCTAATGATGTGAATGTTCTGTAAAGCTCTGAGACAGTCATTGGTTTGTTTTTCTTTCAGAATTACTGTAGAAAAACTTGTCCATTGTCTGCTCATATAATGTGGCAAGTTTCCAGCTTCACCGTACCCCATTTTCTCTGCTTTAAATGGGTATAATAAATTTTGTTAACCTAGAAAATATGTGAAAAATAATGTCAAGAAATTTTTCTAAGAAAAGTATTGCAGAAGTTGAAAGAAAAATACAGTAGCATGTATATATATATACATGAAGTTCAGAAAGCAGGATTAATGGATGGAAAGAAGGAAGATGAATGCATGGATAATTTAGGGATACATATGTAAATGTGGCAGTACTATAAGTAAAAGCAAGCGAGTAATTAGCACACAATTTAGAGCAGTCTGGAGTGAATGAAAAGAAATATGATAAAATAAGCATGTAATAGCCTCTAAGGTATTAGTAATGTTCTATTAAGATGAGTGGTAAATATCAGGGTATATTAAATTATTAAATAAATTATTAAATTATTAAAAATAAAAAATTATTTTTAACTATGTGTATATATATACACATACATATACATATGTATGTCTGTATGTTTGCATATATGTATACATATATGTATAGTATTCTTTTATATATGACATGTTATATAATGGAAAGTAACAGAATTTTCAACTGTGTACCAAAAAGGAGGATTACATCAAGGAGTTGATTTTAGACTTTTAATTTTACTAATAATATAATCTGTTATAGAGCTTTTCACTCTTTCAAGGGCTTTGGTGTATATTCTCTTATTTTTTTCTCAGAAACCCCTGTTAAAGTAGTAGTATCATTTGACAAGTGAGTAAACTGAGGCATAGATAAGTGGCTTGTTTAGATCAAATAACAAGTTATTGGTGGTGTCAGATCTTTGAACTGATTTTGATTCCCTGTTCCTTACTCTTCCCTTAAAACCATTTATCTATTATTGATTGTATATTTTTTAGATCCTAGCTTATAAAATAACTGGAAATTTTTATTCACTTAAGAGTAGACTGTTTGGTAACTATTTTTGACTGCCAAAAAGAAGGGGGAAACTTCAGATTGGTCAAGATTTGAGAATTTGTATTGTTGTGTAGATATTCATGTTCTATAATTAGATTTTTATATATAAAGTGGCATTTTGAAGTCTACCAAGCAGTGAAGCCTCTGGAAAACAGCAATTTTAGAAGCTGAGAAACATTAAAATATTGCAAGGGTTATGATATGTAATTGAATCTTGCCTTTTCATCTGAATGACATTAGCATATTCCAGGACTCTTCATATAAATGAGGCTGTCTTCTACGAATGAACATATGGTAAAAGTGCTGGGGTTAATGTCACATTTATTTGGACTTAGAGCTTTGTTCTTTGCTCTTATTGCTAATATTTGTTTCTCTGTTTCTGGGGAAAATTAATGAATTCTCCTCCTGCCTAAAGAGCCCAAAAAGATGAAAGTGAATGAAACAGAAGTTTTGGAAGCCTATTCTTTGTGTCCTCATTGTCTCTGGCCTCTGAGATTTTATGCAGTGATTTAGTTTTCACATAAGCATCATATTTGTAACCATCCTGCTGGCTCTAGGATGCGCTGTTCTACTAATGTGAATTTTTTGTTCATTGGTTTTTCTCAAATGGTTTTCTAATTATTTTTTGGACATACTTTGATAAGGTCACTATTATTGTTATCATTATTATTATTCTCTAGCTTTTCTATATGGTTACATCTGGAACTGGATGTTTTCCCTTGGGGCATACTAGCTTTTTCATGTTTCTTCTTTTGCGTACTTTGCTACTATTTCAATTATAATGAGTGTTTTATTAGTTCTTCTTTTGATAGTAGGCTGTACAGTATTATGAAAAAAGAAACAAAAGTTTTGAAGAAATTAGATAGCTTAAGTTGGAACCATTCTTTCGTTTAATGTGCTACCAAGAAGTTCTCATGCTTAGGGGAAGAGAAACAGGCCAAATACCTTTTTGTATTTGTGAAGTGCTAGAATTACGTTACTCCCTGTCCTTTGGCTAGTCAATATTTTAATACTCTGAAGAAAGAAACCATATTAGACAATGGAATATCCCTAAACAGTAAAGACTATCATAGGGAATTTTAAATTAAAGATGAGGAAAAGTTGCCCCACAGAGATTAGGGGTGTGCCTAAAATTACTCACATGGAACTCAGATTGCCTGAATCTGGATTGGATTATTTTGATAAAGAGTAAAATATTACATTGATTTTAATTTCATCCAGCATATGAAGGGTAAGGTCATAGTATGAATTTGTGATAATAGACAAGTATACCATGTAGATTATTAAAATAAATGTTTTATATATAATTTTCTTTTTGTCTTGAGAGGAGAGGAATTCTATAGACATTGCTTTACACTTTTTGGTCTTTTTTGACTTTAACAAATATAAAAAATTATCTGAAAGCCTTTTTCCAAATCCAAACAAATCTAAACTTTAAAACTCACTTCTCATCTTTTTGTATGCATTCAAAGTGATCAATTTTCATAAAGAAATGCTCCCTAGAAATGTAAATTATGCTTCTAACATTAAAGATAGGAAAACAGTAGAAGCACAGTCTTGATATGGTAGCTAATAAAGTGTTTATTATAATAAAATTTTAAAGAGTTGATAGAATCTAATTTATAAAATCGTTAAACTGGAAGACACTTACCTACAGAAGGTAAATGCAACTTTGCCTAAACTAAGTTTAAAAGGTAATTAGTCAGCTGCCTCCATGAAATTGAATAGTCTTCCACAAGTACTGAACAGGGAAATGATGGCAAATGAGAGCTTTTCATCATAAACAAATAGAAACTATAATAGGAACCCCTAAATATTGATGAAATGAAAGGGCAAACATTTCAAATGAATGTGCCACATATGAAGCTTATTACTAACATGGAAATATAATGTATTATAAAGAGTTAATAATTTATTTTTAACTTTTCCCCCTTCTTAACTGTGAGACTGTTGTTTTCTGACTCAAATAGTGTTATGTGATTGTGGCACAGAGAGTTGTGCTTTTTAAATGCTTATAAAAATATTAAGCAAAACTTGGGGAATTTGAGGTTCATTGCCTAAAAATAAAATTTTTTGTTTATGAAATATTGGTGCGGAAATGTATTGATGTCTGCATTTTCCTTTGTAATGTAACAACAAAAAGTAATATGAATTGATGGATAAATAGAGGGATAGATAGGTAAATATGTGATAAGCAATATTGTAAAACAATAAAGTCAGAATACATGTGGTAGATAATCTTTTAACTTTGCTCTATGTTGGAAATTTTTACAATAAGATGTTGGGGATAATATATTGGAGTCAATATTTACACTTAGAATTCAGAAAAAAAGGACAGTCTTTTGGAAATGGCTTTTAGCTTATGTAAAATATATATGATAGGCAAAACAAAAATCATTTTGTGACTAAAACAGTTCTTAAGCAATTCCATGTATACGTGGCTTTTTCAGTTATACTTTTCGCTGATGGAGCATATATAGTAAATACAACATTTGTATGAAATCATTTTAAAGAACATGAATACTAAAAAAGTTAACCTAAGAACATGCAAGGCAACAAGATAGAATGATTTTTAGAGAAAAACTCCTGGTCAGATCATCCAAAAATGCTAGATAATATATTCAAAATATTTATTGAAAGCATGGTTGAGCTGGCAGTAAAGTAAGGGAAACAGGCTGAAATGACAAGGATGCTTGATTCCACAAGAGTAAGCAAACTCAACATTCTCCTGGAGGGCATCTTCTGGCTCACAGTAAGATAGGTGCTTGGTTTACAAAGGTTGTGTACTCAGAGGATAGGAGACATAACTGAGAGCTCATGCAGAATGGGAGGTTGTATCAGACATCCATACATAAATCTAGAACCCTTGAATGGGACAGCATCCTTCCTGAGAGAACTGGAATGAAGGAAGTCATGAGATGCAGAAAGGAATGGTAGACAAAAAAAAAAAAAAAAAATCATAAACTTGTGGAAACCTAAACAAAAATTGATCATATGAAGCATATACACTAATGTCTGATTCAGGGGGTTAAAAATTAAAATAAAATCTTGGACAATAACAACATATAAATCAGAAGAGGAGTGAAGAGAGTTAAAGCATTCTAAAGTCCTTATACTTTTCAAGAGGAAGATAAAGATATTTATTAATTCTAGATTTTAGTAAGTGAAATACAGAATTTCTAGGGTAGTCACTAAAAGGAAAGAAATAGAGTATATAATTTTCAACGAAGGAGAGGGAAAATGTTGGATAAAGAAAAAAAATTAACCCCAAAGATGGCAAGAATTAGGGGAAAGTGCAGCATGCAGGGGAAGAAACATGGGAAAAAAGATGGAAAATAGAAAACACACAATGAGATACTAGCAATGAATCAAAAACTCAATAATCATTGTTAATGTAAAACAGATTTTTTTTCCTCAGTTTTTTTTTTTGTTAAGACATCTAAAACAGAGAAGGTGGCTGGGTGCTGTGGCTCACACCTGTAATCCCGGCATTTATGGGAGACCAAGGGAGGAGAATCGCTTCAGCCCAGGAGTTTGAGACCAGCACAAGCAACACAGTGAGACCCCGTCTCTACAAAACATTTTTTAAAAAATTAGCCAGGCGCATGGTGGCACACGCCTGTAGTCCTAGCTACTTGGAAGGCTGAGATGGGAGGATCGCCTGAGCCTGGGTGTTCAAGTCTGCAGTGAGCCTTGTTCCTGCAATTGCATTGGGCGACAGAGCAAGACCATATGTCATTTAAAAAAAAACAAAAAAAACAAAGAAAGTTTAAATGTCAGAGAATATAAAAAAATTTATACCAGATAAATACTCCAAAGAGGGCTAATATAGTAGTAATGGGTTTTTTTGTTTTTTGTTTGTTTGTTTGTTTGTTTGTTTTGATATGGCGTTTCACTCTTGTTGCCCAGGCTGGAGTGCAATGGAGTTATCTTGGCTCACCGCAATCTCCACCTCCCAGGTTCGAGCGATTCTCCTGCCTCAGCCTCCCAGGTAGCTAGGATTACAGGAATGCACCACCATGCCCGGCTAATTTTGTATTTTTAGTAGAGACGGGGTTTCTCCATGTTGGTCAGGCTGGTCTCAAACTCCCAACCTCAGGTGATTCACCCGCCTCAGCCTCCCAAAGTGCTGGGATTATAGGCGTGAGCTACCGTGCCCAGCCTATATTGGTAATGTAATACAAATAGCCTTTAAGGCAAAATCATTAGTAGAGATTACTAGAGATCAATATTGACAGAAAAATCAATTCTCTGCGAAGATATAACAATTCTAAATGTGTGTAACATAGCTTCAGTGTACACAAAAGTCCACTGTCAGTAGTTAAATAATTTTAACTCCTTTCATTTAGTAATTGATAGATTAAGCAAACAAAGTGTCAGGAAATAGGAGATTTGAACAATACTGTATAATTAAAATCTTGACTTAATGGACATGTGTAGAGTCCAACAAGTGGAGACTATACTTTTTTCCCATGAATAAACATTTATATAAATTGACCATATTCTAGATCATAAAATTCATGAAAATGTCAAGGAGTAATTTTTATTTACTCCACAATTAATTACTGAGTACTACATGCCAAGCACTTAGCTAGGAATATGGCAAAGGGCAAAACAGATTAAAAAAAAAAAAAAAAGAGTTTGTATATTTGCCCCTGCCTAAACCTCATGTTGAAGTGTAATCCCCAGTGTTGGAGGTGGGGCTTGGTAGGAGGTATTTGGATCATGGGGGTGGATTATTTATGGCTTGATGCTCCCTGTGATAGTGAGTTTACAAGGACAGCACCAAACCATAAGGCATCCACCCTCATGACCCAAATGACCATACTTGGTTGGTTAAACATTGGTGGCTCTCCCTCCTCTTGCCCAGTTCTTGCCATGTGAGATGCCGGCTCCCCCTTTGCCTTCTGCCATGAGTGAAAGCTTCCCGAGACCTCACCAGAAGCCAAGCAATTGCTAGCACCATGCTACCTGTACAGGCTGCAGAACCATGAGCCAATTAAACCTCTTTTCTTTATAAATTTCCCAGTGTCAGGTATTTCTTTATAGCAATGCAAGAATGGCCTAATACAATAAATAAGTGGGTAAAATACATAATATGTCAGGTAATGATACATGCCATGAAAGAGAACATGCAGAGACAGGGCTAGGAAGTATTAGATGATGGGTGAGTGGACTGCAGTTTTAAATAAGATTGCCAGATTTCTTAAATTTTAATCCTTAGGTAAATTCTCTTGTTCTCCCTCATTCATCTCACCCTAGCCTTAGCTTTGGCCCTGGAAAATACAAATTGTTATGAAAAAGTTTTTTTTAGGGGAGTGGAGGCTTGTTTTACAAAATAAAGAATCATACTGTTAAAAAAAAAAAAGATTGCCAGGGAAGGCCTCACTAAAAAGGCAAAATATTAGTTAAATCCCAGCAGTTTGGCTGGAGCAGTGAATGAGAAGGAGAGGAATGAGACAATGGGCCAGAGAGGCAGCAAGTGGCCAGGTCATACAGGACTTTGTAGATTGTTGTAAGGAATTGAGAGTATTCTCTTGAATAATAGGGGAACTCAATAGATGATTTGAAACTACCTAGTGAATGGATAACTCAGATCCTGTGTTGAGAATTGTCCTTAGAAGGTCAAGGAGAAGGAGACCCATTGGGAGGCTATTGCAGTAATTGAGTAAGCAATGGTGGCCAGTTACAGATTGGAAGCAAAGGGAATGAAGATAGAGTGGTGGATTTTGGACATATTAAAGGTTCTGACAACAGGATTTTCTAACAGATTGGACAAAGAATATAATAGAGAAGTCAAGCATGACTTCAAGTGTTTTGACCTGAGCAATTGGAAAAACTGACAAGATTGATAAGACTCCAGAAAGAACAGGTATGTGGGAAGAGATCAGGAGTTTGGTTTTGGAAATGTTGAGTTTGAGTGAGAAATTCAGAAGTGAGTTCTGAGACAGGGCTATGAAGGGAAATATATATATTTAAAATGTTTTCCTTGGAAAAGAAGAAAGACTCAAAATTTATGAGCCACGAAATTTTTAAAACTTGCAAAAAATATCAGTAAAATAAATCTGAAGAAAGAAGGAAGGAAATAAAGACATGTTTGGAAATAAATGTAACAAAAACCAAAATTATAAAATAGGATTAATAAAGCTAAACATTTCTTCTTTGACAAGATTAGTCAAACAGAAAACAAAGGGAATACAATGAACAATTTATGACAACAAACGTGAAAAATGGGGAAAACTGAAAATTTCTTAGGTAAATAAAAACCAAAACTGACTAAAAAAGAAATAGAAGATTTAAATAGTCCTATACACATGAAAGAAAATGGTAATTAATGTTTCTCCTATAAAGTAAACCACAGTCCCAAGATGTTTTTTGCAAGTGAGGTTCCATTGCTATAGTCACACAATTCTTTTCTATGTTGGTTTTTTTCAGTCCTTTTTATCAAATGCATTTTTTTCATAGTCATAATCATTGAATACATGAAATTTTAACATCTTTAAAAAATCCTAAGAAGTTTGATTCATTATGATGGCATTCCAAGAGACTTGTACTCTTTGGTATGGTAGTTGGATTTAAAGGTTGTTTAAGCCTAGAGTGGTCTGCACACATCTGAACAGACCCTGGTTAGGGAAAGGATGAAAAGGCAAAAGGAGAAATAAGCAGGAGGGAACAATAGCAAAACCTCAAGTCTTTTAACTGGAAGCACCTAGAAAAATGTGATTTTATAGATGAAGGAGCTGGTTTTTATGTGGGCACAGTTAGGGCCATTTAGGAAGGAATACCATGGGTATAAGGGCTCTTTAGATTCCTGCCAAGGGATGAGGGTTCCTTTACCATAATGGCAATTTGAAGAAAAGTTGTTATACTAATCAGTAAATTAGGATACCAAACAAAATTGACAGAATATAAATATAAATAACTCGATGGTCATTATATGAACAAATTTTGTATACCTTGCTTTTCTTCCTTAAAGCCCCTTTCATAGCTAATTGTGTGTGTGAGTGAGGGGTGTGGCCCAAAGCATCCATGCTGTTTTTCATCTGGCAGTCTGGTTTCTTTTAACAGCATTGCCTCCTAAATATAGCAGTAGCAGTAAAAGAAGTCCTTACATTTTGCGTATGTTGTTCATGTTCTAAATTATGAATGATATTTTGTCTAAAAATCAAAAGGGTAAAAACTGCAGTGTTAAAAAGGGAATATCATGATTATGTAAGAAGCTACCCTAATACCCACTCTGTTCCATTTGCATTGCTGTGATAACCTTAACAACTCTTTTTTTCTGGTGTGAGAGAAATAGACTGGATTCATTGTACAGATAGAGGTAAGAGTGGGGATAGTCTGCTTATTAGGCGTGACATTGAACGAATGAATCTTAAGACTTTTCTTCACCCTAGACATTAGTTATTTTTTTCATTTGGGATGTACAAAAGGTGTTTTCTGCCCAAATTCTAGATGAGGTATCTGTTCGGAATTGTTTATTACTCTCATTTTCTTTTGCTTGTAACTCCTTGCTGTGTTCTCTGGTACTTTTATTCAGTGAGTGAGGACCTGGGTAGAAGACCACTTTTATAAGAGAGTGAACTGCATCTGCAGACCCACCATACTCCTGATCAAGACAGTTGTTAACCTCAAACTCCAGACTGTCCCCTGCTGATGACCTCATCATGCTTCTTGTCAGCAAGCTTGGCTCTCTTTAGTTTGGCGAGGATTAAGAGACATACAGTGCCTATATTCACTGTACTAAGTAACTGGCCTTTAAGGATATTTGATTATAGTACTAGCAGAAATTAGTATGTACTGGAGATGGCTACAGACACTTCTATTACAAAGCTACAGTTGTATTAAAGCTGTGGGATGAGGACAGCCTTTACCAACATGGTCAAAATCAAAGATTTTTTTTTTTTTTTTTTTACTATGTAGTGAAGGGCATACATAGTATGTGCAAACTGCAGCTATTAAGAGAGATATGATGACTTTTGGCTGTTTACATTCATGAATACTTTATAAAATCTAGGAAAAATTTTGTTAGATATTCTACTCTATCAAAGTCTGAAAAGAAACATGCAGAGAAAATATAATCAAGAATTTATTTGGCAGATTTATAACATCTGCAGAGCTCAGAGCTCAAGGAAAGACCATAACACATAAAATATGAACATCAATAAATGTTCAGAATGTGTCACTGGATGTGAAATATATTTGTATTTCCTTTGTGTTTAATACAATGTAGACAAAACCTTAATAATCCTTTACACTTTTATTACATATTTAAACTTAACAGAACTTGCCAGGTGTATGCCTGTAGTTCCAGCTACTTGGGAGGCTGAGGCAGAAGGATTGCTTGAGTCCTTTTTTTTTTTTTTTTTTAATTAAATAAAATTGGCCAGGCGTGGTGGCTCACGCCTATAATCCCAGCACTTTGAGAGGCTGAGGTGAGTGGATCACCTGAAGTCGGGAATTCAAGACCAGCCCGGCCAACGTGGTGAAACCCTGTCTCTACTAAAAATATAAAAATTAGCCAGGCATGGTGGCGTGCGCCTGTAATCCCAGCTACTCAGGAGGTTGAGGCAGGAGAATCACTTGAACCTGGGAAGTGGAGGCTGCAGTGAGCCGATATTGCGCCACTGCACTCCAGCCTGGGCGACAGAGTGAGACACTGTCTCAAAAAAAAAAAAGAAATAAAATAAAATAAAAATAAACTTAGTAGAACTCAAAAAACTATGGACAGGTGATGTAATCTTTTTCTACTTCTAGTAAGTGCTCTCAAGCATCTGTCTCCTAGAGGAGACAAGGATAAGTACAACTCATTTCTTTTGTTTTGAATTCTCTTTCCTTTTCCTTCCCCATAGATATGCATGTTTAACTAAAAAAGTATTCAGCTTGCTGTAGATTCTGGTCCTTATTCTCTATCTCATTACATTTTATAGAAAAAGGTATTTGAGTTTTGTCAATACCTGGAAACTGAGGGTCATCTGTCTAAATCTGAGGTAACAAATATTAGCTTTCCTCAAAGATCACATTGTTTATGGGCCTCAGCAGTGTTGAATTAGTTGAAAAAAATACATCACTTTTGTGAAATCTTTAATGAACACTTTGATCACATGTGGTTATTGCTATGGAAGGATATGTATTTGTCTTTTGGTTCATAGGTTTAAAAATAAAAATTGTTTAAAACTAAAGCCCTCCCATTAATTCAAGTTTTCCTGATCCATAGACTGCCCAGCCACTATAGTTCTTTGGAACACTTATGTTTTTTCTAAAGCAAAAATAGCTTTCTGATTACAGGAGTAACACACGATTTTTTTAAAGACATAAATATTATGGCCTTCTATTTATGTTAATAAACATAGCTCTACATCACACATTATTAAGGATAGACTACCATAATTTATTCAACTATCCTGCTATATATAGACATGAACAATTTCCAGTGTTTTGCTACTATAAACAGTGCTGCAATAAACATTGTATTTGTGTGTGTATAAAACATACACACATCACACATATCTCTGTACATTTATCTGATTATTTCCTGAAAATAAATTTCTATAAATGGAATTACTGAGTCAGAAGTGTGTATACATTTTAAGGAATCTTGATATGTATTGTCATATATTCCTGTCACTATTTTTTTGTGAAATTTACTTACTATACCCACAGTTAAATAATCAGTATTTTAAAGTGCTGACAGTTAAACAGATGAAATTTGGCATCTTGTTGTTTTAATGTATGAGATTCTTACTTTTTTATTGGTTTTTAAGTAATTATAAGCTTTATTTGTAGAGTAGCTTTAGGTCACAGCAAAATTAAACAGAAAGAACAGAGAATTCCCATATACTCCCTGTTACCACCTGCTTTAATTTAATTTTTTTTTTTACAAATGATGATTGCATATATTTCGTATATATAAATGAATATATATATTCATATAAATATATGGATTGAATGACTACTATTTAATGTGTGCTAGTCAAAGGTAAGGGCTTTATAAACATGATCACATTTAAACCTCACATTCTACTATGTAACCATATATAATTCCTATTTTATAGACGAGTACACAGATTAAATAACTTGCTCAATAACCACAATGTGTGATAGACTAGAATTAGAACTTCAGTCCATGTGTGTGATGTGTGTATGTTTTATGTGACCTCAAAGTCTACACCTTTCACCTTCATACTATGAAATAAACCACTTCAGGATACAAGGAATTTTCTTCTAGAGATATTTGATAAAAAGGGAGATACATACTGGTGTAGAGGGCAGTATGGTATAGAGGATAACAACACGAAAGTTTGAATATGAGGACATTCTTAATATTTCTTAGCTTCAGTTTCTTAATTTGTAAGTAAGGATAATCATGGTACCTGTCACACTGGGATGTTGTGAGAATTAATATAATAATCCATGTAACAAGAATTTAAGGGAAAGTCTGGAAGATAATAAGGGAACAATGAGTGCTAACTATTATTGATGACAGTGTTGTAGAGATATACAAATTAGATAAAGGTAGACTAAATGATCTTTAGAACAGCATTTCTCAACCTTTTTTTCATTATTGCCTCTCAAACAGGAAAAATATATTTAAATTAATTTTAAATTAAGTGATTTTAATTTCTTTCTAACAAGATCAATTAAATGCTAAGGAATAAGACTTTTCTAACAAGATCAATTAAATGCTAAGGAATAAGACTTTTCATGTAGTGTTGGGCTTTGGAGGGACAGAAATCATTGTTATTAGCTAAGAGTTTTTTCATTCCTTAAAGACCAACTTTTGCTCCCTTGAAGGTGATGCTGCCCTTCATTGACAATATATATTTAGAAACAAAATGCCTCCTTTTGACAATTAAACAGAACCCCACACCATCAAACTAGTAAGAGAATCATCCTGGATTTGGGAGAATTAGTGGAGGTATGTGAGATTTCCTCATACTTTTAAGGTTCTTTCCAACATGAGATTCTACGATCCTATTTATCAGGCTCCTTTGAGTAGACAAGTCAAGTCTCAGTTCCCTAAGCTAACCTTCTCCTATCTAGTGGGTTCAAAATTTTCCAAGTTCTCAGTGAACAATTAAGGAATATCTGTAATAAGCCATGAAGAATGCCACACAAATAGTTTAGGGTTAAATAAATTTACAACAGTGTTTACCTGAGACATCCAATAATATTTACAACCATAGCTTGGCTACATGCTACTAAATGAACTTATATTTTTTACAATGAAACTTAGTTCTGGGAGTGGTAAGGCAAATGAGATCACGTGATGTCAGTTGAGGATGCTGTTCCGCATTGAGCCATTGTGGCAGTTGTCTAATGTCTGCATAGGGCCATTTTCTCTTACTTCCAGCTGAGCGAACCTGTAGCGAGGGGCTTTCAAAAAATATTGGTGTTCTGATTAGTCTTACCATTAGGAAAAAAGAAGGGCTACCCCAAAAATGCCAGTACTAAGAGATCAAAGATTATGGTTTTAGGTCCTAGTCTACTCCTAATCTGCTATAAGAATGGGAATTTAAATTTTTTTGTAGTTCTCACTTTTCTTAACGTTGTCATGGAAAGAACACCTACCATGCATACTTCTAGGGTAGTTATTGAGCTCAAATGAAATATTTGAAAGTTCTTAGCAAAAGGTAACTGAATATTATTACGATTTTTGTTATAGCTGTAGTAAATTCCTGCCATTCTTTGGGGTTACATACAGCAGAAGAGCCTTCTGAATCCCTTTAGTAGAGCATAGCACTGGTTAGAATGCTGGTGCTGAAGAGACCTTGCTAGGTCAGCACATTACCTACATTGACTCATTCTTCCACATGGGCTATGCGGTGCTGAGTTCAAATTTGTGCTAGTTGGCTATTAATATAATCCTTACAACAACACTATTTAAGTCCACCCATTCCAAGTCAGTACATGGCCGGGGACATTTACTTTGACTGCAGTTGCCAAAGTTGATTGTATAAAACAGGAGTCAGCAAATTACAACCTGCCTCTCATCTTTGTAAATACAGTTCCTTTGGAACACAGCCAAGCCCATTTGTTTGCATATTGCCGATGGCTGCTTTCACAGTATAATGGCAGGGTTTACTTGTGATAGGGTTCATATATCCCTCAAAGTGTACTACTGTTTGGCCCTTTACATAAAAAGTCTGCCAACTCGTTATAAACTAAACAGCAAGAGACAATTTTTTGGAGCATGCAGTCTGAATACGAAAGGAAAGAGAAGGAAGATGTAAGAAGAGTTCCATTTGTAATATTGTGTTAATTTCTTCATAAGTAAGAGGTTATTGAAAATATTGAAATGACTTCATAGGTCCTAGCACTCTGTTGAGAGTTTTACTGTGAGAATGGATTAAGAGGTAATTTTGACATACGAAACACTACAGACATGGACCAACCTAGGTGTGCTATCACAGTGGTGGGTTTGGGTCCACATATAATAGCATTGAGCTATGTGTCAGTTGGGGAAGAGGTAGGACAGGTGACAGGCATGGAATAAAGACAAACAACTGTGAAAATCAAGACAGACTTGAGATAATCACAGTGAATGCACATGAAAGATAGATTAAGGCAATTAGAAATATGTATTTGATATAGAAGACAGATGATTCAGCATTAAACTAATAGGAACAGAAGATGTACTCAAAGATATAATTCAATAAAAAGTCTCTGAAAAGAAAAAAGAATCTAGAAGTGTGACCCAAGAATATTATACTTGGTTGAGATTTTTGTCACGTTTAGAGGCAACAGGCAAATATTCTCAGTCACGTAAGTCTTCAGAGAATAATAGCATCTGTGAGTCCTTCGTGAAAAAACTGCTTAACAATGAATGTAAATAGAAGACTTATCAGAAATGGAGAATCTGAATGAAAAAACAAAGAATCATGGTAGTGAGAAATCCACTTATGAGTAACTAATGCAAAACAACCATAGAAATTATGATTAGAAAAGAAATAGAGTATTTTTTTTAAAGACGGGGACTTGCTGTGTTGCCGGAGGTGGAGTGCAGTTGCTATTCACAGGCATGATCATAGTGCATGTCTGCCTTGAACTCCTGGCCTCAGGCAATCCTCCTTGCTCTGCCTCCAGAGCAGCTGGGACTAAGGCACAGGATACTGTGCCTGGCAAAAATTGGGTATTATCTTGGTTAATGTAAAAATACAACTATATGATAAAAAGTGGAATTTGGAGGAAAGAGAAATGGAGAAAATATCAGAGTTATCACTTTCAAAACAAAGAGTCCAGAATACTGTTTAAGAGTCATTAAGTAGTTAAAAAAAATATATTCTTCCTAATCTCCTAACTTTAGAGGGATCTTTTAGAAAATAATATATGGTCAGGAAACACGTATTTGAAGGTTAATAATTCCTATAAAAAATTTCGCTTTTCTTTTTTAAGTAAAATTAAATTTAATACTCTATATATTTTTTTGAGACAGGGTCTCTGTTGCCCACTCTGGAGTGCAGTGGCCTGTTGATGACTCACTGCAGCCTCAACCTCTCAGGCTCAATCAATCGTCCCACCTCAGCCTCCCGAGTAGCTGGGACTATAGGCTCACCCCACCACACTTGGCTAATTTTTAAATTTTTTGTAGAGATAGGGTTTCACCATGTTGCCCAGGCTGGTCTCAAACTCCTGGCTCAAGCATTCTGCCTAACTCTGCCTCCCAAAGTGCTGGGATTACAGGTGTGATCCATTGCGCCCAGTCGTAATACTCTTTATTAACAATAGGACGTATAACATAAACCTATTAACATAGAAGAATCCCTTCCTATCCTTCCATCTACAAGATATGGAGGGTGATGCATATCTAATGTGAACCATGTTAATTTCTGGGTATTGCAAAGTGGAGGTGATATATATTTCCATCTTTGTGCTTCTTGTATTGTTTGAATTATTTTTTATGAACACAGATACATTTTACAAAAACAAGAATAATTATTTTGTCCATATTAAAAAAAATCTAAATAAGTGGAAGTATATATATCCAGATGTGAACAAGTGGTAATTAAGTTGTTCTTTGTATTTTCTTATTTTCAAAATTTTTAAGTTTTTAAATTACAAATGAATAATAGTACTAAAATTGTACCTGAACTATAATCTGCAGGACTTTCATGTTATAGGGAAACTGAAGCAGAAAGTATGCCTAAGAGTAACCTAGTTTGTAAATAAAACATTTCATCATACTTGTTAAGAAAACTGATTTTTAGCAAAGTGTGGTAGTTCCAGCTACTTAGGGGGCTGAAGTAGGAGGATCACTTGACCCTAGGAGTTTGAGGCTGCAGTGAGCTATGATTGCACCACTGCACTCCGGCCTGGGTGACAGAGTGAGACCCCATCTCTTAAGAAAAGAAAATTGATTTAATTTATAGAAGCAAAAATTTTCATGTTCATGTAAAGTAATTTCTGAGACAGCCAGCTCATTTTTCAAATCTATGGGAACACCTTAGAGATTTCCTACATCGGGCTCACTCAGACCACAGGGGACAAGCAGAGCTAAGAAGACCAGTATTTTAACATAATTTATTCTCCTGGCAGTACTGGGTACTATTCATAGTCTTGGTGACTACAGTATTAATAAACACCACTGACGACCCAAATAATAATAACAAATTTTCTAGTCACTCTGAGCCGAATATTGTTTTACTTTCTATTTCCAGATAATCTGCCTCTCTCTCTCCCTCTTTCTCCCTCTCTCTTCCCCTCCCCTCACCCACTTCCTTTCTACACACACACACACACACACACACCCCTGACCAAAAAAAAAAAAAAGGGATTCTACTGATTTTACCAGGCTATGCATATAACAATACCTCATTAAAGAGGAAAAAATTGGGTTGCAAAAAATAGTTAGATGGAAAAAATAAGTTCTGTTATTCAATAGTACAGTAAGGAAATTATAGTCAACAGTAACTTGTATATTTCAAAATAATTAATAGCTAGAAGAGAAGTGAAACATTCCCAACACAAAGAAAAGATAAATGAGGTGATGGATATCCCAATTACCCCAATTTGATCCTTACACATTGTACACAGGTGTCAAAATATCACATGTACCTCCAAAATAGATGAAACTATGATATATCAATTTTTAAAAAGTGGGAAAAAAGGAAAAGCTCAAAACCTTCCTCCTCAACCCCAAATTTTTAGGTGAAGCTTCCATGCCCTGAGATACCGTGAATCTTGGAGCTTGGATGCCTCACCCCTCTCGCTCTGAGAAGCACAGCTTTAACCTTTGTCAGCCTTGCCCTCACTGCTCCTCTCTCTTTTCACCCCCTCACTTGCACTGTTTGCAAAAACCAAATAAAGAAAACAGCAAGAACAACAACAAACAAATGAAAGAATCAGACTAGTGCTTGGAGCAGGTCATGTGCTACCAACATAACATTAAGTAGGGAGAGTTTTCTACCCTAAATGGTGACACATGTGCATAGTTTAGATGGCACTAGACTTAACTGGCTTTATTTTCATGTTCCCTACGTTATTCTTGCTTTCCTCATAATCTTCTACAAATTTTTCTTTAGATTTTGCAAACATCATTAACTCAATAAATACTTGTTTACTATATGCCTTGCACTATGCCAAGAGTGAAGAATAGAGCTCAAAGTCTACTTTTTTGTAGCTATTGAGGCTGTAACCCCATGCTTGGTGTAATTTAGGATTAGTAGCCAGTGATCAGTATCAGAATATTCCAATTTATACATGTATTATCTCAGTAGCTATTTTGGCCACAATATTACACTGTTTAGTCTTGATTTCTTTGTTTGATCCACTCTGTAAATGTTTCTGAATATTCTCATCCAGTCCCTCCCCATCTTAATCAATTTTATGCATTTTATTTCCAGTGACTCACAGTTACTTTTAAAGAACTTTAATGTTTTCTGACTACATGTACTAGGTGATTAAGGTCACTATGAATTCTGACCTGGTCTTTTTCCTTTCTTCCATCTTGTCTTGTCATGAAAACACTCTACTAAGATCGGCAGCTGGAAGACGGACATACATTTAGTTAATTTCCCAAGTTCCTGTTCTTATAGTTAAAATTATTCAGACACTGCATCCAGATAACTGACATTTATCATTAGAACATATTTCATTCTTAAATTAGAGCCATGACTTACGGCTGCCTGCATTGACTCTGTGTAGTCATCCTGATAGTTTTGCTCAGTAAAACATGGCTTTTCTGTTAAGTTTGAATGATCATCACAGTGAAAGACCTGCAGCTGGAATGGAAGAAAAGCTGCGGAAAATTATTGAAATAAAAGATGGGATTTGGACCTCTGGGGCTTGAGCAAAAGAAGTATCAAACAACAGGTGCCATGGGATGTTATCTACGTTTTTAAATTAACATCTGTTTTTAGCTGAAAGCAATTTGCAGAGAATGCACCACGTGCCTTTATTCAGAGCTAAACACCGACTACTGAGATGGCAGCTAAGTAGTAAGGGGTTAGTAAAATATAAAGATTTTCCTTGGGAGGAAACAATAATGGAGATTACTCACTGGATATAGATGTCTAAGAGAAATCTCTGTTAAACCTATGTTTGGCATAAGGTATGGTAGCAGTTTAAGAATAAATCTCTGTTAAACCTATGTTTGGCATAAGGTATGGTAGCAGTTTAAGAATTTTTTCATGTTGGGAAAATTGAAAGAATCTAGAGAATTGAAAAAAAAATAAAAGCCAACAAGGGTTTGTGGAAGGGAGTCAAAGTAGTCTTCTTGATTAGCTTTTGTCAGATAGCGAAATATGTACTAGTTGAGACTAACTGTACAATATTGGTGCTTAAGTTTCTCTGCATAACCACTGCATAACTGAAGTTAAGACACAGACTTCCATTATTTGGCCTAAAATCGAATTCAAAGCTAAGGTTTGGTTTGGTTTGTACTGTTTGGAGGAAAAATGATTCTTAGAAATGTTTTAATAGATACTTCTTTTTCACATATATATAAAGCTGCTAGTCTGACTCTCCTAAGAAATGTTATTTTATAAAGTACAATTTTTTTTTTTTTTTTTTTTTTTGATGGAGTCTTGCCTTGTCGCCCAGGCTGGAGTGCAGTGAAGCGATCACGGTTCACTGCCACCTCCATCTCCTGGGTTCAAGCGATTCTTCTGCCTCAGCCTCCCGAGTAGCTGGGACCACTAGCATGTGCCACCACACCCGGCTAATTTTTGTTGTTTTTAGTAGAGATGGGATTTCACCATGTTGGCCAGGCTGGTCTTGAACTCCTTACCTGGTGATCCACCCACCTCAGCCTCCCAAACTGCTGGGATTACAAGCATGAGCCACCGTGCCTGGCCATAAAGTACAATTTTTAAAAATCATGGAATTCACTTGTCAAGGGGTATTTTGGTTGTGGCCAGTTTGGGGCTATTACAAATAAAACTTCCATGAACATTCATGTACAGGTTTTTGTATGGATGTGATTTCATTTCTCTGGAATAAATGCCTAAGAGGGTGATTGCTAAGTCTGGTGCTAGGCCATGTATGGTTAGTTCTATAGGAAACTGCCATACTGTTTTCCAGAATGTCTGTGTCATTTTGCATTCCCACCAACAATGTGTGAGAGATCTGGTTTCTCCTAGCATTTCCATTTTTTATTTTAGCTATTATAATAGATGTGTAATTATACCTCATTGGGTTTTTCATTTGCATTTTCCTGATGGCTAATGATATTGAACAGCTTTTCATGTACTTATGCTCTATCTTTATGCTCTCTAGTGAAATATCTTTTCATGTCCGTTGCCTGTTTCCTAATTGAATTGTTTGACATATGCTTCTAAAAAAGTTTATGGATTTTTTCCTTGGAAATGCAAGGTTGCATGTCTTAAGCATCAGAGAAATATTGCAAGAAAATTTGATGATATTATAGATGTAGGAACTAGAATGTTGTGATTGGATTATGGTAAGACTCAAATATTGGCAAAGTAGTATTGAGATACGAACATACAAGGGAGGGAGAAGGAAAAAGAAGGGAAGGGAATGAGGGAAAGTGGAAAGAGGAAGGAAGGGAGGGAAGGAAAGAGAGAGTGCAAGGACGGGGAGAAGAGATAGGTATACACAGAAATAAGAAAGCGGATAAGTAAGGGAGAGATTGGATCCAGGGAAGAAAATGAAATATGTCAAGTCTAAGTATAACCTAGGAACAAGGGCTTTTGTCAGGGACTAGAAAGTATTTATGGGACTAATGGGCAGTGAGACTGGGTAGTCTGTTTAGAAATTTTGGGGATTTAAAAAATGAGTTGTAATCTGTGATAGTAAAGAATTTGACTTCCTTTAAATTGCATCTATGCTGACTGTTAGTGGTAGAGTTAAGAGAGCATTGGAGGCCATCCTAGTGGCTCACACCTGTAATCCCAGAACTTTGGAAGCCAAGGTGGGAAGATTGCTTGAGGCAACTAGTTCAAGACCAGCTGATGCAACAAAGTGAGACCCCATCTGTACAAAAAATAAAATAATTAGCCAGGTGTGATGGTGCACACCTGTAGTCCCAGCTGCTCATGAGGCTGAGGTGGGAGGGTCACTTGAGTATGAGGCTGCAGTGAGCTGTGACTGCACCTGCACTGCAACTTGGGTAATAGAGCAAGACCCTGTCTCTACCAAAGAGAAAGAGATCTTTGACAAGCTACTTATTTATATACTGGGAAATCAAATCATCTGAATCTCCTGTATTTCTGGAGTGTTGTATCCAATAAGACAATTACTAGAAAACATTTTTAAATCTGTAAGGTGTTCTATAAATAAAAGCTGTGAGTGCTAGTTAAAAAAAAACCCAGGAATATAGTAACAGGACTGAAATATTATAAGAATGCAAATACAACCATGATTTTTTTTTCTTTTTTAAAAAACTTTTAGGTTCAGGGATACATGTGAAGGTTTGTTACATACATAAACATGTGTCATGACGGTTGTTATACAGATTATTTCATTACCCAGGTATTAAGCCTAGTACTGAATAATTAGCTTTTCTACTCCTATCCTTCCTCCCACCTCCACCCTCAAGTAGACCCCAGTTCATATGTTTGTGTCATTTAGCTCCCACTTATAAGTGAGAACATGCAGTATTTGATTTTCTGTTACTATGTTAGTTTGCTAAGGATAATAGCCTCTAGCTCCATCCATGTCACTGCAAAAGACATGACCTCGTTCTTTTTTATGGCTGCATAGTATTCCATGGTGTATATGTACCACATTTTCTTTATCCAGTCTGTCACTGATTGGCATTTAGGTTGATTCTATGTCTTTGCTGCTATGAATAGTGCTGCAATGAACATTTGCATGCATGTGTCTTTATGGTAGAATGATTTATATTCCTCTGAGTATATACCCAGTAATGAGATTGCTGGGTCAAATGGTAGTTCTGCTTTTAGCTCTTGGAGGAATCGCCAAACTGCTTTCCACAGTGGTTGACTAAATTAACACTCCCACCCACAGTGTATAAGCATTCTCTTTTCTCTGCAACCTTGCCAGCATCTGTTGTTTCTTGACTTTTTAATAATAGCCATTCTGACTGTGAGATGGTATCTCATTGTGCTTTTGATTTCCATTTCTCTAATCAGTGATACTGAGCTTTTTTTCATATGCTTCTTGGCTGCATGTATGTCTTCTTTTGAGGAGTGTCTGTTCATGTCCTTTGCCCACTTTTTAATGGAGTTGTTTTTCTCTTGTAAATTTAAGTTCCTTATAGATGCTGGATATTAGACCTTTGTCATATGCATAGTTTGCAAATATTTTCTCCTATTGTGTAGGTTGTCTGTTTACTCTGTTGGTTTCTTTAGCTGTACAGAGGCTCTTAAGTTTAATTAGATCCTACTTGTCAATTTTTGCTTTTGTTGCAGTTGCTTTTGGTGTCTTTGTCATGAAATCTTTGCCTGTTCTTATGTCTAGAATGGTATTGCCTAGGTTGTCTTCCATGGTTTTTATAGTTTTAGGTTTTACATTTAAGTCTTTAATCCATCTTGAGTTGATTTTTGTATGATGTAAAGAAGACCTCCAGCTTCAATCTTCTGCATATGGCTAGCCAGATATCCCAGCACCATTCATTGAATAGATACTCTCTTCCCCATTGCTTGTATTTGTCCTTTGTTGAAGGTTAGATGGTTGTGGATGTGTGGCCTTATTTCTGGTCTCTCTCTTCTCTTTCATTGGCCTATGTGTCTGTTTTTATACCAGTACCATGCTGTTTTAGTTACTATAGCCCTGTAGTATACTTTGAAGTTGGATAACATGATGTCTCCAGCTTTGTTCTTTTTGCTTAGGGTTGACTTTCAATGTGGGCATTTACTGCTATGAAATTCCTTCTTAACATTGCCTTAGCTATGTCCCAGAGATTCTGATATGCTGTATCTTTGTTCTTATTATTTTCAAAGAACTTCTGGATTTCTGCCTTAATTTCATTATTTATCCAAAAGTCATTCAGGAGCATATTTTTTAATTTCCATGTAATTGCATGCTTTTGAGCGACATTCATAATTTTGACTTCTATTTTTATTGTGCTGTGGTCCAAGAGTGTGTTTGGTATGCTTTCAGTTTTTTTACATTTTTTGAGGATTATGTCCAATTATGTGGTTGATTTTAGAATATGTGCCACATGGCAATGAGGAGAAGGTATATTCTGTTGCTTTTGGGTGGAGAGTTCTTTAAAGGTCTATCACATCCATTTGGTTCAATGCTGAGATCAGGTCCTGAATATCTTTGTTAATTTTCTGCCTTGATGATCTGTCTAATACTGTTAGTGGAGTGTTGAAGTGTCCCGCTATTATTGTGTGGGAGTCTATTTCTCTTTGTAGGTATTCTAAGAGCTTGCTATATGAATCTGAAGCTCCTGTGTTAGGGTCATATATATCGGGGATAGTTAGGTCTTCTTGTGGAATTGAATCCTTTACCATTATGTAATGTCCTTCTTTGTCTTTTTTGATCATTGTTGGTTTGAAATCTGTTTTGTCTGAAATTAGGATTGTAACCCCTGCTTCTTTCTGTTTTCTATTTGTTTGGTAGATTTTCCTCTATCCCTTTATTTTGAGCCTATGAGTGTTATTACCTGTGAGTTGGGTCTCTTGAAGACAGCATACCATTGGGTCTTGCTTTTTTATCCAGCTTGCCACACTGTACCTTTTAAAAAGTGGGGCATTTGGCTTGTTTACATTCAAAGTTAGTATTGATATATGTGGGGTTTTTTTGTTTGTTTGTGTTTTGAGACAGAGTCTTGCTCTGTCACCCAGGCTGGAGTGCAGTGGCACAGTCTCAGCTCACTGCTACCTCCACATCCTGGGTTCAAGCAATTCTCCTGCCTCAGCCTCCCAAGTAGCTGGGATTATAGGTGTCCGCCACCATGCCCAGCTAATTTTTATATTTCAGTAGAGATAGCAGGGGTGTCTCACCATGTTGGCCAGGGTGGCCTTGAATTCCTGACCTCAAGTGATCCACCTGCCTCAGCCTCCCAAAGTGCTAGCTAAGATTACAGGCATGAGCCACCACGCCTGGCTGATATGTGGGTTTGATCCTGTCATTGTGCTGTTAGCTGGTTATTATGTTAGCTTGTTTGTGTGGTTGCTTGATAGTGACACTGGCCTGTGTGTTTAAGTGTGTTTTTGTATTAGCTGGTAGCAGCCTTTTCTTTCTATATTTAATGCTCCTTTCAAGATCTCTTGTAAGGCAGGCCTGGTGGTAATGAACTACCTCAACATTTGTGTATCTGAAAAGGATCTTATTTCTCATTCACTTTTGAAGCTTAGCTTGGCTCAATATGAAATTCTTGTTTGAAGATTTTTTTCTTTAAGAATGTTGAATATAGGTGCCCAATCTCTTCTGGCCTATAAGGTTTCAGCGGAGAGGTCCACTCTTAGCCTGATGGGGTTTGCTTTGAAGATGACCTGCCCTTTCTCTTTAGCTGTCTTTAACATTTTTTTCTTCATTTTGACCTTGGAAAATCTGATGATTATGTGTCTTGTGGATGTTCTTCTTGTGTGGAATGTTGGAGGAGTTCTCTGTATTTCCTGAGTTTGACTGTTGGCCCCTCTAGCAAGGATGGGTAAGTTTTCATGCATGAGATCCTGAAATATGTTTTCCACATGTTTGCTTTCTCCCCCTCCCTTTCAGGGATGTCAGTGATTCATATATTTGGCCTCTTTACATAATCCCATACTTCTCCAAGGTTTTGTTCATTCCTTTTTATTCTTTTTATTTTTGTCTGACTGTCATTTCAGATAATCGATCTTCAAGTTCTGAGATTCTTTCCTAAGCTTGTTTTATTCTGCTGTTAATATTTGTGATTTTGTGATTGCATTGTGAAATTCTTGTATTGTGTTATTCAGCTCTGTCAGACCTATTAGGTTTTATATACATATATATACACACACACACATACACACGTACATACATACGTATATACATACATACACACACATATACATACACACACACATATATATATACACACACATATGTGTGTGTGTGTGTGTGTGTATGTATTTTTAATGTTGAAGCTTTGGGGTGTGATCCAGCTGGTGGCACTTAGACTTATTGGTCAGTTGGTAGACTCTTGCTTAATGAGTGTGACTCCCCTATGTTTGCTCACAGTTGCAGCCATTTTCCCTTTCAGTGCTCTGAATGTGTGGGTTCCTTTCCCCCTTGAGTGCTGGCTGTAGATCATGACTTGGCACTCCTGGGGTGCCTGCTTAAGCTCTGGAGAGATCTCAGTGTTTATGTTCCTTCCCCAACTTGGAGGCAGCAGAGGAAGGGACCTCATAGTGGTTATGGCCAAGTGTTGTTTGCTTGTCTCCTGGAGGCTCTTCTCCAGAGAGATGCAGGTCAGCAATCACTCAGTGCAATCAGCCCAGGATGGAAGGTCTGTGCTGTGGGCCCAAGCCAGGGGTTCCTTGTCTGGTGACAAGCAGCTGGGGATGTGTGGGATTGGTGGGAGACGGACTGGCCTCTTTTTGGGTCTACTGCAGCTTGTAAGAGGTGTGGATAAGGCATTTAGGGTCTTTGCCCCTTTGTTAGTCTGAGGGTGGCAAGAGCGGTTCCACTGTAGAGGCAGTGGCAGAGAGGCTTTCAGTTGCCCCTGAAGGCTCTGTTCAGGGAGTTGCTGACTTGCTACTGGCTCAATACTCTGGCAGGGGATGACTGGAGGCTCAGACCTGGAGGACCTTCCCAGTGAGGAGATATGGGAATGGGCAACCACATAACAGTCTGGCCACTTTTCTATAGGGCTGCTGCAGTATTCTGGGGGTCTGCTCACGTCTCTTGTCACTTCGGATGTTCCAGTACCTGGAGGTATCACCAGGGAGGGCTGCAAAACAACAAAGATGGCAGCCTGCCTTTCCCTCTGGAAGCTTCATCCCAGGGACATACGGGGCTATTGCCAGCCCAAAGACACCTGTAGGAGGTGGATGGAGACCCTAGTTGGGAGGTCCCACCAAGTGAGGAGGAACAGGATTGGGAAACTGCTTAAGAAAGCAACCTGGCCACGTTTTGGTAGAGCAGCTGTGCTGTGCTGGGGATCCCTTCCACCCCTGGTCAGCTTGGACTCTCCAAAGCCTGACTGGAGCAGCTAAGGCACCCAAATAGCAAAGACTGTGGCCTGCCCCTCCCACCAGGAGCTCCTTCTCAGGGAGGTGCAATGCTACTACTAGGGGCTGGCTGGAATTCCAAGCCAGTGGGTCTTATCTTTTGAGGTGCTGTGGAAGTGGGACTTGTAGGCTGTTTTTGCTCAGTCCCTTGGATTCAGCCTCTTTCCTAGGGGTATGTTCCGATGTCTAACCTCCCACTTTGCTGGAGCCGCAGCTACTTTTGCCAGAAAGCCCAAGTGTCTAAGGCTCCATGGTCTCTACGTGTGCCTTAGGGACTGTTCTACAGAGACTCCAGGTAGCTCTGTCTGTCAGACTGAAGGCCCCGGTGGAGTGGGTTCACAAAGAGATCTCTTGACCCGAGGGTTGCAACGATCTGTAGGAGAATCGTGGTTCCCTGGGGTCACACATTCATTCACTGCTTCCCTGGCTCTGTGTTGCTTCCGGGTGGGCCATTGTCCTGTTGTGCTTTTCTTTGTTCTCTGTGGGTCAGGTTGTTTCCTTGATTAGTCCCAATGTGAGTATACAACCATGACATTTTTTTAAAAAAGGACTTTACTAATTTTCATTAGAAAAGGCCACTACCTTACTAGTTTTTTTATTAGCATAACCATTATTACACCCCAATAGGACATAGCAGGAGTCAGTAAATTCACGTCATATTCACACTATATGTGAAGTATGAATACCAGCATCCAAGGCATAGAGCTTGCACCCTCAAGCTAGAGAATGTGTCATTCCTTTATGTATGTTCCTAGCCTTAATGGAGGCCAGGGAAGGTGTCTGGTACCAAGATCATATGCTCAACAGCTGCCTTTGCACTGTAGGAGACACTGGCTCCATGTTCTTCTCCTCTTTGCTTTTGAACCCAGATTGAATTACGAATATTGAACTGTATTCAGGCTTCTGGCTGTTGTCTTTTCAAGTACAACTTACTATGATTCCCTGAATGCATTCATCCCATGATTCAGTTAAATATCCATTCAGTTTATATTTTGTCATACTATTAAGTTATAAAGTATCGGCACTCAACACTGAAAATGGTTTCACATTGATTTCTGAAGCATATTTATTGCCATACATTAATTTATCACTGTAATCTCATGAATTTGTTGGGAGCAGAAATTATATCATTCTTGCCTTTTTGATAAGAATATGAAGTACAGGAAAGTATTGAAACTTAACACTTTTTAAAAACATTTTCAATTTAAAAAAAACAAAAATAGACAAGTGGATCCTGATTAAATGAAAGAGCTTCTACACAGCAAAAGAAACTATCAACAGAGTAAACAGAGAATCTACAGAATGGGAGATGATAGTCACAGATTATGCATCCAACAGAGGTCTACTACCCAGAATCTATAAGGAAATTAAACAAATCAACAAGAAAAAACAACCCCATTAAAAAGTGGGCAAAGAACATAAACAGACACTTCTCAAAAGAAGGAAGACATACAAGCAGCCAAGAAACATGAAAAAATGCTCAACATCACTAATCATTAGAGAAATGCAAATCAGAACTATAGTAAGATACCATCTCACACCAATCAGAATGGCTGGTATTAAAAAGTCAGAAAACAACAGATGCTGGTGAGGCTGCAGAGAAAAGGTTATGCTTATACATTGTTGGTGGGAATGTAAATTAGTCCAACCACTGTGGAAAGCAGTCTGGAGACTTCTCAAAGAACTGAAAATAGTCACCCTTTAACCCAGCAATCCCATTACTGGGTATATACCCAAAGGAATATAAATCATTCTACCAAAAAGACACATGCACTTCTATGTTCATCACTGCACTATTCACAACAGCAATGACATGGAATCCACTCATGTGCCTATCAATGGTGAATTCGATAAAGAAAATGTGGTACATATATACCATGAAATACTATGCATCCGTAAATAAAGAAATCATGTTCTTTGTAGCAATGTGGATGCAGCTGAAGGCCATAATCCTAAGTGAATTAACAGGAACAAAAACCAAGTGCCACATATTCTCATTTATAAATGAGAGCTAAACATTGAGCATACATGGACATTAATATGGGAACAATAGACACTGCGGACTACTAGATGGGAGAGGAAAGGACAGGGTCATTGGTAGAAAAACTACCTATCAGGTATTAGGTTCACTACATGGGTGACAGGATCCATACCCCAAACCTTAGCATCACACAATATTCCCATGTAGCAAACCTGTACATGTACCTCCTTTATCTAAAATAAAAGTTGAGCCGAGCACAGTGGCTCATGCCTATAATCCCAGCACTTTGGGAGGCCGAGGTGGATGGATCACTTGAGGTCAGGAGTTCAAGACCAGCCTGACCAACATGGTAAAACCCCATCTCTACTAAAAATACAAAAATTAGCCAGATGTGGTGGCACACACCTGTAATCCCAGCTACTTGAGAGGCCAAGGCACAAGAATCACTTGAACCCAGGAGGTGGAGGTTGCAGTAAGCTGAGATTGAGCCATTGCACTCTAGCCTGGGCAACAGAGTGAGACTCCATCTCAATAATAACAGTAATAATAATAATGAAAATAATAATAATAATAAATAAATGTTGATATTTAAAATAATAAAATTAGAGACAAATATTCAGAAATTTTCATTGTTTCAAAATATTTTATTATTTAATTAGATTTCAGGATAGAAAGCAAGGGAGGGAGGAAAGGTCTAAAAAGTATATAAATTGGCTATTTGCATTTAGTAGGTAAACAAAGCATCATAGAAGCTTATAATTTGCCTTGCTGTGCCACAGAAATGCTTGCAAATTGCCAGTAGACATCCAAAGCTTTACATAATCCCTACACTAAGCAAGAGTACAATTTAGAGCCAAAATGGAGTGGGAAGGAAGAGTTAATAGCCATTCTATTATAGTCCTTCCTCTTTCAACATACCCTATACTGTGCCCTGCAAAGAAAGGGCTTAGACCTCAGATCAAATGGACAGTAGCTCACAGTGTAAGCCTTAAACCCACAACTTCCAGGGACTGACAATGGATTGGCTCAGATATGGCTGTTAGAGAGAGGAGGGTGTATGCAAAAGAGAAGCACACAGTATTTTTTTTTTTTTTGGTTTCATTGATTTTCTCTATTTCCTATTTTCTTTTCTTTTTTTATACTCTTAAGTTCTAGATACATGTGCACAATGTGCAGGTTTGATACATAAGTATACATGTGCCATGTTGGTTTGCTGCACCCATCAACTAGTCATTTACATTAGGTATTTCTCCTAATGCTATCCCTCCCCCAGCCCCCCACCCTCCGACATGCCCCGGTGTGGGATGTTCCCTGCCCTGTGTCCAAGTGTTCCCATTGTTCAATTCCCACCTATGAGTGAGAACATGTAGTGTTTGGTTTTCTGTCCTTGTGATAGTTTGCTGATAATGATGGTTTCCAGCTTCATCCATGTCCCTGCAAAGGACATGAACTCACCTTTTTTTATGGCTGCATAGTATTCCATGGTGTACATGTGTCACATTTTCTTAATCCAGTCTATCATTGATGGACATTTGGGTTGGTTCCAAGTCTTTGCTATTGTGAATGGTGCCGCAGTAAACATACGGAGAAGCACACAGTATTAAGGAGAGGAAATCCTATACCCCATGAATTCTTCCATTTCAGTCTTTTGGAAAAGGAGGGCTGGAATCTAGCCTATTTCCTGAATGTGATCGGGGAGAGCCTGCAACTAAATTGAAATAATCCTGCTATTTTTTTATTCAGCAGAGATGAGCAGTGCTGTAAAAAACCAGGGGGTGGAGGTAGTCTAGTAAATCAGTTTTTATAAGCCTCCCTTTTCCTAAAGGTACTTTTCTCTTCAAAGGATGAAAATAAGACTGTTCCTAAGCCAAATAGCTTCAACTTCAAATGTGTCATTTTAATGTAGATTTACATACCTTTTTTATATGGGGGCTGAAAAGGAAAGAAACCAACTTGGGTTTTTTTTCCCCAGAGGATTCTGACTACCATTCATTATTAATTGATTAATGAAAATGCCAATAAACCTTCAATTTTTGTATGATGTTATAATTTAATCAGAAATAATTTATCTTTGAAAATAATTTGTATAGAAAGAGATAGTCTAGAGGTACAAAATAGTCATGAGTAGTGGTTAATTTGATACAGCTTAGAATAGAGTGAAATTTTGGATGGATTTTAAATTAACTAAAATAAAATTAAAAGAAAATAAATTTTTAGTACTTTATGACTTAGAATAATAAAATTGTACTTCTATACATTTAAACTAAGATCTGAATTATTTTATTTTTGAAATTTATGCCCTATATATACAAAAACAATGTTAAAATTTCTAGTAAAGAAACAGGTACTTCCAACAACCTCATATTTCTAGAAAAAAAAACAGGAACTTTGGCTAAATCATTACTTCTATTCATACTTCACAGACAAAATTTAACATGAACAACCAATCCATGTAAATTTTTTACAGATTTATTAATCACAAATTTTCATCCCTATACTAAACACACAGGCACACAGACCTCTCCTACTTCAACAGGAGAACTCAGTTGTAGTCTCCATGAAGTGGCCCTGAGAAACATTTCTGAAAACTTCTGTGGACATCTCACTATCTCAACATGTTTTCAGGTCCACAATTTATACTGCTATTTTATCAGCTCAGCTTTTCTGAATATCCCTGATGTCTGAAGAGCCAGAATATGTTCACACTTGTTAACAGTTTTCTCCAGAGGCATATCCTTGGTTAAACAGTAGTATTGAAACTCTCCTGTATCAGGCCTTATCTTTTTACTCATATTCTTATTTTTTTAAATATACTTGCTGCCATTAATTTGGAGTTTTCTATTTTAATTTATTTTAGACTGATTTACTGTCATGGAATTATTCTTCAATTTAGTATTATTTTTCATGTAATTATAATGTCTGTAGTCATTTTGCAACATTATATCATCAATACCCATATAAGCACAATTAAATATACATGGTAACTTCTACCATTATTATATGGTAATAGAGTCAGTCTATTACCAGTTTACTCATCATTGCTGTCAGAAAAAAGTCTTAGAAATAATGTCTTTATAAATATAACACCAACAATAAGATTAATTGGTACATGTCATCTCAATAATCAACAGCAATTATAATTAAGAATAGCCCCTCTACTAGGTATTGAGGAGGATGCACTAGTTATGAATGCTTCCCTAATTCTTCATTGACAGCTCTGCTATAGCACTTATAGTCTGAAGTTTAAGTCAGTTGTGGAGATAGCATGCAGTAATTTTTGAAAAGTCCAAGGCTTGGAGTCAAGCACAACTAAGTTTGAATCCCAGCTTCCTAATTTATTGGATGGGTAACTTTGGGTGAGTTACTTAAGCTATTACTATTATTTCCATTTTTATAGATGAAGAACTTACCAAACTTTAATTAAATGCCAAGATTATAAATAATAAATAATAAAGTGACTAGCATGTATTAAGTACTTTGTAAGTGATAGCTATTATCATTGTGTTTGTGGCTATCTCGCCTACTAGACTGAGTTTCTTAAGGTGAAAAAACTAATGTCATTAGTTTTTCTAAACTTTTTAGTCCTACCACAGGACATCAAGCATTAGGGGATTTTGAAAATACCCCATAAAAGTAAATGTAGTTATAGCTAACATCTAGCTGATGATAACTTTTGAATGATACTAATTTTAAAACTTGCAAGGTCCAAAATGACAGAATTTTAGGTCCCTAACATCTAAGTCAAAGAGGGGGCTGGCATTAGGGAGGGCCACAATCAAAAGTCAGGGCCATAGCTGGGACTGAATAAAGCTCAGACGAATACCCAGTCGGCGGGGCGGGGGGGCAGGGCAATTCCCCCCTCTCAGAAGTGATTTCTTCAACACCCAATGACCCACCCCAAAACAGCCCAACATGGGAGCTACTTGATCATTCTTTTTCCATGACTACAACATGGCATTTCTAATCTTGAATTCTGAAAACCAAAGAACCAGATCTAAAGAAGGATCTATAAGCCTGGGGCAAATACTTAATTCTTTTCCAATGACAGTAGAGCAGCACTATGGTAAAGAGTGTGAGTTTTGGAGCAAGACTGCCAGGCTCCATGTCCTACTATGCAATTGAGTAGCTATGGGAGCTTGGACAAGTTAAGGGTTGCCAGATTTAGCAAAAATACAGAATGCCCAGTTAAGTTTGAATTTCAGATAATAAATAATTGTTTCATATAAATATGTCCCAAATATTGTATCAGATATATTTATAATCAAAAATTATTCATCTGAAGTTCAAATTTAACTAGGTGTCTTGTGTTTCACCTGGCAACTGTTATTTAACATCTCTGTACTTGAGTTTTCTCATCAGTTGAATGGGGATAATAGTACTACCAACTTAATAGGGCTGTTGTCAAGATTAAATGAATTAATATATGTAAGGTACTTAAAGTAGTAACTAGTACACAGAAGATCCTAATAAATATTACCTGTTGTTGTTACTGTGGCTATTGTTGTTAGGGTTGTAATATTTAATGAATTAATTATTTGAGAGTTCCTGCTGTCAGCTATGATAATTATTTGGAAACAGACTGACCCTCTTGCCATAGATAATTATTAAACTGGACAAAATGCATTGAAAATTTGTCTTTAGATATTAAATGATTGACAGTATAGGACTCTGATCCCTGAGAATTAAAAACAAATGAGGTCAACCTTGTGATCCTCTGGTTTTATGATGAGAGGCACTTTCTAGACCAGAGAGCAAAGAGAAGGAATGCAAGCAGAACATGGCAGTTTTTTGCGTTAGTTGGAGTTCAGGGAAGCTGAGGCAGCTTGAATTTGCAGGTTTGTGTACTGGAGAGGCAGGTGCTATGTGGAGAAAGAGCTCCATAAATCTACATAAGAGTCACCTTGAGTCTTTGGCTGAACTCTAAGCTATGCATTCATAAAGTGAGATGACATGAGGCTAGGCAAAGAACAGTAGTAACAGCACAGTTCCATGTCTCCCAGAAAGGGAGCTGCCCTAGAATCCCTGCTGGGGATTGGCTGGGAGCAGCCTGTGGGAACTATATCTTCAGTGCAGATGCATTAATGGATTTCAGACCATAGCAGCCAGGGCTGCTGGTCTGTTTTGTTGAATGAAGTCAGAAATCTGAGGGGTGCATTCTCAAGATCTCCACTATCCACCTATTGGCTGAATAGGTCTATTCTTCCACATACGCTCAGCTATTCCATAGTAACTGAGGGGAGGTGAAATGGGAGGTTCATAATATAAACTGAACCCACTGTCACTGCATCTCATCTCGGCTTCAAATGATTCTTACTCCCCCTCCTGTGCTTTCCATTTTTTCTTGTGCCATAACAATTGGGTTATTTCCACTTCATTGAGTATTGGACATTACTTTTTCCAGGCATCTAAGAGCCATTCCAGCAGCAATTAGCTCCATCTCATGGGCTCCTCAATAAGGTGTTAAATCCTGTGTCCTGAAAAAGTACCTCCACATCAATGGACTCTTACCCAGTTTTCCATTCCAGCTCCCATGTTCAAGCATCCTCTTAATCCAATCCGAGGGGTGCTCCCCTATTTTTGCTGGCACATAATGTTGAATTCTTGCAACTCTCTAGTTGTATAGTCTCCTACCTTATCAGGTTCATCATGTCCCCAGCTGGATTGTGCTGAGATTTAACCATAGTTATCAGCCTGGCAGCCAGGATAAAGGTAGAGGCATTTCCTGAGAGAGGGGAGTAGGTACTACATTGTGGGGAAAAGTCTCTGAGCTTCTTCCAGTACAGTGGAGTGCTGGTTCAGATTCAAGAGTTCTGCAGTATCAGAATATTCAAGGGCATCTATTCAGAGGTACCCATTTCATATTTCAGGATTCCAGGTGTTATTAAGCAGTGCCCTGACTTTAGTAAAGCAGACCTGCCTTGATGTTGCATCTTAACATCTCTAGAGTTCTGATCAACAATTAGATCTTCTACCTGTCTACTATGTCTGCCCTTCAAATTAATAAGATAAGAACCTCTGTGAGCTACCAGAGAGATTCTCTGTCACATTTAGTCATTACCTGTAAATAGCACTCAGTCTTTCACTAGCCTTCCTGAAAACATATACAGCTTAGTAGTAATCAGCAAATTCCACTGACTTATAGTGAGCCTTGCCCATCTGTGCCCTGCCAACTGCATGTACTGCAGAGCAGTTCTACAGAAAGGGCACTGGGAGTCTTCAAGCCAAAGTTGCCAAACTAAAGTGCCTTATGTCACCTAGAAACAGACTGCCTTAGTATTGCTGTTTCTGAATAATCACCCATTGCCTAGGAGCAGCTTATGGAAAGTGTAGTCCTAATACAGTGATAAACTTCAGAATGCAGCAACTGGGGCTGTAGTAAATTATTTTCTGTGTAATAGGAAATTGGAGACGTATATGGTAGTAGATGCCACATTGGGGTTTATAAATAGAAGCGGGAGGGCTATCATTAAACACAGCAGAGTAAGAAGCTCCAAGAATTAATGCCTCCACTGAAGCAACTATTAAGTAGGCAAAAACTGACAGAATCAATTTTTTGAAAATTAGATTATAAAGAATCTAATGAAACAGAGCAATCAGGTGAGTGCTTAATGAAGATAGAAGCTGCTAAATTTTGGTTAGAAAGCATGGTGGCATTTTGGTTATCTGTGTATCACCCCCATTTCCCAGTGTGATAGTGGCCATAAGGACATTTCTGGTGTGGTTAGTTGGTGCCAGAGGGCCATTACAAACCTTGTTCTCAAAAACTGTGGTTGTGTATTTTGACCAGTCTGGTGGTTTCCAGAGGAACTGATACAGAGGTTCGGTTTTTTCACCTTCCTCAGGCTGGAATAGCATTTCTGGCAGTGTGTGTCTAAAGCATGTAAAAACATGTAATACTTACATGTCTGAGAAAATACCTAGCTGTCTCAGTCAAGGGATGGCAAATGGGGAAAGCAGCAGCAGACCAAAGAAACCTGGGAAAGAAAAGGATGAGGAATAGGAGCCATGAATAGCTACTTGCATATGTTAGTGAATTGTGTAAAACACCATGCCCAGAGGTGGACACAGGCTCAGAAATAATGAGATGCACCCTGGGTTTACACCTCTGGAGGACTTTCAGAGTCTGCACAAGTAAGAAAGAAATGGTAAGGTAGAATGTCAGGCAGCCTGGCTAAGCAGTGAAGGAGTGCCCTAGTTCTTGGAAAATTTTTGTCTTTGTTCATTTGTTGTTGTGCTTCAGGATTTAAAGGCATCTCTGTTAGGTCACTGGCTAATGACAGAGATAATGAAATGGAGACTTCACCGACCACAAATGACAAGGAATACAGGCTTTGCAAGATTAGTTTGGGAATGTCACTAATAAAATGGATGACTGCAGCCCTCAGCAGTAACGATAGCAAACCATGGAGAGGGAAATAATCTGATTTCTAGAGTTATAACATTAAAATATTTAAAATGTCAACAAAAGTTTAAAAGCAGGAAAGTATGGCCCATTCACATAAAAAAGAAAAAAAAATACAAAGTATCCCTGGGGAAGCCCAGACATTGAAATTACTAGACAAAGACTTAAAATCAACTGTCTTCCTTTAAACTCAGAAAGCTGAAGGAAACCATGGACAGTAAACTAAGGGAAACCAGGATAATGATGCCTCACCAAACAGAGAATATCAACGAAGAGATGGAAATTATAAAAATGAACCAAATAGAAAAGTTGGAGCTGGAAAATATAAGAACTAAAATGATAAATTTGCTAGACAGCATTCATCAAGTTTGACCTGGCAGAAGAAGCATTAAAATAGGACATGAAAATAGGACAATTGAAATGATCAACCCTGAGGAAGAAAAATTTTAAAAATGAAGAAAAATGAACAGAGTCTGTATATGCAGCATAGCAGCGTATATATTATGGGAGCCCTAGAAAAAGAAGAAAGATTATCAGAAGAAATTATGGTAGAAAAATCCCAAATTTGATTGAAGACATGCATCTGTACATGCAAGAAGCTCAACAAAATTCAAGCAGAATCAACTCAAAGATCAATACCAAAACACATTATAATCAAAACCAAATGACAAAGAGAGAATCTTAAACAGAAAGCAAGAAGTATTTTGTCATGTAGAAGGGATCCTCAATATATTAACAGATAATTTTCTCATTAGTAATCCATGTAGAAGGGATCCCCAATATATTAACAGATACTTTTCTCATTAGTAATCATTGAGGCCAGAAGGCAGTGAGAAGACATATGCAAACTGTTTAAAGAAAAAAAAAATCACCTGTAATCCCAGCACTTTGAGAGGCTGAGGTGGGCAGATCACTTGAGGTCAGGAGTTTGAGACCAGCCTGGCCAACATGGCAAAACCTCATCTCTACTAAAAATGCAAAAAAAGAAAAAAAGCCAGATGTGGTGGCACAAGCCTGTAATCCCAGCTACTCGGAAGGCTGAGGCAGGAGAATTGAACCTGTGAAGCAGAGGGTGCAGTGAGCTGAGATGGCACCACTGCACTCCAGCCTGGGTAACAGAGTAAGACTCTGTCTCAAAGAAAAAAACAAACAACAAAGAATTTTATATCCAGCAAAATTATCTCTTAAAAATGAGGGAGAATTAAGACATTCTAGATAAAAGATGAGAGAGTTTTTGCTAGTAGACGTGTCTTATAAGAAATGCTAAAAGGAGTTCTTCAGACTGAAATGAAAAGACACTGAACAGTAACTCAAAGCCATAGAAAGAAATAAAGAATGTGTAAAGATAACTACATAGGTAAATTAAAAGACAATACTACTGTATTTTTAGATTTTAAGTTTTCTTCATGATTTAAAAATTAATACATGAAACAATAATTAAAACCTATGTAAATGGGGATACAATATATATACATGTAATTTATGACAATAATAACAGGGTAGATAGAGCTATAGAGAAGCAAAGTATTTGTATGTTATTGAAGCCACGTTGGTATGAATTGAAACTAGATTGTTACAAATTTAGTACATTAATTATAATCCTTAGGGTAACCACTAAGAAAATAACTAAAAATATATACAGAAAAGGCAATGAAGATTAAAATAGTACACTGGAAAAAATTTGCAAAGTAAGGCAGTATTGGAAGAATTATATAACAAAACACATATGAGTTATGGAAGACATAGCAAATGGTAGATGTACTTTCTTATCGGTAATCAATTTAAATGTAAATAGATTAAATTTGATACTTAAAAGGCAAAGATTGAAATAACAGATTAAATCAGGGCTCCCCAATCCCCAGGCCATGGACCTGGTTAGGGTCCCCAATCCCCAGTTACCATGGCCTGTTAGGAACCAGGCCACAGAGCAGGAAGTGAATGGTGGGAGATCGAGCATTACCACCTGAGCTCTGTCTCCAGTCAGATCAGTGGCAGCATTAGATTCTCATAAGACCACGAACCTTATTGTGAACTGCACATGCGAGGGATCTAGGTTGCATGCTCCTTACGAGAATCTAATTCCTGATGATCTCAGGTGGAATGGTTTCGTTCCAAAACTATCACCCCCTCCCCACCCCATCCATGGAAAAATTGTCAAAAAGGTTGGGGATCACTGGATTAAACAACGTGATCCAACCATATGTGTTCTAGAAGTGACTCACTTTATATCCAAAGACACAAATAGGTTCAAAGTGAAAGGATGAAAAAATATATTCTATGCAGTGGTAACCAAGAGAGATGGGTTGGCTATACTAATAACAAATAAAATAGATGCTAAGACAAAAATTATTACATGAGGCAAAGAAAAACATCATATATTGATGAAAGAGAAAATGCATCAAGAAGATATTAGATATTTAACAGGTGTGCACCAAACAGCAGAGACCAAGATATATGAAGCAAACATTGACGGAATTGAAGGGAATAGAAAGTTGTACACTGATAGTTGATGACCTCTCTAGATGTGGGACATCTAGAGAGAAAGTCAATAAGGAAATTGAGGGTTTGAACAACTATAAACTAACAACACCCAATAGATACATAAACAGAATACACTACCCACTACCCACAACAGCAGAATATACATTTTTCTCACGGGCATTCTGCAGGATAGATACTATATTAGGTCACAAAACAAGTCTGGGGCTGGGCGTGGTGGCTCACACCTGTAATCCCAGCACTTTGGGAGGCCGAGGAGGGTGGATCACCTGAGGTCAGGAGTTCGAGACCAGCCTGGCCAATATGGCGAAACCCTGTCTCTACTAAAAATACAAAAATTAGCCGGGCATGGTGGTGTGCTCCTGTAGTCCCAGCTACTCAGGAGGCTGAGGCAGGAGAATCACTTGAACCTGGGAGGCAGAGGTTGCAGTGCGCCGAGATCACACCACTGCACTCCAGTCTGGGCAACAGAGTGAGACTCTGTCTTTAAAAAATAAACAAGTCTGAATACATTTAAAAAGACAAATCATACAAAACAGTTTCTATCAGAGTAGAATGAACCTAGAAATTAATGAAGGAAAACTGAAAAATTCAGAAATATGTTGAAATTAAACAAAAGACTTTTAAGAGGTCCCAGAAGAAAGCACATTGTCAAATTTGACAGAAATTAAAAATGAAAACAATGAAACTTATGGGGTATAGCAAAATTCATGCTCACAGGGAAATTTATAGTGGTAAATGCCTACATTTTTAAAAAGGAGGAACTTCTGGGGTTTTAAAATGGCAGTGTAAATGCAAACTGGCTTAACTCTCCCTCCCACAGAAAACCAGAAATAAATATACAACGCTGAGATTTCTACCAGCAACAACCCAGAACTCAAATATGAGGATGACACAGATCCCAGGGCCGCAGAGAAGTGGAAACATTCTGAGCAGATGGTAGGAGAATTGGACTTTCACATCCATCATACCCCTCGCTCCCATTCTGCCTGGCAACAAGTGAATGGAAAAATCTTCACTTCAGTTCACAGTTTCTATACTGGAAGAAGTGAGATTGAGGTGGTCAACCAGCAGTCACACTATATTGGGGTCCCTGGCAGGAGACCTGCCCTTGTGTTAATCCACAAGAAGCATCATGACTGCTTAAATGAAGAAATATCCCTTAGGAGAGGCAGAGACAAAGAGTAGGTAGGCAGGACTACTATCCTCCACCCTGGAAACTCTGCTCTGTAACTTGGCCAAAGGAGATGCCAAATCCCAGTGGTTATTCAGCAGCACCACACTTTAGGAGATATGTTTCACAGTTCCCTTGGACAGGAACTCCTAGCCAGCCTTCACATACTGCTGGGATAATCCCTTTAGGACCGCACCATTTGGGACAGGCAGAACTCTGATCATTTACTATAGCTGAGGAGAACCTGGGCTTAAAGAGCCACCTTGAGCCAAAAAGGAGGCAGTGACCTACCAGTAAAGATAGGCTAAGCAAATATATTCAATAAAAAGCAAAACAAGCTGGACAGAGAAAACTGGAATGAATAATCCTTCAATGCAAAGACATAGATGTATACCCGTAAGAAACACTAACAAAGAGAACCATGAGCTTCCCAAAAGGACTAAGTAAAAATCCAGTGACTGAGGCTAAACATGGTATATCACGTTAACAGAATAAAGAACAAAAACCATATGATTATTTCAATAGATGGCAAAAAAAAGCATTTGATAAAATTCAATATACCTTTATGATTGAAAACCCTCATCAAAATAAGTATAGAAGAAACATACCTCAAAATAATAAAGGCCATCTATGACAAACCCACAGCTAAAATCATACTGAATGGGGAAAAATTGAAGACTTTTCCTCTAAGGATTGGAAAAGACAAGGATGCCTACTTTTCACCACTTTTATTCAACATAATGTGGAAACTCCTGGTGAGAGCAATTAGGCAAGAGAAAAAAAGAGAAAGCGCATCCAAACTGGAAAAGGAGAAGTTAAATTAGCCCTGTTTGCAGATGACATGATCCTATATGTAGAAAAACCTGAAGACCCCACCAAAAAACTGTTAGAACTGATAAACAAATTCAGTCAAGTTGCAGGATATAAAATTAACACACAAAAATCAGCAGCACTTGTATATACCAACAGCAAACAATCTAAAAAATAAATCAGGCTGTGCATGGTGGCTCACGCCTGTAATCCCAACACTTTGGGAGTCAGAGGTGGGCGGATCACTTGAGGTCAGAAGTTTGAGACCTGCCTGGCCAACACAGTGAAACCCCGTCTCTACTAAAAATACAAAAATTAGCTGGACGTGATGGCATGTGCCTATAGTCCAGCTACTCGGGAACTTGAGGCACAAGAATTGTTTGAACCCGGGAGGCAGAGGTTGAAGTGAGCTGAGATTGCACCACTGCCCTTTAGCCTGGGCGACAGAGTGAGACTCCATCTCAAAAAATAAAAATTAAAAAAATAAGAAATCAGGAAAGCAATCCCATTTATAATAGCTACAAAAAAAATTAAGTACCTAGGAGTCAATATAACCAAAGAAGTGAAAGTTCTGTACAAGAAGAACTATAAAACTCTGATGAAAGAAATTGAAGAGACACACATACAAAATAGATATTCCATGCTTGTAAATTGGAAGAATTAATATAATTAAAATCACAATACTACCCAAAGCAATTTACAGCTTCAATGTTATCCCTATCAAAATACCAATGACATTTTTCACAAAAATAGAAAAAAAACTATAAAATGTATATGGAACCACAGAAGACCCTGAATAGCCAAAGCAATCCTGAACAAAAAGAACAAAGCTGAAGGCATTACACTACCTGACTTCAAAATTTACTACAAAGCCATAGTAACTGAAACAGCATAGCACTGGTATAAAAACAGATGCATAAACCAATGGAACAGAATAGAGAACCCTGATATAAATTCACACTTTTATAGACAAGTCATTTGTAATACAGACACCAAGTACATACAATGGGGAAAGGACAGTCTTTTCTAATTATCCATATATATACATATATACACATATATATGTGTATATATGTGTATATATGTATGTATGTGTGTGTGTGTGTGTATATATATATATATATATTTTTTTTTTTTTTTTTTTTTTTTTTTTTTTGAGATGGAGTTTTGCTCTTGTTGCCCAGGCTGGAATGCAATGGTGCGATCTCGGCTCACTGCAACCTCCACCTCCTGGGTTCAAGTAGTTCTCCTGCCTCAGCTTCTGGAGTAGTTGGAATTACACGCACCCACCACCATGCTTGGCTAATTTTTGTATCTTTAATAGAGACAGGGTTTCACCATGTTGGCCAGGCTGGTCTCAAACTCCTGACCTCAGGTGATCCACCTGCCTTGGCCTCCCAAAGTGCTGGGATTATGGGCGTGGGCCATTGTGCCTGGCCCTAGGAGAGTCTTTTCAATGAATGATGCTGGGAAGACTGGATTACTCTTTGAAGAACAATGAAAGTAGACCCCATCTCTCACCATACACAAAAATTAAATTAAAATGGATTAAATACTTAAACCCAAGACCTGAAAGTATGAAACTACTAGAAGGTATCATTAGGGAAAGGCTCTGGGATACTGGTTTTTGAGAAGACATTTTGTGTAAGACCTCAAAAGCACAGGTAACCAAAACAAAAAAAGACAAATTAGATTACCTCAAGCAAAAAAGTTTCTGCACAGCAAAAGAGATGATCAACAAAGTGAAGAGCCAGTCCACAGAATGGGAGAAAATATTTGCAAATTATTCATTTGACAAGAGATTAATAATCAGAATATATAAGGAGCTCAAATAATAGCAAAAAAAAAATCCTATTTTTTTAAAATGGGCAAAAGATCTGAATAGACATTTTTCAAAAGAAGACATACTAATGGCCAACATATATGTGGAAAAACTGTTCAACATCACTAATCAGAGAAATGCAAATCAAAACCACAATTACTTATCATCTTATCCCAGTTAAAACGACTTGTATCCAAAACACAAACAATAACAGATGCTGGTGAGATTGTGGATAAAGGGGAATTCTTATACACCAGTGGTGAGAATGTAAATTAGTATAGCCACTATGAAGAACAGAATGGAGGTTCCTCAAAAAACTAAAAACAGAACTACTATATAATTCAGCCATTTTACTACTGCTTTAAATATATACTACTGCATATATATCCAAAAGAAATGAAATCACTATATCCAACAGATTTTTGCCCGCCCATGTTTATTACAGAACTGTTCACAATAGCCAAAATATGGAAGCAACCTAAGTGCCCATTGATGGATGAATGGATAAAGAAAGTGTGGTATATATACACAATGGAATATTATTCGGCCATCAAAAAATGAAATCATGTCACTTGCTATGACATGGATGGAAATAGAGGTCATTATGTTAATGAAATAAGCCAAGCACAGAAAGACAAATACTGCATGTTCTCACTCATAAATGGAATCTTAAAAAGTGACTCTCATGGGCTGTGCACGGTGGCTCACGCCTGTAATCCCAGCACTTTGGGAGGCTGAGGTGGGTGGATCACGAAGTTAAGAGATTGAGCCCATCCTGGCCAACATGGTGAAACCCCATCTCTACTAAAACTACAAAAATTAGCTGGGCGTTGTGGCACAGGCCTGTAATCTCAGCCACTCGGGAGGCTGAGGCAGGAGAATCACTTGAACCTGGGAGGTGGAGGTTGCAGTGATCTGAGATCATGCCACTGCACTCCAACCTGGTGACAGAACGAGACTCTGTTTCAAAAAAAAAAGTGACTCTCATGAAGATAGAGAGTAGACTGGTGGTTACCAGAGGCCAGGAAGGGTAAGGAGGAGGATAAAAGGGGAAAAGATATATATAAATATATTTATTAGCACTGAACTGTACATGTAAAAATAGTAAAGGTGGTAACTTTATATGTATATTTTACCTAAAAATTAAATTAAAAAAAGAGGAGAGATCTGAAATCAATAACCTAATGGGTAGATTTATCACAGGAATACAAGGGAGTTTCAATGTAAGAAAATCTATCAATCATGAGTGGAAGCAAGGAGGAAAGCCATACAATAATCTTAATTGATGCAGGAAAAGCGACCACATTCAATACCCATTCATGTTAAAAACACTCAGAAAACTAAGAATAGAGGTGAACTTCCTCAACCTGATAAAGGCCATTTATGGAAAACCCACAGCTAACCTTATATTCAATGGCTGAATGCTTTCCGCCTAAGATTGGGAACAGAATAAGGATGTTCGCTTTCACCACTACTAGTCAATATTGTTCTAGAACTGCTAGTCAGAGCAATTAGGTAAAAGAAAGAAATAGCACCTAAATTGGAAAAAGAGAAGAAAAACTATATTTGCAAATGACATGATTCTATTTTGAAAATTCCAGAGAGTCCACATAAAAACGATTATGTTACAGGAAAGGGGTCCTGATCCAGACCCCAAGAGAGGGTTCTTGGATCTTGTGCAAGAAAGAATTCAGGGTGAGTCTGCAGTGCAAAGTAAAAGCAAGTTTATTAAAAAAGTAAAGGAATAAAAGAATGGCTACTCCATAGAGCAGCCTTGAGTGCTGCTGGTTGCCCATTTTTATGGTTATTTCTTGATGAAATGCTAAACAAAGGGTGGATTATTCATGCCTCCTCTTTTTAGACCATATAGGGTAACTTCCTGATGTTGCCATGGCATTTGTAAACTGTCATGGCGCTGGTGGGAGTGTAGCAATGAGGATGACCAGAGGTCACTCACTCTCGTTGCCATTTTGGTTTTGGCAGGTTTTGTCTGACTCCTTTACTGCAACCTGTTTTATCAGCAAGGTCTTTATGACCTGTATTTTGTGCTAATCTCCTATCTCATCCTGTGACTTAGAATGCCTTAACTTGCTGGGTTGCAGCCCAGTAGGTTTCAGCCTCATTTTTACCCAGTTCCTATTTAAGATGCAGTTGCTGGGTTCACACGCCTCTGACAATTAGACCTAATAAATGAATTCAGCAAGGTTGCAGAATACAAGATCAACACACAAAAATAGTAGCATTTTTCTACACCAGCAATGAACAGTTTAAGAAGGAAATTAAGAAATCCTGGCCAGGTGTGGTGCATGCTTGTAATCACAGCTACTTGGGAGGCTGATGTGGGAGGATCTCTTCAACCTGGGAGGCTGAGGCTGGACTGATCTGAGATCGTGCCACTGCACTCCAGCCTGGGTGACAGAGCCTACACCCTGTCTCAAAAAAAAAAAAAAAAAAAAAAATCTTTCACTCTATTTACAATAGCATCCAAAAGAATAAATTACCTAGTGTAAATCAAATGAGCAAGGAGAGTCTCAATCATTTTAAGAGGTTTATTTGCCACAGGTAAGGACATGCCCAGGAAAGAATACAGATTCACAGGAAAAACTGTGGTCCATGCTTTTTCCAAAGAGCGTCTGGGGACTTCAGTATTTAAAGGGAAAAGGGCAGGTATTGGTGAAAGAGGAAGAAATTTTAAAAGGGCTTGGGTAGATAAGAGGCAAGGGGTTGCATTCTTTTGAGTCCTTGATTACCCATATACATGTGAAAGGGGTAGAAGAATAGTCACTTATGCATCTAGCTCATTAAATCTGCATTTTTTAAATAAGATAAACATAGAGCAGAGGAAGCAATCAGATATGCATTTGTCTCAGGTGGGCAGAGGGATGACTTTGAGTCATGTCCTTTGTCCCTTCCCTGTGAAGATAAGCTATCAATTTACGTTGTCAGGGTAAAAGTCAACAGAACTGTTTTAGGGTAAAGATCTTGGGGCCCACAAGAAATTTCCTCATGGGCAAATTGTGAAGGAGGTCTATAGCTTTTAAAAATCTTTGTATCTGCCCTATTTAGGAATAAAATTGGAGGCAGGTTTGTGTGACTCAGTTTCCAACTTGACTTTTCCCTTTGGCTTAGTGAGTTTGGGTCCCAAGATTTACTTTCATTTCACACTAGCAATAACTATAACCAAGGAGATTGTGAAAGGAAAATAAATCTTGGGGCCCCAAACTCACTAAGCTAAAGGGAAAAGTCAAGCTGGGAACTGCTTAGGGCAAACCAGCGTCCTACTACTCACTCTACTCACTAAGATAAATGCATATCTGATTGCCTCCTTTGGAGAGGCTAATCAAGCTCAAAAGAATGCAACCATTTGTCTCTTGTCTACTTATGACCTGAATGTCCCCTCCCCATCTCCAGTTGTCCCACCTTTGCTTCAAGTTGTCCTGCCTTTCTGGACTGAACCAATGTTCATCTCACATATGTTGATTGATGTCACATGTCTCCCTAAAATGTATGAAACCAAACTGTTCTCTGACCACCTTGGGCACATATCAGAACCTCCCGATGCTGTGTCACAGGCACGCATCGTCAACTCTGGCAGAATAAACTTTCTAAATTAACTGAGACCTGTCTCAGTTAGATATTCGGGGTTCACAAGGTGAAAGAAATAAACACTGAAAGCTATAATACATTCCTGAAAGAAATTAAGACTTAAATAAAAGTAAAGACACTCCATGTTCACAGATAAAAGACTTGGTATTGTTAAGCCGGCAATTGTAAACAAAGTAATGTACAAATTTGATGGTACCCCTCCCAGAATTCCAGTGGATGTGTTTTTTGTTTTCTCAAAAATAGGGAAAGCCAATCTATGAATTCATATGAAATTACAAAGTGCCCCCAACAATCTTGAAAAAGAACAAAGTTTGTATATTTCCCCTTCCTGATTTCAAAACTTATTACAAGTGGGTTTTTATTAACTTGTCAAGATAATTCTATGTTGAATGTGTTGTCGAAAAGAGTCAAACTCTGTAAAATATTTTAAGAGATTTATTCTGAGCCAAATATGAGTGAACATGGCCCATGACACAGCCCTTGGGAGGTCCTGAGGACATGTGCCCAAAGTGGTCAGAGTGCAGCTTGCTTTTATATATTTTAGGGAGGCATGAGACTTAATCAAATACATTTAAGAAATATATTGGTTTGGTTCAGAAAGGCGGGACAACTCAAAAGCAGGGGCTTCCGGGCTATAGATAAATTTAAACATTTTCTAGTTGACAATTGGTTGAGTTTATCTGAAGACATGGGATCAACAGAAAGGAAATGTTCAGGTTAAGATAAAGGATTGGGGTGACCAAGTTTTATTGTGTAGCGGAAGCTCTCAGATAGCAGACTTCAGAGAGAACAGGTTGTAAAATGTTTCTTAGTGGACTTAAACATGTCCCTAGCTCTTAGTTGATTATCTCCTGGATCTGAAAAGGAAGGAAGGAAAACAAAGGGGAAAAGGGAAAGGGGATTCTCTACAGAATGTGAATTTTTCCCACAAGAGACTTTGCATGGCAATTTCAAGGTATGACAAGGAAATATATTTTGGGGTAAAACATTTTGATTTTCTTCCTTGTTATGCCAGAGTCAGATTGGAAAGTAAGTCATGATATACAGAGTTAAATAAAACCCATCTGATGAGAATTTTTGGTTTGTAGGGCATGACTCCCCAGACCCCTTATATAGGAATTTGGGCAAGATAAAAGAAATCAGAGCTTAGTCATCAGATGAGTAATCTTTTCAATAAATGGTGCTAAAACAATCGGATATCTGTGTGGGCCAAAAAAAATAAAAAATCGTGTTCTCATACCAATACAAAATGTACTTGAAATGGGTAAAGCCTAAATATAAGAGGTGAAACTGTAGACCTTCAGGAAAAGTGGATAGAAGATAAACATTAATGATTTTGGTGTAAAGATTTCTTAGATATAACATGGAAAAAATAGGTCGAGTGTGGTTGTACCTGTAATCTCAGTGCTTTGGGAAGCTAAGGTGGGAGGATCACCTGAGGCCAGGAGTTCCAGATCAGTCTGGACAGCATAGTGAGACCCCGTCTCTACAAAATCAAATAAGGAAAAAATAAAGAATAAAATAGACAGATCTTCATCAAAATTGGAAGCTTCTGCTCTTCAAAAGACACCATTAAGAAAATGAAAATGGAAGCTACAAACTGAGAATATTCTCAATATATGTGTCTGATAAAACAGTATCTGATTAGAGTATTGTATCCAGCGTATATAAAGAATTCTTACAACTTAACAGTAAGATAACTCAATAAAAAATGGACAGAAGATTTGAAGAGACACATTACCAAAGAAAAAATATGGATGTCTAGGTAGCACATGAACAATGTTCAACATCATTAGTCATCAGAGAAATATAAGTTTTACATATAATAAGAAGCCACTACATTAGGAAAATTGAGAAACATTGATATACAAAACCAGAATAATAAAATTCAGACTACCAACTTCATTTACAAGGCAAATTAGGAAGTTCTATGAGGATCAGTCAATCTCTAATTTGTAGCAGAATTAAATAGAATTCAAATACTTACAAAATTCTATTAATATCATCTGTATCATTCACTTATATTGCAGTATAATCAATAAAAGCAATGTACTTGCAAAAAAAAGTGTGGTATGTACATAAATAGAGTATCATTTTGCCTTATAAAATAAAGGAAACTATAACATGGATGAACCCAGAGCACATTTTGCTGAGTAAAATAGGCCAGGAACAGAGGACAAATATGACTTATTCCACTCATATGAGGAATCTAAAGTCAGTCTCATAGAAACATGGAGTAGAATAGTTATTGCCACGGCCAGTGGGAGAGGGAACAACATGTGTTAGTCAAAGAGCACAAAGTTTCAGATATGCAAGATGAGTAAGACCTAGAGATCTAACGTACAGCGTAATACCTATCATTAACAAATACTGTACTATATACTTAAAAATTTGCTAATAGGGTACATTTTAAGTGTTCTTATCATGAAAGTAAACAAATTAAGAGGGCCAGGCATGGTGGCTCATTCCTGTAGCACTTTGGGAGGCCAAGGCCAGCAGATGGCTTGACCCAGGAGTTCAAGACCAGCCTGGCAACATGAGAAAACCCCATTTCTACAAAAGATACAAAAAATTGGCCAGGCACAGTGGTATGTACCTGTAGCCCCAGCCTACTCAGGAGGCTGAGGTGGGAGAATCACCTGAGCCCAGGAGTTTCAGGCTGCAGTGAGCCATGACTGCTGTACTCCAGCCTGGGTGACAGAGTGAGACCCTGTGTCAAAAAGAAAAAGTAAAAATTAGAAAACAGAATAAGAGGAAATTTTTGAAAGTGATAGATATGTTTATGGCATTGAGTGTGGTAATGTGTCTGGAATTGGTGGGTTCTTCGTCTCACTGACTTCAAGAATGAAACCAAGGACCCTTGCAGTGAGTGTTACAGTTCTTAAAGATGGTGTGTCCAGAATTTGTTCCTTCTGATGTTCAGATGTGTCTGGACTTTCTTCCTTCTGGTGGGTTCTTGGTCTCGCTGACTTCAGGAGTGAAGCCACAGACCTTCGCAGTGAGTGTTACAGCTCTTAAAGGCGGCACGTCCACAGTTGTTTGTTCCTCCCAGTGGATTTGTGGTCTCATGGACTTCAGGAGTGAAGCTGCAGACCTTCGTGGTGAATGTTACAGCTCATAAAGGTGGCGTGGACCCAAAGAGTGAGCAGCTGCAAGATTTATTGTGAAGAGCGAAAGAACAAAGCTTCCACAGCGTGGAAGGGGACCCGAGCAGGTTGCCGCTGCTGGCTCGGGTGGCCTGCTTTTATTCCCTTATCTGGGCCCACCCACATCCTGCTGATTGGTCCATTTTACAGAGAGCTGATTGGTCCATTTTACAGAGAGCTGACTGGTCCGTTTTGACAGAGTGCTTATTGGTGTGTTTACAAACCTTTAGTTAGACACAGAATGCTGATTGGTGCATTTACAATCCTTTAGCTAGACAGAAAAGTTCTCCAAGTCCCCTACCCAGTTAGCTAGACACAGAGTGCTGATTGGTGCATTTACAATCCTTTAGCTGGACAGAGAAGTTCTCCAAGTCCCCAACCAACCCAGAAGCCCAGCTGGCTTCACCTCTCAATCCCCTCTCTAAACAGGACATCCCAACTGCTGTTGAGAATTTGGCCGATGACCACTCTAGCTACTTCCTGCTGGATAGGCGCGAAGAAGGGACCCTGCAGTTGTAGTGTCCTTCAGAGGGGAACTCTAGGCCAGTGGAAGGGCCAGAGGGTTGGTCCGGGGGTCCTCGGTAGAAGTTGTTAGTCGAACTCATTTGGGGTTCCATTTGTAAGACCATCTGTAGCTTGATGGCCTCGATTCTAGAGGAAACAAATTTGATAAGGAGGTTAAAAATACAGGGCCTGAAGGCAAATAATACTAAGATGGGTGTTTTGGGACCTAGAAAGGGGAGAAGACATGTTGCCCAACTCCAGAGGTTGGTATAAGAGTTTGAAAAGCATCTGATTTCAGAAGCCTTTTCCTGTAAACGCCGGGCAATATCTCATACTATCCCTGACTGGTTAGTGTAAAAGCAACATTCTTCCCCTAAGAAGGTGCAAAGTCCTCCTTTCTCAGCAGTGAGGAGGTCTAGGCCTCAGGGGTTTTGGAGAGTCACTGCTGCCAAAGAGTCTATTTGGGATTGTAGAGTAAGGATAGATGTAGTTATTTCTTGCAAACTGTCTGAGAAATCCTTTGAGAGTGTGTGGTAGTAGGATAATGCATGTTACACTGTTAAGTTTTAGCAAACTTTAGTTGAAAACCTTTTAAGTTTGGGATTTTAATTTTTCTTTGCTATTAATAAAACCTTGTTCAGTCCATATTAGAATTGGTATAGATGGCTCCTTCCTGATTCTGTAAGTACTTTAGGATTTGGCTGAGTGCAAACAACTCGCAGGTTTGAGCAGATCAATTATTAGGCAATTTTCCTAACTCTGCTTCTACAAGAGTTTCCTTATCACTTACTGAATACCCATTGTGTCTTTTTCCCTTAATCGCCTGGGAGGAACCATCTATCATCCTGTCCTGAAGGGAGTTCCGCCCAGATTTGGTCAGAACTTTGTATGGTAATTAATTAAGATTTAGATTCCCTGTTAGGAAACCTGCTAGGTTAAGGATTTTTGATAGGAAGGCTATGGGTTGTCAGTGGCCTCAGTGCTTTCAGGCTACGCCCTTGTTCACACTGACAACAAGGTGGTATTGGAGTGTTGTTACAGGGTTACAGAGAAGACCTTCAATTATCAATTAGAGGTTTTAAATTTACCCTGGCTTTTAAAGGAATAGGGTACACTGTTTTTTCTTTACTACTTCCATCTCTCTTTCTCTTTGACATCTTCGTCTCTCTCTTTCTGACTCCCTCTTTGTCTGTCTCTTCCTTTCTCTCTCTGACTTTCTTCTGTTCCTTCCTCTCTCTCTCTTTCTGACTTTCTGTCTCTCTGTCTCCTTCTCTTTGACTTCCTATCTTTCTCTCTCTCTCTCTGTCTCTCTGTCTCTTCCTCTCTCTCTCTGTCTCTCTGTCTCTTCCTCTCTCTCTCTCTGTCTTTTTCTCTCTTTCCTTTTTTGACTTTGTCTCTTTCTTTCTTTCTGACTCCCTCTTTGTCTATCCCTACCCCTCTCTGTCTCTTTCTCTCTTTCCTTTCTGCTGGTCTTTCCCTTTCCCAGTTCTAAGGCTCGGGTAAGTGCCACTAGTTCTGCTAACTGGGTGCTGGTCCCTGGGGGAAGAGGCTTACTTTCAAGTACAGTTACATTACTAACTATGGCATAACCTGCCCTTTGCATCCCACTCTCCACAAATGAACCTCCATCAACATATAGGTTAAGGTCAGGATTAGCCAAGGGGACCTCCAAGAGATCATCTCGGGCGGCATAAGTCTGGACTATAATTTGTTGGCAGTCATGCTCGACTGGTTCCCCATCCTCTGGGAGAAAAGTGGCAGGGTTGAGGGCCACTCACATATGTATTTGAAGCACCAGTCCCTCAAGGAGTAGCGCCTGGTATCTAAGTAGGTGGTTGTCCGATAGCCATAAACTTTTTTTGGCACCTACTATGCCATTTACATCATGAGTTGTCCAGACAGTGAGATCCTTTCCTTGTACTATTTTGATAGCCTCTGACACTAAGACAGCCACTGCCGCAACTACCCGTAAACAGTGAGGTTAACCTTTTGCTACTACATCAATTTCCTTACTTAGGTATGCCACTGGTTGTGGGGTTGTCCCACGAGTCTGAGTAAGGACTCCAAGAGCTATCCATGCTCTCTCTCTGACATATAAAGAGAAGTTTTGTCTTGTGGGGAGGCTTAAAGCTGGAGCTTCAGTTTGTTCCTTCCAATGCCCAGACTTCAGGGTTGATTTCCTCTTCAAGTAAGGGGCAACAAATGGGTAACTTGTTCCCCATATTCATGTAGCTAATAGCTCCAGCTTTGGCTAATATGTCCCTCCCTAATAAAGGTATGGGACTTTCAGGCATAACAAGAAAGGCATGTGAAAAGAGCAAAGTCTATCAATTACAACTGAGGAGGTGGGACAAATACCTGGTTACAGGCTGTCCCAGGATTTCTCGGACAGTAACGGACCTTGAGGACAGTCATCTGGGACAGAAGATTAACACTGAGAAGGCCACACCAGTGTCCAGGAGGAAGTCAATTTTCTGGCCCTCAGTGGTTAACCATACCTGAGGCTCAGTGAGGGTGATGACATGAGCTGGTGCTTTCCCCAGGCACCCTCAGTCCTATTGTTGGATCATCTGGTTGGGGGCTTTTTTCTGGCCCAGAGAACCATTGCACTCTGGGGCACTGTGCCTTCCAGTGATTGCCTCAGCATAGTGGACATGGGCGAGGGGGTGGCTTGTTTCTCGTTGGACAATCTTTTTTAAAGTGTCCTTGTAAACCACACTGATAACAAGCCCTACCAGATGATTGGCCTGCTCCATTTTCTGTCCTCTCTGAACCACCAAGGTTTGTTTGTCTGAGGGCCATGACTAAGGCTGCAGCATTTCTCTGATCTTGCTTTTCCTTTTGGGTCTGTTCCTCTTCATCCCTATTATAGAACACCAAGGTTGCCAGGTTTAATAATGCCTCCAGATTTTGTTTAGGGCCCGGGGCTTGCTTTTGGAGCTTTCTCCTGATATCTGCAGCTGATTGGGTAATAAACTTATCTTTTAGAATCAATTGACCCTCGAATGATTTGGGTGACAGGGGAGTATATTTTCTTAAGGCCTCCTGTAGCCACTTGACAAAAGCAGAAAGATTTTCTTCCTTTCCCTGAGTTATGGTGGACATCATTGAATAATTCATGGGCTTTTTCCTAATTCTCCTTAGTCCTTCTAGAACACAGGTCAACAGATGTTTGTGACTCCAGTCCCTATGATCTGAGTTGAGGTCCCAGTGGGGATCCATACTGGGGACAGCTTGCTGACCAGTAGGGAATTTTCCCTTTCTTTGGCTGTCATTTTATCATTTACTTGACTAAGATTCCAGATATCTCTAAACTCTTGGGCTGCAGCTAAAGCCGCATTCTTTTCATTAAAGGCCAGGGTTTGATCTAACAATAGCATGACATGTTTCCAAGTGAGATAGAAGATTTGCCCTAGACCCTGTAGGACATCTGTGTACCTATCAGGATCATCTGAAAACTTCCCCAGGTGTGCCTTGATCTGCTTTAAGTCAGAGAGGGAGAAGGGGACATGTACCTGGGTTGGGCCAAATTCCCCTTCCCCTACAGCTTGAAGGGGATGTAACCGATAGCCCGGGGGGTTTTGTGGTCCTTTGGAGATTTCTTTGCTTATTTCCTTCTGGGTGAGGGAGATTAGAGGAGGCTTATCATTAATAGGAGGGGGAGCTATAGGGAGGCTAGGATATGGGGGTAAGCTGAAAGGTCCTCCTGGGGGATGTAAATTGCAAGCTTTGCATAGTCGTGTATTCTTCAATGAAAAGAAAGTTTGGACATAAGGTATTTCACTCCATTTGCCTTCCCTCTTACAGAAAAGGTCAAGCTGCAGGATAGTATTGTAATTTATACTTCCCTCAGGTGGCCATTTTTCCCCATCAGAGAGAGAATATTGGGGCCAGGCTGTAGTGCAGAAAAAAATAAGCCGCCTCTTTTTCAGGGTTTGTGGGTCAAATTGGTCCCAATGGCTTAGGATGCATTTCAAAGGTGAGCCTGTTGATGCCTGAGTGTTTCCCACCTGAAAGACAAAACTGCCTGTGGTTTTGGTTTGTTTTGTTTCTACCCCACCCACGAACCCGCAACAGTCCCTGGACCCTGCTGATCGGAATAGTTGTGCTCACTGACGCAGCAGCAAAAATACTAGTTTTCCTCCCAGACCACAAGGGGGACTGAGAAAGGTCGGATTTAGTGGCCCTTACCAACGCATTCTTGAAAACCTGCACCCTTGCCTGTCCTCCTAGACCACAAAGAAGACCGAGAAAAATCGGATTTATTGGCCCTTACCGACACATTCTCGAAAACCCATTAGAGTCCTAAGCATTCACCTGTTGGTATTGGGACCTTACCTATGTTCTATAAAGATGTTATGCCCCAAAAATGAAGTGGAGGGCCATACCCTGAGGGAGGGAAGGGATCTCCAGGGTTGGAAGAGTGACACCTTTTGTCCTCACTTACATGAATAGGAAGGATACAATTTCTGAGGCTCCCCATATTCTAGCTTCAGGAATAGCTTTTGTTAGGCCTGCTAGTCCGAGGAGGGATCCTAAAATTCCAGATAGTCCCCCTACGATGGGGCTTTGGGCAAAAATTACGTCTTTCTGATTGGTGAGCCCGGGTGCCTACAGAAGTTAACAGAATCCCAAATTTATACTAGAAATCATTCTTATAGGAGAAACTAGAAAAGCACCAGAGACAGGGAGTGGTTTTTAGAAGCAGGACTAGCCTGGAGAAGAGAGGCAAGAGGAAGTTTGTCTGGCAGGCATTAGGACCCAGGGGGCAAGGGTCGGGGTAGATAGAATAGATAGGCAAGTCTCGCTTGGGCGACATGACTTTGAGAGTTCCACTCATGGCCACAGGTTCAACCAACTTGTTGTTGGGACCCAGGAGCTGAATGGCTTTCCTCTCTGTCGACCCTGGGCTCAGCCAGAAGTACAGGAAAAGCGGAAGCTGGTTCCAGGCAAACCAACGCTCCAAACTCTGAAGAGTCAGGGATTGTTAGAGAGCCCTTTCCCAGAAAGCCTGACACCCGTATCTTTAGTCTGGCAGCCGCACTAGTAGCTTTTAACTGGTCGACAGATGTCCAGTATTTAGCCCCCTAATTCTAAGGAAAAATAGGAAAGAATAGCAAGCGAAAGGGGTTCGATGGTACTCACCGCTTAGCGATAGGCAATAGTCTAACCTCTTGGTGATAGGTGATGGTCCCATCTGGGTCGCCAAAATGTGTCTGGAATTGGTGGGTTCTTGGTCTCGCTGACTTCAAGAATGAAGCTGTGGACTCTCACGGTGAGTATTACAGTTCTTAAAGATGGTGTGTCCGGAGTTTGTTCCTTCTGATGTTCGGACATGTCCAGACTTTTTTCTTCTGGTGGGTTCATGGTCTCGCTGACTTCAGGAGTGAAGCCGCAGACCTTCGCAGTGAGTGTTACAGCTCTTAAAGGCGGCACGTCCACAGTTGTTTGTTCCTCCCGGTGGATTTGTGGTCTCACGGACTTCAGGAGTGAAGCTGCAGACCTTCGCAGTGAGTGTTACAGCTCATAAAGGTGGCGTGGACCCAAAGAGTGAGCAGCAGCAAGATTTATTGTGAAGAGCGAAAGAACAAAGCTTCCACAGCGTGGAAGGGGACCCGAGCGTGTTGCCACTGCTGGCTCGGGTGGCCTGCTTTTATTCCCTTATCTGGGCCCACCCACATCCTGCTGATTGGTCCATTTTACAGAGTGCTGATTGGTCCATTTTACAGAGAGCTGATTGGTCCATTTTGACAGAGTGATGACTGGTGCGTTCACAACCCTTTAGCTAGACAGAAAAGTTCTCCAAGCCCCCTACCTGATTAGCTAGACACAGAGTGCTGATTGGTGCATTTACAATCCTTTAGCTAGACAGAAAAGTTCTCCAAGTCCCCACCCAACCCAGAAACCCAGCCAGCTTCACCTCTCAGTAATAGCTTCAGTGGTGTCTACTTCCCTCCAAATTAATCAAGTTGTATACATTAAATATGTACAGCTTTTTGTGTGTCAATAATACCTCAGTAAAGTGATGTGTAAAAAGAAGACAATAGAAGTAAAGAAAAAGGAGCTCAAGAGAATTACATTAATTCTACATACTTGAGTTTATAAAAATGTAAACATTCCTAAATACAAAACAAATACGAAATCAAAACAATTTTTTAAAAAGTAAAGCAAACTTGCCATATGGCAAAAAATACAAACTAAGCAGGGATTGTTATATACTGTATAACAAGACAGAATTATGCCACAGATTATTAAACAGAACAAAGAAAGTCATTCTACAATGCTGTGAGCTACCTTTCATAATAAAAAAAAGTTATATCCGTGTACCAAATAAAATGATAGGAATCTTCATGAAGCAGAAATTGTAGGAGATATAAGGAGAAACAGACAAAAGCAAACCACTAGTTAATTTGCACATAACATTTTCAGTCTAAGATGGGTCAGAATGACAAAAATGAGGAAATAAATCAGCAAAGTAACAGAATCAATAGGGAGCTCTCATGTGGATGGATACACACACACACACACACACAGAGTGTATATATATGTCTATACACACACAAAGTACATATCAAAATGTATATATATATATATATATACACTCTGATAATAGAGACACACTTCAGTACTTCAGACTGATATTGTTCTATAATATCAGTTACATGAATATAGAGATCATCTATTACTTTATTTGTTTAACTTTCCATTTGTTTAACTTGCTGATTGAGGTGTGCTAAAAGCAATTGTTAATATAATTGTCTTCTTTATTTCTGTCACCTTTTTTTGTTTCATATATTTAAGACACTCACACTCATGATTGTTGGGTCTTCCTGATGAATTGGTGTTTTTATCATTATGAAATGTCCCTCCTTTAATACTGTTTTTTAACGTATATTATATCTGATAATTATTGCCATTCTAGCCTTTTCATATTTACATTTTTCTATTTATGTACTTTCAAACTATCTGTGTTTGTATATTTATAGTGGACTTCTTACAAACAGCATACATTTGGTTCTTGCTCTTTTATGACAGTCTTTGTCTTTTAATTGGAATGTTCAGTTCATTAACATTTAATGTAATTATGGATGTAGTTGGAATTCAGTCTGTCATTTTGTTTTCTGTTTGTACTAATTTTTACTAATTTTTGTTTCTTCACTCCACTTTTCCTTCCTTCTTTGGCTTATTTTAATATTTTCCAGATTTTTTTATTTATTTGCTTTTTCAGTCATACCTACTTGCACTGTTTTTTTAGTGGTTGCTGTAAGGGTTATATTTATATCCTTACTGTTCTATAGTCCACTTAGAATTAAAATGTAGAAATCTTCATGCAGTCCACTTCACGGAAAATGTAGAAATCTTGCAATGAACTGAATCAGTTCATTTACCCACCTTACCCCATCCTTTATGCTATTGTTGCCATATACATAACCTACATGTTACAACCCTCACAAAATGTTATAATTTTTGCTTTCAACAGACTAGTGTATATTAAATAAAGGTAATGGAGTTCTTTATATTTGCCCAGGTATTTACCATTTCTCCTACTTTTCATTCTTTCTTGAAGATCTGCATTTCCATCTAGCGTTTATTTTAGCCTAAAGAGCTTCTTTTAGTCTTTCTTATGGTGTAGTTCTACTTGTGATAAATTTTCTTAGTTTCTTCCTGCAAATGTCTTTATTACACCTTCATTTGTGAAAGAGTCTTTGCTGCATATAAAATTTTTTGTGTGTTTCTTCCTTCCAGTACTTCAAACATGTTATTCCACTGCCTTCTTGAGATTATTCTGCTATTGTTTTTTTAAATTATTAAGTTGGATATTTAGTTTATCAATTTTTAACCTTCTTTTCAATATAAGCACGTTAGGCTATAGATTTCCCTTCAAATACCTCATTTGCTCAAGTGTTTTTTATAGTATTAGCATTTATTTAAGTATTTTAAAATTTCTATTATGATTTCTTCTTTGACTAATGACTTCATTTCTAAGTACATGTGAATATATTGCTTATCTTTTTGTCAAACTTAATTACATTGTTGATGGATTAATTATAATGTTTAAAATGTATTGAGACATGCTTTTTTACTTACTACATAATATAATTTTGTAGATATTCCATTTGTGCTTGAGAAGAATGTGTATTCTCTGATTTAAGATTTAAGGTTCTCTGGGCCAGGCACAGTGGCCTGTAATCCCAGCACTTTGGGAGGTTGAAGCGGGCAGATCACGAGGTCAGGAGATGGAGACCATCCTGGCTAACACAGTGAAACCCTATCTCTACTAAAAATACAAAAAATTAGCCAGGCTTGGTAGTGGGCCCCTGTAGTCCCAGCTACTTGGGAGGCTGAGGCAGGAGAATGGCGTGAACCCAGGAAGTGGTTCTCTGATTTAAGTTTATGTATCCAATAAATATAACTTTGTAATTATGTTGTTTAAGACTCCTATTTCTTTCTAATTTTCTCACTGCTTAGACTAGCAAAAATTTAGAGATAACCCTTAGTCTCACACAGTGATGGTAGTCTGATCATTTGTTTTAATTCTATTCATGTTTTGCTTTATACATTTTTGAGCCTATTTTATTAAGTACATTCAAGTTTAGAATTTTTGTATATACAGAAGATTGAAACTAGGCCCCTTCTTTCACTGTATACAAAAATTAACTCAAGATGGATTAGAGACTTAAATGTAAAACCTACAACTATAAAACCCTTAGAAGAAAACCTAGGAAATATTGTTCTGGACATAGGCTCTGGCAAAGACATCATGACAAAGACTCCACAAGCAATTGCAACAAAAGCAAAAATCGACAAATTGGAGGAGTCTCTCCTCAAAGACTTGATGCTTATTTTTCCTCTATAATTTGAAGATATTTTCTGTCTTCTACCTCCCATTGTTGCCAATGAGAAGTCTAGGGTCAGTCTATTTGTAGTTCCTTTTTAGAAGATATGTCTTCTCTCTGGCAGCTTTTTCTTTTTTTAAACTTTATGTATAAGTTATTCTTTTTTTCTTGCACTTTTAGGTTCAAGGGTACATCAGCCAGTTTCTTACAAGGGTAAATTGCATGTCATGGAGGTCTGGTGTACAGCTTATTTCATCACCCAGAATAACTATGCTACTAATGAGCATAGTATTCGATAGGTACTTTTTCAATTCACCCTCCTCCCACACTCCAGCCTCAAGTAGGCCTTGGTATCTACTGTTACCTTCTTTGTGTCCCTGTGTACTCAGTGTTGAGTTCCCACTTATAAGACAGAACATGTGGTATTTGGTTTTTTGGTCCTGTATTAATTCTCTTAGGATAGTGGCCACCAACTCCACCCATGTTGCTGCAAAGGACAATCTCTTTCTTTTATATGACAGCATAGTATTCCATGGTGTATATATACCACATTTTCTTTATCCTGTCAACCACTGATGAGCATCTAGGTTGATTCCATGTCCTTCCTATTGTGAATAGTGCTGTGATGAACATACACGTCGCATATCTTTATGTTAGAACAATTTATATTCCTTTGGGTATATACTCAGTAATGGGATTGCTGGGTTGAATAGTAGTTCTGTTTTAAGTTCTTTGAGAAATCTCCAAACTGCTTTCCACAGTGGCTGAACTAATTTACATTGCCACTAGCAGTGTATAAGTGTTCTTTTTTCTCTGCACCCTTGCCAGCATCTGTTGTTTTCTGACTTTTTAATAATAGCCATTCTGACTGGTATGAGATAGTATCTCATTGTGGTTTTGATTCACATTTCTCTAACGATTAGTGATGCTGAGGATTTTTCGATATGCTTGGTGGCTGAGTGTCTTATTTTGAGAAGTGTCTGTTCATGTTCTTTCCCCATTTTTAATGGGGTTTTAAGTTTTTTGCCTGTTAATTTGTTTAAATTCTTTATAGATTCTGGATATTAGACCTTTGCCAAATGCATAGTTTGTGAATATTTTCTCCCATTCTGTAGGTTCTCTGTTTACTTTTTTGATAGTTTATTTTGCTATGCAGAAGTTCTTTAGTTTAATTGGTCTTCCCATTCATCAATTTTTTGTTTTTGTTGCAATTGCTTGTGGAGTCTCTGTCACGACCTCTTTGCCAGGGCCTTTGTCCATAATGATATTTCCTAGGTTTTCTTCTAAGGTTTTTATAGTTTTGGGTTTTACATTTAAGTCTGTAATTCATCTTGAGTTGATTTTTGTATACAGTGAAAGGAAGGGGCCTAGTTTCAATCATCTGT